>NC_043703.1:164791072-164827539 GCF_006229205.1 Suricata suricatta
AAGAATGACACAGACCTGGGCCCTTTGCCCCAGGGAGTGGGAATCTGATGGGCCCAGAAAGTTTTAGCAATTGGAGAGGTTTTCAGGTTTTGTTCTGCTTACAGAACATGCATGTCCTGCATTCTTGTTCTCAGGAATGTTTTTATTGACATGTGGGAGATGCCTAGTTAATGGTAAGTTGGAAGATCTGTATTCCCTGCACTCCAGAGAAATCACAGGTGTCCTAAGTGCCCTTTCCTTCCGTGTGCGGGCTGCACTTGGGGTACCCGGGCAGCGCCTGACTTCTGAGGTGTTTGCAAATTACTATGTTGAAGGTTAGAATAATAAATTATGGCTTCCATCCTGTTTGTCTTGTTTAAATTAAGGAAAATTAGTCGTTTGGTTTACTAACGTTCTATTTATTTCTTAAGTTTATTTATTTTGGGGGAGAGAGAGAGTGTGTGTGTATGTGGGTGTGCACCAGTGGGGGAGGGGCAGAGAGAGAGAGAGGGAGACAGAGAATCCCAAGCAGGCCCCCAACTGTCTGATGCCGGGCTGGAACTCACAAACCATGAGATCATGACCTGAGCTGAAACCAAGAGCTGGAGGTTTACCCGGCTGAGCCACCCAGACACCTTTACTGACGTTCTATATAAACAAAGTTTCTGTAAAATGAGAAATACTAGCCCTCATCTTTTGTAAGATTAAGAAATAATAATAAATCTTTCCTCATCAAGAGTGATTTGATGCTTTATTCCACATAGGAAGCATTTACTCTCAGGAGAGCTCTCACTGTTTGAAAATAGGATTCGGTGCTTCAAAGGAAAGCTGGTGTGGGTCAGAGGGAACTATGGCTGGCTGTGCTGCCGGACTGACTGCGAGTCACAGAAGTCCTACACATTGCCTTGTTTGCGAATGTATCATGACAAGACATAATCATAGGCCACCGAAAACCTAAGCACACTGGATTTCCTATTTTGGGAAGAGTCCATTTTTTTTTCACCAAATGATCATACCAGAGTGGCCTGTGTAGTCCTGCTCTGAACAAAGATCGCTTTTTAGTTCGAGGAGAGATCAAAGTGAGCGTAAATCCAGGGTTTCGTGAGCTGAAGGTTAAGTGCTCCTCACCCCCCACTCGTGGCCCCCACCTGCAGCCTGTGGTAGGGGAAGAGGAGGGAGCATAGGATACACTAATGTTCAGGGTTCAAATGCTCAATTTGGTTTAAAGTTCAGACTACAAGGCTGCTGATGTGACCAGAGAGACCGGTTTTGATTTCTGGAACTGATAAGTTTGTCCCCTTAAGTCAAAGGAAGCAGTTAGACCAGGGCCACAGAACGAGAAGGATCAGTTTAAGGAAGAGTGGCCGGCCATAGTTGCCTAGCAGTGGCTTCAAGACCTCAGGGTTCTAATAGCTTCCAAGCTAAGGTCATTGTGTCAAAGCCTTTTTAAAAATTACATAGATGCATGACGTTTCTTTTATTTTGGCAAAGATGTAATCAATTCTATATATTTCCTTTGCAGCTTTCTACTTACCTTGAATTTGGTTGGGTTTTTATCAATTCAGTGAATTAACCTTTATTTTGTGTTAGTTATAAGGCCTAATAATTTGGCTAATATCAAATTAATGGACATTTGGAAAACCATTTCTAAGCTTGTAAACTTTTCCTATAGGTACCTGTCTCCTAGTCCAGAGTCCACTGAAGAAAATGTTATAGTGGATGCTCTTTGGTATGAAGGCTGCGGGGTGGAAATGCTTGAAAGTGGTCAGTCTTTCTCTCTGGTGGCAAGTTACCCCCAGCAGCGGTCTTGGCATTCTGTTTTGCCGGGACCCAACCCCTGGCTTGTTGCCCACAACCGATACGGAAATGAATTCCACAGCTTAAGCTTGTTTCAAGCTTTCGAAGTTTCCAAAATAAAAATTTTCTCCCCAGTATTTTAAAAACTCTTAATTTAAAAAAGTTATCTTAGTATAGACATTTTCAAATACTTTAATCACTTTTTTAAAGGTTACTTATTTAGAAAGAACACATGCACAGGAGGGGCAGAGAGACAGAGACAGAGACAGAGAGTGGGAGAGAGAAGATCCCAAACAGCTGTCAGTGTGGAGCCTGACTTGGAGCTTGAACCCATGAACTGTGAGAGCATGACCTGAGCTGAAATCCAGCGTCAGACGCTCAACCAACAAGCCACCCAGGCACCCTTTAATCACTTTTTAAAGAAAATTTTAATGTAAATTTCTTAGCTTGAGGTTTGGCAGCCATTCAATCTTAGGAGGAAACTCAAATATTCATAGAGAGTTTGCTTTGCCTTGGGATTCACGAGACTCAAGACTTTTGTGAATGTCCCGAAAAGGAAAGTCTTCTTTAACAATGAATGGCCTGTATTTTTATACCTTCATTGATATAATAATGCCAACATTCTCACCAGACCCTGCTCTCTCTGCACCTTAGGACACAGCAGAGGAAAAGTGGGTGAGCCATGATTTGATGTTGAGGACAGGAACTAAGATTTATTTTTAAATTGTTATTATTATTTGTTGGCTCTGACAGAGAAATTCACTATATATAACTATGGCTAGGTAATATGATTTTATCAGCAATTTAATAGAATCTGTGCTATTAAAACAAATTAGCCATTGTCTTCTATAGTTCAGCTGAACACGAAGGCACCCTGACCATGACCAGGCTTGTCTGCCCTTGGTTCACAGCTACAAAGGCTTAAAGACCACACTTTGTGGTGTGCAGGCAGCCTAGGCTGCATCTGAATTCCCAAGTTCAATAGCCCCCTTCCCATGTTTACAAAAAAGGCCATGACCTTTCCCCACAGCAGGATGTTTGCAATAGCAGCTCTCAACTGTGGAATTTGCTTATTTGACTGGTTTAATTCTGTTTGCTTGATAGGGTTCACAGCAGAAAGTCTTCTTGGGGTGAGATTTATGTACTATTTACCATGTTTTAGTTGCATGTGTCAGAAAATCTGATCCAAATTGCCGTTAGCAGACAAGGAAAACATACTGGTCCCAGTGACTGAGCAGTCCAGAGCTGCTGTGGCTTCAGCTGTTGCACAATGCTAGGCTCTTGCAGGGCCATCAGAGCCCAGATACTCTCTGCAGCTCTGGGCAAATGCCCTTCTGTGGGGCTTTGCTCTCAGGCTCTCCTCTTGTGGTGACTAAATTCTGTAGCAAGTTCACACGGAAGCGCCTGTGAGAGAAGAGTTCTGGCAGCTGCACGAAGCACTTGGTGAGATGCTGATAGGCGATCATCTTTGTTTTGAAGCTCTGATGTGGCAGGAGACTGGTTCTGATTTTCAGACTTGGGCCACCTGCTCAGTGCAGGATCAGTAAGACAGACAAACTGTGCCAGTTCTGAAATAAGACACATAGATGTTCGGCAACAGAAGGAACACATTTCTGCCACAGCTCACCAATCGATTTCAATAAGGTGTATGGAGAATCTAGACATATGAACAAAGCACTGTAGGGCACAGAGATCAGTACAAAAAATGCCGCTTTTGCCCTGTCAGGATTGCAGTTTAGTGGTGGAGAAATGAAAAGGTAAGAACGTGAAGTAGGAAGAAAAGCAGTTAGGTGAGTGTGAGCCTCCAATCACACACTTGAGTGCCGAAATATGAAAATGCGCCACGAGCCTTCACTTCCTATCGAATGTGGCTCTCTTGGTTGTCTCTGGCAGCAGTCATGCTCTAGAGCGATGCCAGGTCTGGGCTCTCGCCGCCCCACTCAGATTAGCTTTTTGTCTTCAGTTACTGCTAATCCTGAAGGCGCTGCTACACTGACCCTTGCTGCATCCAAAAGGTTCTGACAGTTCAGGCTGCTGGAGCAACGCACAGCTTCCTCCTGGGAGCAGAACGCCGGGCTCCCCCATGCCTTCTGGGGTGACCGGACCTTTGTGGACTGAGCCGTATTGGCCTTGGGCGTGCACAGCCCTGGAGCACTCTGCTTACTGGTCTCATGGCCATCAGACCTCCATGGGTTTCTTTCTCTTTTCTCAGCCTCCCTTTATCTAGAGGACCTGGAAAGAACTACTTTAGGGGCTACACCACCAACCTGTCCCTTGCTTCCCTCTGGCTTCCTCTCTCATAAGGTCTGGGAAATGTTACAGAGCTTGAGAGCCAGGAAAGTTTTGCTTTTACTTAGCAAATTTTTCCATAAATTGTATTTTGTATGCAAATGAACTTTGTCTAGTTCTCACAGGGATTTGACCTTCAATTCCCAAAAGCCACACAAATATTTTATTCATTTAGCACATATTTATTGGGCACTTAGCTGTATGTCATTATGGCGTCTGCTGGAGATATTACAGTTAATAAAATAAAATATTCAATGTGCTTACCCCCAAGGTGCTCACATTGTAGTGAAGGAGATGTATAAGAACAGATAGATAGATAGACAGACAGACAGACAGGCATACATGGTGGATATATACATATGGTAGATACAGACAGATAGATATAATTGATTGACAGGTAAATAGAATAAATATAGATGTAGAAAGATATATATGGTTAACAGACAAAGTGGTGATTTAGGCCGTGGTGAAGACTACATATGATGGGAAAACCTTGAGGGATGGAAATAATGGGGTACTGTTGTCTTTAGCTGTTACTTAGACGGAACATTTCTTTGAAGAAATTACCATAGGAGCTCAAGACGAGGAACAGAGAAACCAACCAGGAGACTTTGAGTCTTTGGGCCAGGCTGGTGGTAGGGAGGAAGTGAGATGGAATCAGATCTTGAGTATATGTTGAAGGTTTATATTCTGATAGACTGTGCTGATGGGTGGGTGTGGCTATGAGGTAATAAGAAGTCACAGCTGGGCCAGGTTTGGAGCGTGAGCTCCCAGATGGTCAAAGCCTACCCGGAGAGAAGTCCTGCGGAGAAGGTGAAGAGGAGGCAGCACATTACAAGTAACTTCGTGTAACAAATATAATGTGTAAAATGCTTACTTGACACTTCATGCCAAGACGGAGAAAGTAATTGATATTGTGAGTCTGGAATTTAAGGGAAGATTAAAGAGTAGATAAAACTTGGAGAGTGTCAGACATAGTGGTGTTTACTGTTACAGGACCTGAGATCTGAGGAAAAGGATGGGGCCAGAGGGACAGGAAGGTCCTGGTGGAGGCCGAGGAGAGCTGGCATCTGCCTCTTGACTCTTTCCTACAGGTGGATCAAGGCAGCGCCAGTAGCCTTGGTGGGTGCTGGGTCCTTGTGAGAGCACTGAGCGTGGGGACAGGTCAGTTCCTGCACTCCTCAGGTGGTGGGCTGGTCTGTGTGAGCCCCGGTGGAGCAGCTCTGTCCCCGGGAGGAGACGGTCCCTCCGGTAGCAGGAGATAGGAGGCTACCTTGCTGATCCAGAGCAACCACTGTAGTCCCGCTCACGTGGCCCGTAAGGTCGGCCCTTGCGACAGTTCAGTTGCCTGAAGGGGTATGAGAATGGTCTCACTTAGAAGCAGCATTGGTCTTGAAGAATGAGTTGTATTTCAAGAGGTCAGAGGTCGGCAGTGTTTTTCCTTAAGGGGCCAGATAGCACATGTATTCGGCTTTGTGGGCCAAGGAACAAAATTGAGGATATACGTAGACACATATACAAGAGAGAAAATAAACTATCACAATTTTTTAATTTATGAAAACTGAAATATAATAATTCAGAACTTTTTTTGTAATGCAAGTCTTATGATGAGACAAATATGATTCTCTTTATGGGAGAACCTTTTGCTACTTGCGATTCAAAGTTAGTGTTACTTATTATGGAAATAAATCACAAATGTTCAACTGTAATGCTGACTATGATGTAATTTTACCTGTTACACCTTTGAAAATGTGCTTTCACACATAATATTATTATTATTATATTTTAATTTTTTTTCAGTCACTAAAAATGTAAACACTTGCAGTGCTTGGTCGGTTAAATGTCTGACTCTTGATTTCAGCTCAAGTCATGACCTCACAGTCATGAGATGGAGCCCTGTGTCTGGCTCTGTGCTGGGCCTTGAGCCTGTTCAAGGTTCTCTCTCTCCCTCTCTCTCTGTCCTTCCCCAACTTGTTCTCACACACACATGATCTCTCTCCCTTTCACACACACACACAAATGTTAAAAGTGTAAACACTGTTCTTTACTCCCAGGCCATAGGGGAACAGCTAATGGCTGGACTTGGCCCAGGGCCACAGTTTGCCAACCCTGTAGGTTCCCTTATCAGTTTACTGCCCCTTACATCCCAGGGTGCCCCTCAGTGAGGGCTCTGGGATCAGCCCACAGTTCCTTAAAGTATTCCTCCTATGAAGGGGCACCTGGGTAGCTCAGTGGGTTGAGCATCCGACTTCGGCTCAGGTCATGATCTCATGGTTTGTGGGTTCGAGCCCCGTATCAGGCTCTGTGCAGATAGCTAGTTCAGAGCCTGGAGCCTGTCTTCAGATTCTGTGTCTCCCTCTCTCTCTCTGACCCTTCCCTGCTCATGCTACCTTTCTCTCTCTCAAAAATAAATAAGAACATTAAAAATTTTAAAAAAAGTATCACTCCTATGAAGCAGGCAAAATGATGGAGCTTCCTCAGTAGAGGGCGCAGGAAGAATGTCACTGGAGGGACACACAGGTGTCAACCATGTGCCAAGAGGACACAGGTGGATCCCACTCACCCACAGGCGACGAGAGGACCCCTCAGGACCAGGAAGGCTTGGCCTGGCCAGATACTCCCCATCAGAGCCTCCACTCAGAAACCAAGCTCCTCAGCTCTGACTGGCAGCCAGACTTCCACGGCTGGCCCTTGCTACCAACTGCCAACCGCCTGTGGCCCAGAGGGTGGACCAACAACCCCTGAGCAGGCCAAGCCTGGGGGAACATGGCCCCTTGGTCACCCACAGGCACCACATCCCCTCCAAGGAGGTGTGCATCTCTTCCAAACTCGTCCTTACTAAGGGCTTTCTCAGCCCAGGGTGCCATCCAGAATGGGTAATTCTTACAGCAGACTTCCTCTCAACCTGCTGTATGCACTCTACTTCCTGTTTGGACCCAGGCTATACACCTGCTCTAGATGAGCTGGAGGGAGTTATAGCAGCAGAAGACAGCAGAGCTAGGCAAGTGACAGAGCGTGGCTAGGAGCCTAGAAGCTAGGACCCTAGAACATTGTGTACACTAATAGGCATCATTGGTATAGAGAAGAGATATATATATATATATTTTAAGATTGAGAGAGAGAGAGAGAGTACGCACATGCTCTCAAGTGGGGGATGAGAGACCCTAAGCAGGCTCTACACCCAGCTTGGGGGTCGATATCAGGACTGCAAGAGCATGAGCTGAGCTGAAATCAAGAGTCAGATGCTTAACCAACTGAGCCACTCAGGCGCCCTGAGAAGAGACATCTTTTTAAAGGTTTTAAAATTTAATGAAAAAGGAAAAATCATTTTCCTTTCCTTTTATTAGAAAGACTTGCAACTAGTGTATTATGAATACTATTTAATCAAAGGAATAAGAATGTTAGCATATAGTATGATCATATTTGATAAGCATTTTTACCCATGTTTCCACCTCTCTGAACTACTTAAGTTATTAAAATGTACATGTATAAAACAAGTCAAATCTCATCCTAAGTTAGAAAATAAAAATTACAAATACTTCTCCCCTACTTTCAAAAATCAGCATTAATTTTTAAAATGTAATAATTGGGGTAATATTAGCTGCAATAAACAGCTCCAAAATCTCGATTAGGCAACATAGTAAGAGCGACTTCTCCCTCACATGATAGTGGGGGCATTCCGGGTGCTGGACTGCTCTCCCAGGTGCTGGTCCAGGGCTCTTTGTCCTTTCGTCCTGTGGCTGTGCCACCAGGGTCCTCTTCAGCCAGCCAGTGACAGAAAAGAAGGGTGGATAAAACAGTACTTCTCAAGTGTCTTGGCGTAGAAGTGACACACTTCCCCTTCTCTGGGCAGCTGCCTCTCAGGGACCGCGCTGCCCAGTCACACAGGAAGCGCACGTATGTGTGGGCAGCTAGCTGTCCCAGACACAAGACCAATAAAGCCAATCCCTCGGCATGCA
Source organism: Suricata suricatta (assembly GCF_006229205.1). Classification (NCBI taxonomy): domain Eukaryota; kingdom Metazoa; phylum Chordata; class Mammalia; order Carnivora; family Herpestidae; genus Suricata; species Suricata suricatta. The sequence goes on from NC_043703.1 coordinate 164,799,097, forward strand.
ATTCATTCGACTAATGAAAAGCAAGGTTGTGGTGCCTCATCTTAGATACAAACAGAAATTAAGAACTCAAATACTTCATCTAGTTATAATGCAAATTACAGTCAATGCATGTACCTTATGAACAGACTAATTTGTGTTAGTCAATTTCCTAGTTAGACTACTCTTTGCTGACTCACATATCTTCTCCTTGGCAGAAATGAAGCCACTGCTATCTCAGTATGTGCTCACCAAAGCATGGCTTTTAAAAGCTATCTATTACACCAGTACTGTACTGGCAATTTGGAAAGTTGGAGATGCCCTTCACTGTGGAATATCAAAAAACAATTGTATGTCATTAGTGTGTCACCTGAAGTCAGGGCTTATAAAACTATCTCCATAACATGTACCTTAAAGGGCCAAATTTTGGGGCACCTGGGTGGCTCAGTCGGTTAAGCATCTGACTTTGGCTTAGGTCATGATCTTGCAGTTTGTGAGATCAAGCCCCACATTGGTCTTTCTGCTGACAGCATGAAGCCTGCCTGGGATTCTCTCTCCCTCTCTCTCTGCCTTTCTCTCTCTCTCTTTCTCTGTCTGTTTAAACATTATTTAAATGTTTAAATAAATATTTAAAACATAAATTCAATAAATAAAAATATTAGGTTCTTCATATTCTATACCAATATAAGTTTGAGATGGGTCAAATATTTAATATAAAATATAAGCTGTGGAAGAGACTATAGAATGATGCCTGTGTAGTTGTTTCTAATTAAAGTCTTTAGTCACATAAGAGTCAGAAAGACGAGAATAGTAGAAAGCCCGGAGAGATGCTGCCTTATAAATAAAAACAAATGCTGAACAATAATAATTTTTTTTAAAAACAAGCAGAGACACAGATTTGCAGCATGAGTACGATTATAGACAAAAGAAGTCTGGCACCAGAAACATACAAAGAATATGAAAATAAAATATGCAAAACAGGACTGTAAACAAACAAGAGAAAAATTCACTAGCATTCAGATAAATTCAAATAAAATTTGTCATTCTGTTTTTCTGATGTAAGGACTTTGCCTTTACCAGTGTCCCCATGGCAGAGGAAATTTTTTTATGGTAATATCCAGTGATTCTAAACCTGGATAGTATTTTTAGGAGGCAGTTTATAATGTAATAAAAATCTAACAATTTTTTTTTTTATTCATCGATTCCCAACCCTTAAGACTCTATCCTAAGATAATTGTCATCCAATAGTGGTATCTATAAAATCTAAAAATGGAAATAATCTACATATTTTAGCAATAGGAATCAATTGAAGCATACGCTAAAACGGAGACAGAGTATTGGTGGATATTAATAGTAGGGATAGCTTCTTCTCCCAATATTTGCATGTATATACTTCTTCTTTATGTGTACAATGTATCTATGTCACAATTTCTAATCATTTAAAATATAGAATTTTTTTGTCATACTTGGTTGGGCCTTTTGTACTATGAATTTGAAAAGCAGTTCTCCCATTATTTCTGGTTCTGTTTTGATTTGATTTTTGGCATATTTCAAACTGTTGGTGAATTTGGAGTTTATCCCTATGTAGCATGAAGCTATGAATGAATTTTTACTGCTTCCCCCCCCACCCATACGATCACTATTTATTGTGTAGTAGAGCTTTTCTACATTGATTTAAGATGTCTTTATTATACATCAAATTATTGTATATATTTGGGTCCATTTCTGAATTTTCTGTTTTGTAAAATTGATTTTTTTTGCATAGATTTGCATCTACTGTCAAGTAAACTCTTGAGGCTTCACAGTCTGTGGTGGCCTCAGCAGAGCTTGCACCTCCTTATTCTTCTAAACACTTTTCCCTTTACTTTCTTGCTTGTTTATTTTCCCATATGAATTTGTGAATCACTTCATTTAATTAAAGATACTTGTAAAACTTAAAATAGAAGATGAATTTGATTTCAATCAGACAAAATGTAGAAAAGCATAAGAAAATTCAAAAGGCAAGTACCAAACAGCAAATCAATATTTGTAACTCATGTTCTAGAAAAAGGTTGATTCCTTTATAAATGAATAAGAAACAGAGAAATACCCCCCAAGAGGACACTATGGAAAAGACTTGACAGAAAGGGAAAGATGTTTAACATCATTCATCATAAAAGAGCAAATTAAAGTACACTGTGAGCTTCATGACTTAGAAAGTGACACTGGCATTGCCATTGACTGTAAAGCCCTAGAAACTGGGCAAAATATACCAAGTATCTGCCTCCTATGTTGGACGAGGAGTGAGTGTGCCCAGGATCCCAGAGAGGAGGGCACCCCTGATTGCCCCTTTTCCTGCACTTACCTGTGCTCTTGCTGAATGGAAGAGACAACAGAGTTCGGGGAAGCCAGTGCACCTGCAGTCTGCAGACAGGCTCCCAGGGGAGAGGGGACTCAAGAAATCTGGAGGAGGACCCGTGAATCCTTTGCCGAACACCAAACCCTGTGTTTACGGGTGAAGCTTTCAAGATGGCGCAGAGAACAACTACCAGGAAGCTGTGACATGAACGGCTTTCAGTTCAGTGAGGGTTGTGGGATAGCAGGTCCCACCGTCCAAAGAGGGGAGCTCATGAAGCTCTTGGGAGAGAGCCCAAGAGTCAAACCATACTTGTAGGACTCCCATCCCCACGACTGTACATGTACCCAAGCAGGACACAAAAGCAAGCCTTGGAAAGACTGATATGCAAGTCACTCCCCGAACTCTATCAGCTCTGTTTAAAGAAGACAACAAAATCGAGACCTTCAATGTGGCTATATTCACAATATCTAGCAACCATTAAATTTTACTAGAAATAGATAGAAAAATCTAACACATAGCTAGAGAAAAATCTGTCAAAAACAGATCTGGAAAGGCCAGAGATGATGCAATTATCAGATAAGGATAAAAAAAGCACCTTTTAAAATATGCTCAAGTATTTAAAGAACAACATAAACATAATGAGAACAGAAATGGAAAGAATAAAAACAACCAAATGGAACTTTCAGAACTGAAAACAATCTCTGAAATGAAAATTTCATTCGATGGCCTGAATAGCAGACTTTACATTGAAGCTTCTTGACTTCTTCAACTCAGCTGATTCCTTTTCCTGCGATAAAGAGATGTCTATCCCCACGTCCTTCAGGTCTGGGAGGGTTATCTGCACATTTGTTGGGACAAATACATGCTTGCTTGCATGAGTTTATGACACCCAAGCAAGCGTGACAGGTAGAGTACTGTGCAATGCATCGGAGTAATCGCTCAGTTCATGGGTCTCAGGGTTTTACTAATAAGGACAATCTATACAGAAGTTCAGAACATCTTTGACCTAGGTATCCAGACACAGTAAATTTCATATTTTTTGTTTTGGACAGTTGTGGTAAATTATATATTTTTTGTTATGGATGGTTGTAAATTACATCTTTTGTTAATTCCTTAAATTTTAATATTTTTAAATTAGTATTGAGATAAAGTAAGACTTACACAGAGAAGGTACATAATTGAGAGATTGGACCATATTTTGTTTATGTTCCTTTAGAATCCCATGATTTCATAATTGCTTGGATTTTGAGAATTTCAGGTTTTGCAATCTCAGAATGACTTTATCAGGAAAATAGAGATGACACAGTGATTTGAGGATTTCCAATTCATTTTCTTTGTCTGGAAGGGTGCAATTTGTTAATACTCAATTGTCCATGAGAAAAAATGAAATTATAATAATTTTCTAGCTTCTATTTACTAGATTTTTTCATTAAAATCTCTTTTTTTAATCTTTCAGTGAATAATCCCATACCTTCCAATTTGAAATCAGAAGCAAAAAAGGCGGCTAAGATTCTAAGGGAATTCACAGAAATAACTTCCAGAAATGGACCTGATAAGATCATTCCTGGTAAATAATATATATACCACTCATTTCTAAAGTTGTTCTGTTGTTTAAATTGCTTGGTGCTTGAGGTCCCTGACCTCAATCAGTGGACCCCCTAAGAGCAGCAAGCCCATGGAGCACCTGTTTTCCTCCTGGCCCATCTGCCAGCTGGTCTCCAGGGACCCCCACACCTCCCTCTGCCTTCTGCCTTTGTGGAGGCTCCCTGTCCTGCCTCCCCTTCGCGGTGCCCACTTTGGTTTTCACCTGTTTTTGTCCTCAGTTTCTGAGGCCCTTATAAGTTTATCTTGCAAACTCACTAGCTAATCTCATAAGTAAATTTTAATTTGGGGTTTTCTCTTTCTAGATAAGATATTTACATTTTATTGTGATTTAGCAAGATGTTAATCAATAATTCCCAACACAGCTATGTGTCACATTCCTTGAGTCATTAGAATACTGTGCTGAAACTCCCGGCAAGCCTGCTGAATCAGACCCTGGGAGCCCTGTGGCAGGAGTGCGCATTGTAAACAACATTTCCTGTGTGATTCTAACGTGAGGCTGACGGCGTGAGACCTGAGTCTGGAGATCTCTCTGGGACCCACTGCCTGCCCATTGCCACTACTGCTTATTTCCACAGGCTGTTTCATGGAGCATCATCTTTGCCATGAGACAAAGGTTCATATGCAAACTAGCTTGGGCAATGCTGCAGAGTAATTCCCTCTTAACCACCATGACTCTGATCCAGCATTACAAAAACTTGTTTATGTTTTTTAGCCACTTTAGCTTCTTAAGCCAGATATTTAACGTTATTTAGTAGGACTTTAAATGTTAAAAACTTTTGAATTTGTTATGATAATAATAATTATTCTTATTATCATTATTTTGGCCTGGCCACTACTCCAATCATAAGAAAACAGTGCTTCTTGGAGCCTTGCTACTCAAAGTGCAGACTCACCTAGCAGCTCAGAATGGCAGGACCTCAAGGCCCCACTTAGACCTAACGCATCAGAATCTGCATTTTTTCACAAGGTCTCCAGTGATCTGAATGTCTACACAAGACTGAGAAAGAAGTACTTTAGGACTTGAAGAAAATTCAACCAGAAAAACAATTTTCAGTAGCAATAATCTGAAGCAGGAGATAGAAGACATTTCTTGATATATCTCAGCATCTGCATACATGGCCCACTAGCACAATTTATGAATAAACTGTATTTCCTAACATAGAAACATCTGAATATGGATTACTTCTCATGGATTTTGGGCAGTAAATTCCATCATGACTCTTCTGCCTGCCAGGGCCACCTGACTCCCTTTCAGTGAGTGTCGGAGGGAAAATGAAAACCAGTTTACACGGCAACCTGGGGAAGAGCTTACTCCCAGATGTGCAGGCTGTGTGCGGTGGGGAGGAGAGGGCCCAGGAGCTGCCAGAGAGTCACCCTCTCCTTTCCTAGAGCCTTCCTTGGGATGAGGAGGGGCAGGGCGTGACGTTTACATCAACACTAGGGTGATCTATTATATGTTGGAAGATAAAATCTACAAAAAACAATTTAAGACAAAATGGCTCGACTATAGACCTTCTTACTGGTATGAGGTCACACTCTGGTGTGAAGGGCCTGAGATCCATACAATGACGTTTAGAAAGCGAAGCTGTAATCAGTGCATCTGTGATATCCACGAAAAGGTAATTGGCAAATTAGTTAGGCATTATTGTTATTTTAGTGCTCCTGAATTTGGGTAGAAAATCTATGAAAACAAACCTGATGTTTAAAATATGTTCGTCTGGTTTTGTTCTATCTAAATAGAGGCAACCCTGACCATACACACATTGAGAGTGCAGTGTGAGGTATGGAGGAAGATGTTCTGCCAAAATGGGGTTGTAAGAGTGAACCTATGTGATATGCAATATAGCTTTCAACCTCATTAGAAAATACTTATAACCTTTTCAAATACAAAAGGGAGGCACGCGTAGTGAATTGCAATCTAAGAGCCCAACTTTGTCTTCTCGCAGTGCTTAACTAGGAGTAACTCCACACACGTTTGCACGCCAGCGTCGTGCTCTCGGAGGACTTATCTCTGAGAGTTTGTGATGATTTAAATTTGGAAATGGCATGCATAATTCGAAATTTAGTGTTTTTCTAGGGACTTCTACAAAACCTTTTCTGTGTATTTGAGGACAGTGTCTGGTTTGGCTTATTGACTAAAGACAATAAATTAAACCACATTAAAAGTGATGCCAGTATAAAACACACACACAGGCACACATTTTATAAATATATATATACATATATACATGCATGCAATAGAATATTATTCAGTCATCAAAAGGAATGCCATCTTGCCATTTATAATGATGTGGATGGAGCTAGGATGTATTATACTAAACAAAATAAGTCTATCAGAGAAAGACAAATACTATGTGGTTTCACTCACATGTGGAATTTAAGAAATAAAACAGATGAACATATGGGAAGGGCATGAAGCAGAGAGGGAAACAAGCCACAAGGGAATTTAACAATAGAGAACAGAGTTGATCAAGGGAGGTGAGTGGGGGATGGAGGATGAGTACTAAGGAGGGCACTTGTTGGAATAAGCACTGAGTGTTGTACGTAAGCAATGAATCACTGAATTCTCCTGAAACCAATATTGCCCTGTTTAAAAAAAAAAAGACCAACATTGGGGTCCAGGGGTAATTTTAAATGTTCAGACTTCCCTTATATTCGAAGGATATGCTGTTTTGTGAATAAATCCACAGAAAAGGGAAGCACATTGTTTAGTGGGTGCATATATTAATAACTCATTTTATGTGATGAACTTCTCTGAAATGTGAATAAACCAATATATATATGTTATATGTAACTCGAACACTCAAATTGATCATAAACTTAAAAGTCTTTTAAAAAGTGGCAAAATCACTTGGTTTTTCTGTGTTTAAATCCGGATTCTTATATTACTAAAAGGTGAACTAACTATACGGCTTTCAGACCAAAGTTCTGCAGTTGGCAGCACGTCAGTCTTTTTTTAAGTTTCTCCTCAGTACTTAGTATAGCATGGATCTTAAGTAGCAACTTGTTTTTTATATTATGAGTTATATTCTCAATTAATTGAAATCTCCAAGTTATTTGTCCTGCTAGTAGATGTCAATAAAAACATCTCGTCCGTATACCTCACTTATCATGGCAGGTGCAGGCTGTTGAGCACTCGTGATGTTATGTGTGGCATTGGAAACGTAACACAGCGAAGCACCGGGGCCGGGAGGCCCAGGTGCACGCGCCGCCTCACCGCGTTGTGTTCCGCTCATTCGTCCCTTTAAGGCTCCTACCGAGAGCCCTGGGGCCCTGCCAAGGAGACCTCTGTGTGTGTTGAGTCTGCCCAACCCCTGCGCAGCGATTCAGACAAGTCCATGAAAAATGCTCACCGGCCCGTTGTCTTTAACTTTGCAGCCCATGTCATTGCTAAAGCCAAGGGCCTTGCGATTTTGTCTGTGATAAAAGCTGGATTTCTGGTGACTGCTAGAGGAGGCAGCGGGGTCGTGCTGGCACGTCTTCCCGACGGAAGTAAGTTGATTATTTTCATTTTGAACACAATTCACAGGAGTGTGGTAGGCTTCTTCATCTTTCTTTGTTCAGTCTTTGGCTATGAATCAGAAACAACAAAGTTCTCCTCTACTACCCACATGTTCACAGGCAGACGTGCCCGCAGCACAACCAGACCACGTAGAAGCGCATTCAAAGGCCCTTCACTTTGGGCTCACAGTCTGTGAACTGCCCCAGTGGTGCTGACAGGGTGGCTTTCTGCAAGGGTGGAAGACCTATCACTCTGGGGTCTCTCTCAGAATCTCGGGGGGACCTTTCTACTGGGCCAAATACCTACATTTCTCTCTTCCACTTTCCTGAGTCCAGCTGCTCAGTCTTCAGAGGGTAATTTAAAGGCTGCCCAAATGAAATCGCAGATTCCCTGGGGCTCCTGGGTGGCTGAGTTGGTTAATCATCCGAGTTCGGCTCAGGTCATGATCTCTCAGTCCGTAAGTTCAAACCACATGTTGAGCTCTGTGCTGACAGCTCAGAGCCAGGAGCCTGCTTCAGATTCTGTCTCCCTCTCTCTCTCTGCCCCTCCCTTTCTCATGTTCTCTCTCTCTCAAAAATAAATAACATTAAAAAAAAAAAAAAAGAGGCAGCAAATTCCCCAGATCCTGGCCAGATGGGCAGTCTTCAAACAGCAGCAGTTCCTACGGTAAGAAATAGAAAACAACTCTGGGGTTATATGACACTGATTTCTGTAATACAAACTCCCCTAAGCCTGGATAGATTCGTTCTGAATATATTCAAGCAACATCCTGTTATCTAGAACACAAAATTAGGTTTAGGAAGCTAATAAGCATTTTCAGAAAGTACTTTATCTAGACTATCCCACCCTTCCCCATCAAATTAATTGTTTCCCTAATTCAAATGGAATTATTGTACTAAGTTTTCAAATGTAAGGAAATTTATCTTAATAATATTGAACATAGAGCCTATTTCTTGTGCTTCGAATAGGCAAAAAAAAAAAAAAAAGAAAAAAAACAGTTTTTGCCCTCAGAGACTTATAATAGAAACAGTTTATTATTGTGTTACCCTTAGAGATGATTATAATGAACTTTTTTGAATCCTTTTGCTATGTTGTATCTATGATAAAATTCTAAACTAGAAACTAGAATTACAGCTCAATTATTTTGTAAAACATCATACAAATGTTGATAGGTAAAATTAGATATGTTTAGTAGGTGAGGATTCAGTGGTTTGGTATTATGCACATTTGTAGAGAAAGATAAGGGGACATGGATCTGTGAGTCTGTGAGACTCAATATCTAATACCTCTCAAATATTTTTAACTTAAAAATTATATATGTGCATATTAGAGAACATTTTAAACATAGGAAGAAATACCGAAGTCTCATTATTTTAAAAGAAGTACTGTTTATTCACATTGTAGCATTTTTCCTTCCCGTATTTGTGTTCCAAGGAGGTTTAATGTTAGAGTAACATTTGTTTCTTTGTGTTTATTAGAATGGTCTGCACCTTCAGCCATTGGCATAGCTGGGCTTGGTGGAGGATTTGAAATAGGAATTGAGGTAAGTGTGTGAAAACAAAATTGTCATCTTCTCTAAAAGCAGCTGCAACTTACTACATGAAACTTGAGAGAGTGCCTACTGTTCTAATTTCACATCGATGGAAGATATTCTGTTCCACATATTTCACTTTCTGGGTGAATCCCCACCTGTAACTATCTAATGTTTACCAGTGTTCTTTCAGTGACAGTGGAATTTTGCTGGGTCATCACCTGCTTTGTTCCCACCTGGAGCGCATCTGGAGAGCGAGCGCGCAGCAAGGCAGACAAGCTGCGCTTGGTCACCTATGAGTCGCTCGTTGCAAAGCTGCTGACCTCCGCGGCAGGTGGCACAAGCCAGAGCTCAGATCCCCGGCTTACCTGGCTCAGTACGGTGTATCTTCATGTGCGCCAAAACCCAGCTGGGTTACGTCTTTGGATTACTTCAAACGCTTGAAGTAAAGACTGCCTTCGCACTGTTTCATTTTGTTACGTTCCTAAGGGCCATGGCGTCTGGGGCGGGCTCTGTGCTAGTTAGCGCACGCCTGTTGGCAGAGGTCTGGTACTCAGGGTTTATCTTCCATGTGATGTCAGCCTTTCACCCATTGCCGTATTGCTAAGTGATAGGCAGATCAAATCTCCTGATATTCTCAAATCATTTTCTTCTCAAATTCTGGTCATTTCCTCCTAAGCCATCTTTTTACAAGTTTTCTCTGTTGCCATCATTTTAAATTCTCTTGGCCTTATTGGGACAGGTCTTTTCACCAATCTTACTTCACCTTTACTTGACCTTGTTGACTCTCTGTTCCATAAATCTGCATTATAAAAAGATATATCCATTTTAGTTTTCTTTATCATAACTGCCTTTTTGTTGGATATTCAGCCAAATCAAAGCCGTCAAAAGCATTGTCCTGTAAGTATGTTTTCATCCCTCTCCCTGCACCTCCCCGCAGACAGGTGGTGGGCTCTGCGTGGATGGTGCCCTGAGCACAGCCCACCCTGTCACCCCTCTCGCTCCACTTGAAGCTGGGGGCGTGCTCTGGGCGTCCATCCCAAGCAGCACTTGCTTCCAAACTGATGAGAGATGAAGTAGCAGTGACTGCAGGATGTTCAACGTACTAAAAACTGAAAATCAGGCTCTCTGGGATGACTCCTTGGAAATTACAGGGTTTGGGCCTTAGAACACGTTAATAGCCCTGGAAACAAGTAAAGTGACATGTAATCCTATCATATGACACACAAAATAGAAAGACTTACAATCAACATTTTATAAAAATATACGTGATAATCTCCCAAAGGCAATGTGAGATAGTGGCTGGGCTGTGGGAGCAGAGCTGTCGCGAGAGGCAGGAGCGCCTGCGGCCATGCGTGCAGAGCTGCCCCCATCCGCCAGAGTCGCGCGCCTCGCCTGCAGGCAGCCATAGCTTTCCCTCTAGGCTTAGTAAGTGAGTGCATTTAGAGTGGCATAAACCACTGTGATTTTTATTGTTAACATCTTTACCTTTGTAATGCCTATTTGTGCTTGCAATTTATAGAAATTTTTGATTGCAAAGCTTACCCTCATGGCATATAGAAATTAACTCTGGACTTTCATTTAATTAGCATACATGGAGGGAAATGATTAACTTTTTAATATGCCTATTTCAAGTAGAGATGAGAAGAATTTCCTGGGGTTAGAAGCACTGGCTTTATACTTAAATATGACCCAACTTTGCCTCTCTGAGGCCCACAGGTACATCCCAGAGTGGAGTCATAATGCCCAAGGAGTCAGTTCCTTCTCAGTGTTGACAAAAAGTTATGTACGTCTCCATAGAGCTTGTCCACATGAGGTTACTTCTCTTCATGAACTGCTGCTCTCAAACAGCTCTCCTGCCTCGGAAGGGGCCAGGAAGCAGATGTTCACTGGGTGCAGGAGCTCCTGTGAAGCAGGCCGTCCTTGTCGGCAGCAGCCCTGGCTTCCAGTAAAAAGGCAGCAGACCTGTGGCCAATGGCAAGCCGGATAGACACCCTCAGTTATGGAGAGAAATAGTCCCCAGCCACCCAGGGCTGATTCGGGCTCCTCTTCTGGCATTCTTCTTTCCAGCATCAGGTCCCCAGCTTGGCAGAACGTTCAACACAGGTATTAGCCTGTTAGTTTTCTTGTCTGTACTTAATGTAGATTGTGAGTATCTGGAAGGCAGAGATGTTCTCTCTTCACCCCTAGTCCTCAGAATAAACCCAAAAGTGAGTAGACAGCCAAAGTAGTAGACACAAAGTAGACAGCCAAAGTGAGTCTCAGTTTCTTTATCTGTAAGATGGGATATTAAGCTTTCAAGCACATAGAAAGCACTCACATAATCAATTTATATGATTAAATATTTGCTGAATAATGTAAGTATCTGCCATCTATTTTAGAATGGAATCATTAACAATAACAGTTAACATTTTTGTAAAACTTTTCCATATATTCTTATAGAATCAGTTCCATCCCATAGCCATGGAGAATGGTTATCACTGCTCTCATTTCGCAGGTACAATAACTAAGTGATGTGGGTTCTCCAATAGGAGATACTCAGACACTGGCAGATGGGTCATTCAGAAGGAGACTTCTGGCCCTAAAACCACTCAGCAGGTTGTTTGCAATGTTGGGTGCCATTTCCCTTAGCAGTCCTCTTATTTAAACCCCCATCCATAGGAGAGAAGAACTTACATGTTCTTGGCCCCATGGATACTCAGGTGGGAAGTCAGTCCTGGGTCTCATCTCTTGTAGTGCCCTGTCTCTTCCTGTAACTTCTGTCTGCATAACTTGCTATGGATTTCAGGCCGCTAGATGAGGTAGGGAGGGCACATGTGATTATATTCAATACATAGAGACATTAAGCATCTTGCCTAAGATCACACAGCTAGTGTGTGGTTGACTTTGGTTAGGTTCACTAGATATAGAGCCTGAGACAGGGCTTTGGGTACATGTGATTTCTTGAGCAAATGTTCTCAGGGCTGAAATCGCAAGGGACTAAGGAAGCAGGACAGAGAAGGGCAAGAGTTTGGGCAAGGGTTGTCCCCAGGGAAACTCAACCTGGTCTGACAATAGGAGAAGGCAAATCATCCAACAGCCTTGTTAAGCCTCAAGGCAAGGGAGGTGGCGTCTGGGCATCTGGGCACCACCCCTCTTCCTGTCCACCGGCAGCAGGGAGTGTGCCTCTGGTCCAGGGCCGAGGCAGCCAGTAGTGCCACCAGAGTGGGGGGACCAAAGCCCATCTCTTGCATCCAGGACACTCCGTGGCTCTCAACCCACCATGCTGCCTCCTGTAGGTGATAACATCTTTAGTACATGTGAAATATGAATGTGACCTTCAGGAACTTTAGATTTATGCTCTGCTTTGAAATCTAGACCAGGTTAAGTTTCTGAAGGTATATGAAGTTAGGGACTAGGCCATCTTTTGACAGGATCTGGTGGCCTCCCTTAGCTCAGACATTAGTTACCATTAAGATTATGGCTCTGATTCAATTTTGTGAACTACTGAGAATTCCCAATGTTCTGTAACACACACATTCATCAGAAACAAAAACAAAAGATTTGAAAGTGAATGGTCTAAGGAAAGACAATGCTAAAACTTGGTTTAAAGACTGAGTATTTTCTTTTCAGGACAATCACAACAAAGCCCAAAGCTCTTAAAACCCTGATATATGGCTTGTCTTTGGATCACTCAACTGTTTGTTATCACAAAAGCCAGAGTTCATGATGGGCCAACTCTGATCAGTCTTGCTTTCACCTAATATGGTGATTTGAGAGAAATGATTTAGATTTTCCAGAGAGAGTTTGGATGAGCTCTTTTCCTTTAATGTTGAGGAACGTGTCCAGGTATAAGTTGAGGAGAAATTACTCTTAGAGGCTGGGCTCAATTTCTGAGCCCACTCAGGTCAATGTGCAGAGGAGGGCCCAGTGGTGTGAGGGATGGAAGGTGTCCTGGCATGCAGATTCCCGACATTTGAACATTGAGGCTGATGACACTACCTGTTAAAGGGTATGGATGGTTACCACCCACATGGTGAGGTTTCTTGGGAGCGTGGGAAAGACACCCAAGCATGTCCACGAAAGACTTGAGAAGTTGGGGAAAGAAGGCTGTCTCAGCTTGTATGGGAGGCAGAGGTGGGCCGGTGAGGGTTCCCACCAGAACCAATGGCTGGAGCCAGGATTGCTTACAGACTACCCAGATGTGGAGCCCACCACTGTCAGCAGTCAGGTGTCAACAGCGGAGTCATACCCTTCGTTACAGGATGCCAGGTGAAGGACTCAGATGCCTGGGTTTGAAGTGTGGCTGGACACAGAGGAGGGGGAGGGGCGGCACCGTGCCAGGGGACAGGACTGGGGAGACCCATGTACAGACGAGAGAAGGCCAGCCATTCCCGAGAACGTTTATCCCCCAGCGTTTCCTGCATGGTAGTTTCTTCATTCTGTCGTTTAAGAATTGAGTTTAAATGCAGAACTCGCATCTTATTTATGGTTACATCTTAACGCAAAGTTCTTCAGGGGTCTTTATCAAATTCTCACACGTCCATCACAGTTTGTTTTTAGGGGTTCTGTGTTGCTTTTCCTTTCAGCACTTAGTTTATTTACTTGGAAGCTAACGTGGAGCTCTGGCCTCTCCCTGCTCTTCCGATTGTGGGGCTTGGACCTCGTTCTCTCATTAGTGACATCACCAGAGAACCGGACTTGTCTTCCTCTTCAGAGACTGGATTGAGATCAGACAGAAGATTAAGGGGTTACTTTTGTTTTCTTAACTAACTCTTAGAGTTTTGCCTTACTTAACTATGCGAAGATGTACCAAGCAGAGGGAGACGGGATCAATCGGGTATCTATGTGGTCATGGCTGGAAATTTATAATTATTGCGTGGGTATATACCCAGCATTATGCAAATCAATTTTAGGAATATTATCTAAAAGTGTATATATGATATAGCTCATACAATCAGTGGCAAAATTACTTTTATATAAAAAATGCTAAGTAATTCTGAGTGACTCAATACCACAATCCTCAGAAAATTGTCCATATATAAAATGGAAATAGTAGTTGATAAATGTCAATGTGAAGTATTTCACAAGTAAGTTAACTGGTATGTTTAGTTTGTCTCGTAATTTGAGTGTAATTTGAATCATTTTATGAAAAAAACTAAACATTTTTTTAAGAATCTATTTGTATCGAGACCTCCATTAGGTCTTTTCAAGTGCAATCTCTTTAGTAATAATATTTTTCTATGGGTCAGATTAAAACATTGATTTGAAAACCTTACAAAAAATTAAAGAACTATATAAATTCAGTAATCTTTTAAACATCAGTTTTTATTGGCCTTTGCATATTTTATTGAGATGTGGCAAACATGTCGCGCTTTACAAATTATTTCAGTCAATCCTTCAAACAACCTTATATTTGTGTTTATGTACATATATACATAGTATACTTACAAGTGTGGTTTCTAATATTATACACAGTTTACAAAAAAACAAGCTAAACTTTCAAGCTGCCCAATCATTTGCCCAAGATCACACAATATGCAAGAGGCAGAAGTGGAATTCATACTCAAATAGTTTTGATTTCTAGCCCAAGTTCTTAGCACCTTTCACTTTCTAGGTATGCCCAACACACATCTTTGATCTTCAAATAGTTGAATAAGGTGGGTCCTATTTTGCAGGTTTCACATATGAGAAGATGAGAGATCCAAAGGTAGTCAGAATGCCCCCTGTCAACAGCTCGTGAGGAGGGCTGTGTCCCCTGGGAGCTCTGTCCCTGGAGGGCTGTGTCCCCTAGGGCCGTGTCCCTGAAGGCTGTGTCCCTGAAGGCTCTCAGTATCTCTGGGCTATCATGGAGCTTGCTTTCAGCATGGGCAAACTTGAAAAACAAATGCATTCTCCTGTGGGCGTATCTTGAGCATTCTCACATTCTTAGTTTTGCTTTTACTTAGAGAATTAACTCAGTAGGAGGCATTAACTAATGGTTAACTAGTTTCCTTCTGGCATTTTGAACTTCTGAGGCCTAAAAGAAAATGGACATGCAGCTCACCAGTGGTGCATGACCTTGCACAGACTTCAGGGTACAACTGTCATTGAGAACCCTTGACCTTCTGCCCTGTTGTGCGATCTTTGGCCTGGGTTTCTTGATGTGTTTAGTTTAAGGGAGTGCTTTTTATCTTTCTGCCTTACCTATGTTTGATGTGTTCTGGCTATCGCTGTGACAGCCCACTTAACCTCACTAGACCTTTGTCCTCACCCGCATTATAAGCTCGTTGTGTGGACGGGGGTGGTATGTGGGAGCCCCAGGGTACTCAGAGGTGTCTGCTGCACTTAGCTGTGGAAATATCTGCTACGTAAATCCTCAGCTCAAAACAAAATTGACTTTTCTTTCATATTCTTTCATTGTCTACAGTGAAATTCTTGCTGCAGTGTGTAGTATATATTTGAGTTGTAATCAACATATTTTCAATGATACTTAGACAATTATTTTTAAATACAGTTTTTTTCATTTTCAGGTATCAGATTTGGTAATAATTTTGAATTATGACAGAGCAGTAGAAGCTTTTGCAAAAGGTGGTAACCTGACACTTGGAGGAAATTTCACCGTGGCGGTTGGGCCCCTGGGAAGGTGAGAACTCAACCTACTTTCTGAACAGTAATTGGATAGTCATGGTTTAAAAACTACACATGGTTTTGCATTAAGAGGAACCTTGAACTGAAATGAAACTGACTTATGGTTTGTACATGTCCCAGAGGGTTTGAGGCTCTTTAGAAATAAGAAATACAAAACACAACCAGTGTGACAGACTGAGAAAATTTAAAACTAGAACACACAAGAGGAAACTAAATATTTCAGAGATGCGGGCCCTCGTATCTACTGGAATTGAACACAAGATTTACCTTTATGCTTTGAAGGAGCCAAATCAGATTTAATTAAGTGATAAAGGGCAGCATTGACCAAGAAAGAAAAAAAGCTTTTCTTCGAACTAAACAGTGAAAACTTGTTACTGGTGTGATGTTTATAGTAAGGAGGCTGCATTTTCCCTTTCTGTTGATGAACAACTCTTCTTGGGTCAACTGAGCAGTTCAGAAATACTGAGAGACTGTTTACAGAAGTTAACAGAGTACAATCATCTAAAAACATTTCTAAATTCCATAAAAATAGTCAGTGTCATTTAGTTATTTAGTACTCTTTTAGTCATTTAGTACGTTCCTGTTTTGAGAAAGGAAGACAAGGCTGATAAATGTCAGCTTTCCATGAAATCTGGACAATGCAGTCCTCCGTATTATCATATCACCTTATACTGTGTCTTAACGAACATGCCCTTCCCCATGCCTTGTCCTTGCTCTTGACCACATCTAGCTCAGGCCCACAGGGAGTGAGGCGTAAAAGCAAATGATGAAACTGTAGAACAATATCACTCTTCGGGGTGAGAAGTGCAGTGCTGTTTAGATAGTCATCTTTAGGACCGGGCCTCTCCTGCCCGGTTCTCTGCCGCACACCTCTCTTCCACAGGAATTTGGAAGGAAATGTCGCCCTGCGGAGCTCGGCCGCCGTGTTTACCTACTGCAAGTCCAGAGGACTCTTCGCCGGCGTTTCCTTAGAAGGCAGTTGTTTGATTGAAAGGAAGGAAACTAATCGAAAGTAAGTGCAAGCCAAATAATTTTAACCTGAGGAAAGTGTGATGAGAAAAATAGTCCGTCAGAGACCCACATAGTTGTGTACAGTTTGTAGAGTGATTGTGTGTATTCATTTTTTAAGAACATATTTTAAGAATATACAACATTGGACTCTGTGTATTTCTTTATTTAAAGTTTCAATATAAAGCAATATGTACTTAGAGAAAATCTAGAAAACACAAAAAAAAATTACAAGGAAGGAAAAAAAAACCCATTCTTCCCTCTGAGATGAACGCTATTCACAGTTTGCTTTATTGTCCTACGTTGTTTTCCTAAGCATAATTTCCCTTGTTTTGCCACATATGATTGTAATCATAATAAATCCAATTGTAAATCCTTTTTTTCCACCTAGCATTGCAAGAATCATAAGTGTAAGTTAATGACTATATAATATTATATTACTGGGCTGTATCATATTAAGTATATTTTTCAATCTTCTGTTACAACCTGTAGGTCAATCAAAACATTCCCCATTCTGAGAGGCTGTCATTACATTCTGCCTTTGTTCTTTCTTCTATAAAACACAGATCAATTTTGATTTTTTTAGAAATGGATTTAGAAGTATTTTAACAGGTGAAGAAGACTTTGTACTTTAAACTGGCATCTGGCTAAGTTTTCCCCAAACTGCTTCTCTACATTTCCACTAAAATATGTGTGGCTGCTCAGGGAAGGATAAAAGGTTGACTGACAGAGAAACTTTCAGAAATCCCACCAGCTGCGAGCCTGGCAGGCGCTGACAGTAGCCTGGTTACAGTAGAGACACCCCCCCCCCCCAACCTTACTTGCCTGCTTTCCGGGGAAAATCTATACAAAATCTCCTGTGCCAGTTCACCTGAGAGTTTGTTAGCCCACTGGGGCATTGGGGCGCCTGGGTGGCTCAGTCTGTTGGGAGTCCATGGATTCGAGCCTCACAATGAGCTCTGTGCTGACAGCTCAGAGCCTGGAGTCTGCTTTGGATTCTGTGTCTCCTTGTCTCTCTCTGTCCCTCCCCAGCTTACACTCTGTCACCTTCTCTCAAAAAATAAATAAATTTTTAAAAAAAATTTAAAGGGTACCTGGGTGGCTCAGTCAGTTAAGTGTCCAACTTGGGCTCAGGTCACGGTCTCATGGTTGGTGAATTCAAGCCCCACATCAGGCAGTGTGCTGACAGCTCAGACAGAGCCTGGAGCCTGCTTCAGATTCTGTGTCTCCCTCTCTCTTTGCCCCTCCCCTGCTCACGCTCTCTCTCTTTAGCTCTCTCTCTCAAAAATAAAATATTAATTTTTTTTAAATTTAGAGTTATTAGCACATATTACAACATTCAGTGAAGCCACAGAAACTAGAAAATGGGAGGAGTGGAGAAAAATATTTGCAGAGCTCTGTGTCTTATAAAGTCAAGTAAGATGTTTTAACTTCTCGTTTTATTAGTTTGAGAAATTTAAGTGAGGCATTCTTTTAGAAACTTCTGACTTTAGGCCTTTGGAAGACTTTCTCACTAAGTTCATGTAAATCCTGGGATGAACTAAAACAAATATATTTCTTAAATAATTGCAGGGCTCCTAAAGATATAAGGCAAATCTTTATATAGTTTTGATACAAATAAGCATTTTTAAAGAACTTACAGAGCTGTGTTTGTTGGCCCAATTTTCATAACTTAAAAAATAAAAACCTGTAAAAATGTAGATGCTTGTAATGCTTGTAGATGCTTGCATAAGCATAGGTATATTTGCATATATATGTTTCTATAGATACGTTTGTATGTATATGTGTTTGTATATGTGATTTGATATTTATATTACGGGAGAAAGGATATGCGTATCAGACTCTTTATGCTGACTGGTTCTAGAGATTATCATGGGGAGTGAATTTAGGGGCTGAATATGGGTAATAGCTTGCAGTTAGTGTTGGAAAAATATATATGAAGTACTAGATATGAGTATATCCCCATACACACGTATGTCTCCTACTTTTTTTTTGTAATTTATAGTTTATAGTCAAGCTGGTTTCCATATAACACCCAGTGCTCTTCCCCGCAAGTGCCCTCCTCCATGACCATCACTTCCCATCTCCTCTCCCCACCCCTTCACTCATTTGTTATCAGTATTCAAGAGTCTCTCATGATTCGCCTCCCCCCCTTTTTCCCCCTTCCTCTCCCCACGGTCGTCTGTTAGGTTTCTTCTGTTAGACCTATGAGTGAAAACACATGGTTTCTGTCCTCTGCCTGACTTATTTCACTTAGCATGACACCCTCGAGATCCATCCACATTGCTACGAATGGTCAGATTTCATTCTTCCTCATTGCCATGGAGGAAGAATTAAACCACATCTTCTTGATCCATTCATCAGGTGATGGACATTTAGGCTCTTTCTATGATTTGGCTATTGTTGAAAGTGCCGCTATGAACATTGGGGTATATGTGCCCCTAGGCATCAGCATTTCTGTATCCCTTGGGTAGATCCCAAGCAGTCCTATTGCTGGGTCATAGAGGAGTTTTATTGATAGTTTTTTGAGGAACCTCCACACTGTTTTTCAGAGCGGCTGCACCAGTTTACATTCCCACCAACAGTGTAGGAGGGTGCCTATCTCTCCACACCCTTGCCAGCATCTATAATCTCTTGATTTGTTCATTTTAGCCACTTTGACCAGCATGAGGTGGTATCTCAGTGTGGTTTTGTTTTGTATTTCCCTGATGATGAGTGATGCTGAGCATCGTTTCATGTGCCTGTTGGCCATCTGGCTGTCCTCTTTGGAGAAGTGTCTATTCAAGTCTTCTGCCCATTTCTTCACTGGATTATTCGTTTTTTTGGGTGTGGAGTTTGGTGAGTTCCTTGTAGATTTTGGATACTAGCCCTTTATCCAATATATCATTTACAACTATCTTTTCCCAATCCGTTGGTTGCCTATTAGTTTTCTTGATTGTTTCCTTTGCAGTGCAGAAGCTTTTTATCTTGATGAGGTCCCAATAGTTCATTTTTACTCTTGATTCCCTTTGCCTTTGGGGATGTGTTGAGTAGGAAATTGCTGCAGTTGAGGTCAAGGAGGCTGTTTCCTGCTTTGTCCTCTAGGGTTTTGATGGTTTCCTGTCTCACATTTGGGTCCTTTATCCATTCTGAGTTTATTTTTATGAATGGTGTAAGAAAGTGGTCTAGTTTCATTCTTCTGCATGTTGCTGTCCAGTTCTCCCAGCACCACCTGCTAAAGAAGCTGTCTTTTTTCCCTTGGATATCCTTCCTGCTTTGTCAAAGATTAATCAGCCATATATTTGTGGGTCCAGTTCTGGGTTCTCCATTCTATTTCATTGGTCTATGTGTCTGTTTTTGTGCCAATAACATACTATCTTAATGATGACAGCTTTGTAGTAGAAGTTACAGTCTTGGATTGTGATGCCTTTGGTTTTTTTCTTCAGTATTACTTTGGCTACTCAGGGACTTTTGTGGTTCCATACGAATTTTAGATAGTTTGTTCTAGCTTTGAGAAGAATGCTGGTGCAATTTTGATTGGGATTGCATTGAATGTGTAGATTGCTTTGGGTAATAATGACATTTTAACAATGTTTATTCTTCCAATCCATGAACAGGGAATGTTTTTCCATTTCTTTGTGTCTTCTTCAATTTCCTTCATAAGTTTTCTACAGTTTTCATCGTACAGGTCTTTTACATCTTTGGTTAGGTTTATTCCTAGGTATTTTGTGGGGTTTTTTTGTGCAATTGTGAATGGGATCAGTTTCTTGACTTCTCTTTCTGTTGCTTCATTATTGGTATATAAAAATGCAACTGACTTCTGTACATTGATTTTGTACCCTGCAACTTTACTGAATTCATGGATCAGTTCTAGAAGGATTCTGCTGCAGTCGGTCGGGTTTTCCATGTAGAGTATCATGTCATCTGCAAAATGTGAAAGTTTGACTTCATCTTTGCCAATTCTGTTGCCTTTTATTTCCTTTTGTTGTCTGATTGCTCCTGCTAGGACTTCCAGTACTATGTTAAACAACAGTGGTGAGAGTGGACATCCTTGTCATGTTCCTGATCTTAGGGGGAAAGCTCTCAGTTTTTCCCCATTGAGGATGATTAGCTGTGGACTTTTCATAAATCGCTCTTATGATGTTTAAGTAAGTTCCTTCTATCCTGACTTTCTCCAGGGTTTTTATTTAAAAAGTATCCTGTATTTTGTCAAGTGCTTTTTCTGTATGTATCGACAGGTTCATATGGTTTTTATCTTTACTTTCATTAATGTGATGTATCACATTGATGGATTTGCGAATATTGAACTAGCCCTGTAACCCAGGAATGAATCCCACTTGATCATGATGGATATTTCTTTTTATATGCTGTTGAATTCAATTTGCTAGTATCTTGTTGAGTAGTTTGGCATCTGTATTCATTAAGGATATTGGCCTGTAGTTCTCTTTTTTTGTTGGGTCTCTGGTTTGAGAATCAAAGTGATGCTGGCATCATAGAATGAGTTCAGAAGTTTTCCTTCTATTTCTATTTTTTGGAATAGCTTGAGAAGAATGGGTATTAACTCTGTTTTAAATGTCTCGCAGAATTTCCACTGGGAAGCCATCTGGCTCCGGGCTCTTATTTGTTGGGAGATTTTTGATAACTGAGTCGATTTCTTTACTGGTTATGGGTCTGTTCAGATTTTCTATCTCTTCCTGTTTGAATTTTGGTAGTGCATGTGTGTTTAGGAATTTGTCTATTTCTTCTAGGTTGTCCAGTTTGTTGGCATATAATTTTTCATAGTAATCCCTGATGGTTGCTTATATTTCTGAGGGACTGGTTGTAATAGATCCATTTTCATTCATGATTTTGTCTATTTGGGTGTTCTCTCTGAAGAGTCTGGCTAGAGGTTTATCAATTTTATTTTTTCAAAAAAAACCGACTCTTGGTTTCCTTGATCTGTTCAACTGGTTTTTTTTTTTTATATTGTTTATTTCTGCCCTGATATTTATTATTTCTCTTCTTCTGCTGGGTTTGGGGTGCTCTTGCTGCTCCCTTTCTAGTTCCTTTAGGTGCTCTGTTAGATTTTGAATTTGCACTTTTTCTAGTTTCTTGAAATAGGCCTGGATTGCAATATACTTTCCTCATAGGACTGCCTTTGCTGTGTCCCAGAGAGTTTGGATGGTTGTATTTTTGTTTTCATTTCTTTCCAAATATTTTTCAATTTCTTCTCTAATTGCCTGATTGAGCCAATCATTCTTTAGTAGGGTGGTTTTTAACCTCTATGTTTTTGGAGGTTTTCCAAACTTTTTTCTGTGATTGATTTCAAGTTTCATAGCATTGTGATCTGAAAATTTGCATGGTATGATCTCAATTCATTTATATTTATGGAGGTCTGCTTTATGACCCAGTATGTGATCTATCTTAGAGAATGTGCCATGCACTCTTGAGAAGAAAGTGAAGTCCCTAGCTTCAGGATGCAGAGTTCTAAATATGTCTATCAATGTCAGCTGTTCCGATGTGTTGTTAAGGTCCATCGTTTCTTTCTTTTTAATTTTTTTTAATTTCTAAATGTTTTTTAAAATTTATTTTTGATACAGAGAGAGACAGAGCATGAGAGGGGAAGGGACAGAGAGAGAAGGAGACACAGAGCCTGACACGGGGCTCAAACCCACAAATGTGAGATCTGATCTGAGCTGAAGTCAGAGGCTTAACCAACTGAGCCACCCAGGCACCCCAAGGTCCATTGTTTCTTTAGTGATTTTCTGTATGGTTGATCTATCCATTGCTGTAAGTGGAGTATTAGAATCCCCTGCAATTAGCCATTCTTATCAATAAGATTGTTTCTGTTTGTGATTAATTGTCTTATGTTTTTGGGTGCTCCAGAATTCGGCACATAGATGTTTTAAATTGTTAGCTCTTCCTGATGGAGAGACCCTGTAATTATTATAGAATGCCCTTCTTCATCTTTTGTTACTGCCTTTACTTTAAAGTCCAGTTTGTCTGATATAAGTATGGCTACTCCAGCTTTTTTTTACTTCCAGTTGCATGATAGATATTTCTCCATCTCCTTACTTTCAATCTGAAGGTGTCCTTATGTCTAAAATGAGTCTTTTGTAGACAGCAAATAGATGGATTTTATTTTTTTTATCCATTCTGCTATCATGTGTCGTTTGATTGGAACATTCACATTCAGTGTTATTATTGAAAAATGTGGGTTTAGATTCATTGTGTTCTCTGTAGGGTTCATGTAGTGGTGTCTCTGGTACCTTGTATTCCTTGCAACATTTCCCTCATAGAGTCCCTCTTAGGATTTCTTGTAGGGCTGGTTTGGTGGTGATAAATTCTCTCAATTTTTGTTTATTTGGGAAAACCTTGATCTCTCCTTCTATTTTGAAAGACAGGCTTTCTGGATAAAGGATTCTTGGCTGCATATTTTTTTATGTTCATCATATTGAAGATTTCCTGTCATCCCTTTCTGGCATGCCAAGTTTCAGTAGATAGGTCTGTAACCACAGGTTTCCCTTTGTATGTTAGGGCCTTTTTATCCCTAGCTGCTTTCATAATTCTCTCTTTATCTTTATATCTTGCCAGTTTCACTATGATATGTCATGCTGAATGTCGATTCAAGTTATGTCTGAGGGGAGTTTTATGTGCCTCTTGAATTTCAATGTCTTTTTCCATCCCCAGATTTGGGAAGTTCTCTGCTATAATTTGAGCAAGCACCCCTTCAGGAATCTTTATCTTTCTTCTTCTTCAAGAACTCCTATGATACCGATATTGTTCTGTTTGATTGTATCACTCAGGTCTCTAATCTTCTTTCATGCTCCTGTATCAGTTTCTCTTTTTTTCAGCTTCCTCTTTTGCTAAGTCACCTAATCTCCTCTCTGCTTCTTCAATCTGTGCAGTGACTGCATCCATTTTATTATGCACCTCATTATAGCCTTTTAAAACTCATCACAGCTATTTTGAAGGTCCCTAGTCTTTGCATCAATAGCTTCTCTGATGTTTTTTTCAATCCCAGCGATTAATTTTATGACAATTTTTCTAAATTCTTGTTCAGTTATGTTGGTTATGTCTGTTTTGAGCAGTTCTGTGGCTGTGACTTCTCCTGGAATTTCTTTAGAGGAGAGTTTTTTCATTTCGTCATTTTGGCCAGCTTTCTGTCTCTTGTCAGTTTTAAAAGCTCACTATGCACTGTGCACCTGCTAGTATTGCTCTATTAAAGGAGTCTCATTGACTATCCAGGGCCTGTTGTTTCGGGAAGTATTCTTTTATTGGTGTCTCTCGGTTTTTCTTGTGACTTTGGTTATTTTATTTCCCTACTCAGTGATATTTGGGACTCTCCACCATGTGTACTTTGGCTTGTTTCTTGAGGTAGCCCTGAAAAAGAAGACAAACAGACAAACACACATGGAACAGAAGCACACAAAGGCACAGACACATCAAACAAACAAGCAAACCAAAAGGGGAAAGAAAACACAAGAAAAGAAAAGAAATAAAGGGGGGGGAGGGGAGACAGAAACAACAAAAGACAAAGGCCAGTCTAAAAGTGTAAAACCAGTGGAGGGGAGAGAAGAATGAGATAGGGAAAGTATGTCTGGATGGCAAGACTTGATCTAATCACTGCAGTGCATCAATGTTGGTCTTTCCCGGACTCCAGGGGGAAAAGGAGAAAAGAAGAAGAAAAAAAAGGCAGCTCTTCAGCAGGGATAGGTGTGGTTCGGTGTAGGTAGGTCAGGTCTCAGCAGCTGCTCTCCAAGGCCCAGCCTCAGTAGTTGTAGGGAGAAGTATGGCGGTGGCCCAAGCCCTTCTCGAACCAAGACTCTTGAAAGCCACTCTTTTGAGTCTGATCTCCCTGTGCTCCGGGTGGGCCAAGTGCCAAGTTGTTTTTTCCAAGCCCTGCCTTGTTTCCAAATCCTGGTCCTCGCACTTTAATGCTACTGCCCAAGATGAGATGTACTCCTGCAGGTGGGCAGTTTTCTAGCCAGGATGGAGTAGGGAGACTGGGGAGCAGCTTTCTCCTGGCTCCGCCTGGAATCGGTGTTGCTGAGCCCAAGGAAAAATGCACCAACTAATGGGGATAAATTTCTCTCCCCCCACCCAGCGGTTATTTACGGGATGATAGTATCCCTCTCTGTCCCCAGTTGAGGTTTTCCTCTTCTCTAGAGACCACTCTATGAGCGTTTTCAGTGTCTCTTTCTCTTCCCCTTGTCTCTCCGAGGCCCTGCATGCTCTCCCTGGCTCTGCACTGGGGTGGGGCTCCCTCCCCTCAGAGCCTCTTGCCCTGGCCAGTTTTTATTTCCCCAGTTCCCACTCACTCAGGCACCTATGAGGCTGTCTTCTATGTGGACTCTTTTTTTTTTCTCCCACTCTTGGAGATCAGAGTATTGTGACTTCAGTCCTTCTCAGTTTGATAGTTGCGGGCAGGTGAAAATTACAGAGCTCCCTTCCTCTCTGCCCCTCCTCCCTCTGTGTCCTACTTTTAACTCTAGGAAAGATCTATGTCTATAAATGTTCTTAATTTGATATTTCTTATTAGATTTTATTGTCAAGACATCCGAGCTTATGACATTTTATTTGGAGATATACCACAGCCTGCTCAAGCAGAAGATCTTTATGAAATTCTTGATTCCTTTACTGAAAAATATGAAAATGAAGGACAACGAATCAATGCAAGAAAAGCAGCGAAGGAACTGAGGAAGTCTGCTGTAATTCATGGTTTTTATGTTTCTCTTAATAGTTACAGGAAATTTCTTTATTTAGGATATTCTGTCCTTGATATCAGGTTCCTGATGACCCACTATACCTCCCTTATAATGTCGTTTATGTAAAGTGCTTGTGAAAATGTTATACAACTTTGATGTGTCATCTATACACATTTCAAGGAGAAACAGTTTTTTTCTCCATAATTGCATTTCTCCAAGTATAAGACTTTGGACCATCTAGTAGGAGTGCTACCAAGAGCTGCTGATGCTGTGGTCTTGGAGCATCGAATGTTGTGCGCACCAAGTTCCAGGACCCTTTCTGGGTCTGCTTGATCCCCATCCCAGGGCCTGAAAGCTGACACCGAAAGCCTAAGTTGTCCCTGCCCTCCCAAATGACTGCTGAGTCAGTCACCAAGTGGCTGTGTAGGTTGTCAGAGGCACCTGGATGAGGCAAGCCGTGGGTACAAAAGGGCACCCACTGTCAACCTCTGCATGTGGCGTCCATCTCAACTGAACGTGGCCCGCAGCACTACATGTGCGCATGTAGGACGCTCCATTAATAGATGCATAGGATAAAATGTTCCGCATACATGCACTAGAAGAACAAAACCTTATATGCTCCATGATAATAAAGTATTTTTAAATTATGTGCATTGTTCTTGTTTCTCCCAGGCTAAAGAATTACCTCTGAAACCATCATCTAGACCACAGCAATCATCTGCACAAGTCCTGCCAAACTCTGGCTCCCAAAGTAAATATTTTTGTCATAATTCAAATATAATTAGAATTAGTAATTATTAAATATTACTGTTAAGAAATCAAGCAACATTGTTAAACTTTAGTATCAAATAGAAGAACTAATGGGTGTTGAAGAGAAAATAAATGCTCAGACTTCTAAATACAAAGACATTCTCATTGCTATAATTTGTGAAAATTTCTCATTCAGAAGATGCTCTCTCAAATTTACAAAGATTTATCTTTAAAGTTTTCTTTGTTTATTTCATTTCTTCCAAAGACTGCTATCCTGCTAGTTTGAAATGGGAACTAAATAAGCCTATTTTTCTTGTATACTCGTAGATTTATATTCTGAATATTAAGTTCACCATATATTCTTGGGAGCTCAGGGTTTCATAAGGCTGGTAAAATAGACGAACTTTCTAATGCACCCAGTTTTGGCCTCTACCCCTCTTTCCATCGCTTAGTTGTATGACCGTCACTCTTGGAATTCTGCAACTTGGGCACAGAGGGTAAGAGTCCATGACAAAATATTAAAGTAGGTGATGTTTCATATGATAATCCACTATTATTCAAGAGCATTGTGCTGTGGCTTTTGCAATTACAAAGATGAGTCTAACTTATATCCCATCCTCGAAGAATTTCAGTCTAGGACGGGAGATACCACATGTGGAAAAATAACTGCCATCACTGAAAGGAAGCATGTGACATGTTCTGGGAGGAGGAGTAGAAGTGTCAAAGCGTTGGGTCCTGGCTCTGCCATTAGCTTGCCTAAACGTACCCTCTCAGGAACTGGACCTGTCCTTTATTACCCACTCCTACTGTAACTTGGCTGTACCTTTGTCTCCTGGGATGCTGTATTCTTCTCTCAATAGGGATGGTCTATTTCTGATTCATGTTCAGGTGATTAATTTGCATACACCTGTTTCCAGTGACTAACAAGATGTGGGCACTGAAATCTATTTATATTTTAAATCTGAGTGATTACATAAAATTGGACCTGTGTGTATGTTTTAAAATACATAATGTTTCTGAAGTTTCCTCACTAGGAAAATACGTATCTGTGTGATGCATATATAAAAATCTTATGGAGGCCCCTAGGTGGCTCAGAGTCAGTTAAGCATCTGACTCTTGATTTCGGCTCAGGTCATTATCTCACGGTTTGTGGGTGTGAGCCCTGCATTAGGCTCTGCACTGTCAGATTCTCTGCACTGCTTGGGATTCTCTCTGTCTCCTCTGTCTCTGCCCCTTCCCTGCTCCCTCTTGCGTGTGCACTCTCTCTCTCAAAAATAAGTAATTAAACATTGAAAAAATTAAACGTTGGGGCACCTGTGTGGCTCACTTGGTTAAGCATCTGACTCTTGGTTTTGGCTCAGGTCATGATCTCAGAGTTGTTGAGCTCAAGCCCTCCATCAGGCTATGCACTGATAGCATGGAACCTACTTGAGATTCTTTCTCTCCTTCTCTCTGCCCCTCCCCAGCTCATGGTGTCTCTCAAAAATAAATAAATCTGAACTATTCCTAACTTTTTAAATTAAAAATAGAATCTTAATTTTTAATTACATGTCTTCACATATATAATTTTATATAAATGCATATATAAATGGTTTTGAATGCATTATTTTCATTTTCCTTCTCTGAGTTTCTCCCTTTTTCCCATTTCTCCTCTTAATTTACATGGCACCCTCTTCCATACTCATCCCAGGAAATCTATGTTGACAACATGCGGTGTAGACATCTGTATTTTTCTCCGTACATATTTTTCTTTTATAGTCCTATTCACAGGCACCTGTATAAGAACATGTATATGCATGGAAAGATTATTTGGTTGTCTCATAAAAATGCTGCCATATTATGCATGTTTTACTCTCTCTTGCTTGAGGGTTTTATTTATTTTGCTGAAAAACAGCGCATGGAAACCCCTGAGTCAACTGGTACAGTTCTAATTAATTCTTTTTAATGGCTTTTTAATATTCCAGGGGACAAAAAACATATTTATTCATCTGCTCTCCTACTGATAGGTATTAACATTACTTCAGTTCTTTGTCCAGGTCAGCCAGCTCCACAATTTACATCTTTGTAAATTTGTGTGTCTACATATTGGCACACTTATTTATTTATTTACTTATTTTTGGAGATAATTACCAGGAATTATAGTATGCCAACAGACACATTTTTAAATTCTAACATATTAGGTAGATTGTTCTTCAAGTTTTTACTACTTCACAGTCTCATCAGCCATTCCCCACTGTAATGTTTCATTATGTTTACTCTCTACCACGCACACTCCCCACCGCACACACTTCCCAGCACACACTCCCCACCGCACACGCTTCCCGACAGCACTCCCCACTGCATACACTTCTCGGCACGCACTCCCCACCGCATACACCTGCCAGCACGCACTCCCCACCGCACACGCTTCCTGGCACGCACTCCCCACCGCATACACCTGCCAGCACGCACTCCCCAC
>NC_043703.1:164827639-164903499 GCF_006229205.1 Suricata suricatta
CCCTCCGTATACACTTCCTGGCACGCACTCCCCACCGCATACACCTGCCAGTACGCACTCCCCACCGCACACACTTCCCGGCACGCACTCCCCTCCCTCCGTATACACTTCCCACTTCCCGGCTCGCACTCCCCACCGCACACGCTTCCCGACACGCACTCCCCACCGCACACACTTCTCAGCACGCACTCCCCACCGCATACACTTCCCGGCTCGCACTCCTCACCACATACACCTCCCGCCATGCACTCCCACCGCATACCTCCTGGCACACACTCCCGCAGGTAATCAGGAAACAGCAAAACTGTGGCTAGGGGGTCTGCAGTGTGCAATACACAATTCCAAATAATGCTGTATGCTTACAGTAATTCTATGGGGATCGTAATCACAATAACATAAATTAATTACTTGGCATTTTCTTTTCCTTTTTTTTTTAAATATTTTATTGTCAAATTGATTTCCATACAACACCTAGTGCTCTTCCCCACAAGTGCCCTCCTCCATCACCACCATGACTTGGCATTTTCATGATAATCTCTCCATTTTATGCTTTCCATTTGCTGAGGCACTTTTCTGTCATCCTAAGATTTTGTAGTATCTGTGCCTTTCTTGTTAAATTTATTCCGAAGTACTTTATAATTTTGGTTTGCTGTGGTGAATGGAATGTACTTTCCCATTTCTATTTTGGAGTGCTTATTTTTATGTTGAGAAAGTCTTAATTTGCATGTATTTTGTCCTATATCTGATCACTACCCAAAATCTCTTATTTCTAGTCAGTTTTTAAAATTAGATTCTTTTGGAATATTTATACCCTCCTCCCCATGCTGCCAATGTTTATTTCTATATTCTTATGTCATAAACCTCTTAGGCCAGCAGCCTTTGTATCGGGGTACTTGTATCCTTAGAGGGAACCGGCACCCCCCAGGGCGTGTGAGCTCCGTGTAAGAGACACACTCTATTCGGAGACAAGTTCTTTCGGAACACCGTTTCCACTCACAGCGGGACATGCAGGCTCTCCGTCCCTGTTTCTAGCCTTCCTGATGTTCTTTTTTTCTCCACCTGAGTAAGAAAAGTAAACCCCCAAGTCTTCCAAATCATACTATGCTACATTGTTTCCAAAACGTAAGAATGGGGATCTAATTTGAATTATAGAAACTGAGGTAGTTAGTGAATGACTCTGATGAGTAGCAAGTGCCATGGTTTTGTGGACCTGGTTCCGTTTCTCCGCTTCCCACAAACTGAAGAGGGACAAAGGGATTGTTGTGTTGGCTTACATAACAGTAGTAGTTAATACTATCAGTATATGTCTCTTACTTCAAGAATCACAGAGCTATCACCCAAACAGAAAGTTATGAAAGTAGTATTTTATTATTTTATAAATATTTTATTGTTTTTTATTTATAGATAACCATGTGATTTTCTGACCTCTCTGGCAGAAGAAATATAAGATAGTTCTGTTACGTTGCTGTAAAATACACCCTTCTAGCCCTCTCTCATTGTTATAAGAACCAGCCTTCATAACACCTGTATGTTTAAAAAGGAATGTTAAAATACAATTTGATGTTGAGCCTCTGTCATTCTAGAAATAATAGTCTTACTGCTTATTTGAGCTAAAAGTCTCATCCATCTATTGAGATGTATTTCAAATAAAAATTTACTTTCATATTTAGTAAGTTAACAAATTTATGGTATATTTAAGATTTTGGTCAATTGTGTACCAGTAATGATTACAATCATAACTCGATCTGTAAGAAATTATTTAATAGAATCTTGTGCTTACCTCAAGTAAAATTAAAAAATAAATTTCTGTACAAATTTTGTTGTAGAAACTGTTACATAAAAATATAATATTAATATATTAGTATAAATCTGTGGGACAAAGGGAATGGAAATGTGACCTGAAGGCTAAAATGAACATTACATACTTCCTGACTATCTGCAAAAGCTTGGTGCGCCTGGGCGGCTCAGGCACTTAATCCCCAAACTCTTAACTGTTGGCTCAGGTCATGATCTCATGCTTTGTGAGATCGAGCCCACATTGGACTCTGTGCTGGTAGTGTGGGGCCTCCTTAAGATCATGTGTCTCCCTCTCTCTCTGCTCCTCCCCCTCTTGTGCTTGCTCTCTCTCTCAAAATTAATAAATAAAATTTTTAAGTGGCTTATTTTTTTAAACTTATGATGGTGAGTATATAGATATAATATTAATGATTTGTATTTATACTGTGATTTAGATTCTGTTATCCCTAAAGGAGAGATGTAATTATTTAACTTAAATAAGTGATATTAAAATATACTACAAGATATGCCCTGTACAACTTTTTGGCTTATATTGAACAATTTTAGGTGTTAATTAAAAAAATATACAAGTGAGTACTTGCTATTTAAAAATTATTTGAGGAGTCAAGAAAACAAGAATGTTTGAAAATCACTGGTTTGGGAATTACAAACCTTTTTGAATTCTGCTATTTTGTGATCGCTCTGAAAAAAAGATGTATGTGCATTTTCTGTGAACGTGTACTTCCAAGTACACTTCCAACTGTGAGTCGTGGTGCTTCTCATGCTGTGCATACCCTATGTTTGGCGTGTTTTCTGGGTTTATTCAGGCATTCCTCTTGATTTGAAGTGTCATAAAATAATGACAGTTCTATCAGTCTGAGCGATCTAAAGTATTTGCTTCATAAGGGCAGAATTTGGCATTCTTGGCTATTTTATATATACTAATATTTTATGTTATATATATATTTTGTTTATGCTAATAAGTTTTCTAAATGTTCCTTTCTTTTGTGTGTGTGTGCAGGTAACGGAAACAAATATAAGCTGTACCCTGAACTTCCCAGCTATCAGGAGACAGTTGGTAAATGAAATAGCTATATGTTAAGAAAATTCACTTCCTAATCAATCTGGCGGGTTATAAAATCTCTGAGAAGGTTTCATCACCCCTTTGATTTACAGAATACGCACATTATTTTGAAAAGTGCTTCCTTTTAAAAATGCTTTGCTTTTGCTCCCTTCCTTGCTTGTGATCTGAGGTCACAGAGCGAGGGGGCCCGAGGAGGGCCCATCACCTGGTAAGAAGCGCCTGGGTGCAGGACGACCCCGGCTCACTCCCAGGCCCACGGGTCTGGGCTAGTCCGACACGGAGCCTTAAACCTTGTGAAACCTTGTCGGGACAGAATGACAACGTTTGCTCCTTATGAATTACAGCTTCGTCACCATCGCATTTTCTCGGGGTTTTAGCCCCCATGAATATTTTTATATTTTTCAGGACTTTTTAAAATTTTCATGTTCAGATATTTTGCCATCATTGGGAACTACTTCATAAAACTTACTCGTTTAGCGGTGATAAAAATAGTTCCTCAATCGGTCTTACTTTAATCTTCTTCAGAAAATATTCTTTGAAAGAAGTAAGCAGTTATTTAGAAATGTGAACAGGACACAAAGTGTAGGCAAAGGTTAGCCAGTTGTAAAATAGCCTATTTATTTTTCACGTCCTCCTGTGTCACTGCAGCCATGGAACCGCACGCTCCTGGGTAACTGAACTAGCCGGTGTTACCTGTGTCATGAGAACAATGTCAAGGTGAAGAAGTACCCATTTAAAAAATAATTATAAAGAAACCTCAGAAATGTGTCTTAAGCAGAGTTCCTTAAACAGAAGTCAGCCTTTTCCTGCTAGACTAGGGTTTCTGACTTTCCTCTTTCTGTCAGCCTGGTTTCAGTGGTGCGGGGCCCACGTCTGGCCATCCTTCCTCAGGTGACTCCCTTCCGCCCACGGGTAGAGGCCCGTGTCCAGAGCCGGCCTGACAGCCTGGGCTTAGCTGCGGGAAAAACTCTGACAGGTTTTAAAAGATGTATTTGGCTCTTGTAAGTGTGATTACAGCCGTGGTAGAGATTACCGAGATTGTCGAAACTTGACCTTTGGGTACGCGTCCTTCAGAGGCAAAAGTGGTCAACGTATAAATGTTTATATCCAAGTAGCATAAACATCTAAAATTTTATATTGTACTTTTACTTTTAAAGACTCTGTTAGAAGAAGACGCATATTTAGGTACCCTGCAATTAAAGGGGCTCTTACATTTGGGGTCAGCAGAAAGGCTGAGTTGCTTGGGGAGAGGATCCCAGCAGGGACGCTGAGGGACAAGGGACCACAGAGGCTGTCGACTCCCAGGAGTATTTAGTAAGGGGACAGTGCGGACTGCTGCCCCTTTCCTCAGGGATCTCTAGAGCGTGTGCCTATAGCCTAGGTTCCTAGCAAAAGCTAGAAATACCCTCTAAAAGGCAGAGAGGCAAGTGTTAAGTCATAAGAAACAAAACCCTGAATGGGCTCTGGAAGGAGACTCAGACTCAAAATCAATACTTTCATTACTAGCTGTGTGAGCCAAGGGTAATGTTAGCTCCCTGCGGTTGGTTGGTTGGTTGGTTGGTGGGTTGGTGGGATTTGGTTTTTATATTTGAGGGTAGGATGAGTTAGGTTGTACAAACACTAGGATCTAGGTTAATATTAATTTATTTGAGTCCTTACTCCAAATATAAGGGATTTTGAAGGAAAAAAATGAAAAGGAAGATTTAAAGTCTATTTTTAAAATAAAATTTACTTTACATTATTGTGTTTTTAGAAAGCAGGTGTGAAACAAGTGAACTTCTTACATTCCGGCAGAGCATTCCTGGAGAGAAAAGTCATAATGACCGGCCTGAGCTAAAGTTAAAACCTATTCACCAGGACACCCAGGCTCTCAGGGGCTTGCTCCCAGCCTGTCCCATGCCCGCTGACAAGCTGCAGTTTTGCATGGGCTGTGGGCATAGCAGTAATTTCCAAGATGCGTGTACTTTGGTTTTGCACCCGTTGGGAGCCCCAGCCGCATGGCACTCGGGCCTCTCACAGAGACAGCCTTGAAGGTCCACAGTCTGGTTTACTGACCGTTTCTGAAGCAGTCTGTGCCCTTCGATGCCCGTATTCATCGCCTGCCTCCTACCCACCCTGTAATTTTCAGTGACAGTCTGGGCACATCCACTGTAGGGGCGTCCTGTGCCGAGCGGGTGCCCAGGAGCGCCCTTGCACTAAGCCACTCCATGCCAGCAGCATCACCGCCTTAGCTGTGACAACCACAAATGCCCCAGACTGTACCTTTTGAGAACGGAGTGTCTGGTGACCTCACCTAGTGGCCTTATCTGCCCCACTCACCGTTGACTCTGACACTCCCCCAGAGACCATGGTCCCGAAAGTGACAGACCCCACACCCGCCCTGAGGGGATGTGGGTGCAAAAGTTAAATCAGCCATGCACTTCATCACTATGCTAAATGTGTAACGAAACCAAAGATGTGTTCTCTTACTGCTGCTCGCCTTGAAATGGGCCTCTGAGGGCCGAGACTCCTCTCCTGAGTCTTGTCTGCAGCCAGATGCATTGGCGACATCTGGGTCACATTATCCGGACGCCAGGGAGCAAAGTCCTGTGGGCCTGTCTTACTAATTAGGAGCCCCAGGGCAACTGCCAGTCAGTAAAGCTGATTGTAATCTGTTTCCTGGTAAGTGTAGTTCTGATCTGAGAGAGAAAAATAGCCTGTATTTGAATTAAACATGAACATTATGATGAAAATGACCCGTTGCTTCAAGGAGCCTCCATATTTATTAAACACAGGAATATAAAACTTGAAGGCATATAACTCTGAAGGGAATGCATCTGTGAATTCCAGATATTTTAGCAACCAGTGGGGTCTGTTTCCTTTTTTTTCCTTTTAAAATATATTTGAGAGAGTGTAAGCAGGGAAGGGGCAAACGGAGGGGGACACAGGATCTGAAGTGGGCTCTGTCTGCACTGACAGCAGCTCACCCCACGTGGGGCTCGATCTCACGAACCAGGAGATCAGGACCTGAGCGGAAGCTGGATGCTTAAACGACTGAGCCACAGGGGTGCCCAGGGGGTTCTCTTTCCATGGTCTCCAGGGGGTCTCTCTTTCAGGAAGGAATATCTCCTTTCAGAGAAAAGGCTCACCTATTTTTAAGTAAATTATTTTCTGGGCATTAAAATTTTCCTCATGGAAAGTATCCCTAATATGTAAAGAAGAACTTTAAGTCATTTTGATTGAAGAAAAAGTGAACAGTAGGTTATGGCATTGGATGGCCTGTGGATTGTCACCTCAGGGAGCACCTGCCTCCCCACCCCCACCCTCCACCATCTTGGACCACCCTGTGTTTGCATGTGGAGGAATTTTCCCAGCAACTGCTTAAACTGCTGACTCTTCTTTGGCATACTGTGTGTGCCTACCTAAGCCACGTTCTCCTCTAGATTTACCAGCAGTGGTCCCCCCACTGTTGAAGCCAACCTCCTCAAACCCCACGGCACTGCCTAGTTCTCTGCTGCATCTGAGAGTCACCCCTGTACAGGAGCACACCTCACGCACTCGTACACACCGGGTCCCACCGCTGTGTCCTCAGTTCTTTGGGAAACTTCAATTCAGAGGAGATTGGACAACACCTGAATGAGAGGTCAGGGACTGAACTAAGTCTGTGATCCTCTTTCTCATTTAGTTCATAATCTCATTCTTCCTCTAATTATTCATCGTGAAAGATTTTCCTAAGACTGATAAAAACCAGTTCTATTACCAGTGATTACCCAGGATCATCATCCAACATTATTATTATTTGTGGAATCCTAATAACTCAGGGATGCAGAAAAATATGCTAATTATTCTTGAAAATTTGCCTAACAAAAGTAAAATGCCCTGATAAATCCAAGTTCAGTCTGTTGAAAACCATTTAATGCTTCTGTGGCTGAGTACCTTGGGGTATGATGTCAAAGGTGATTATGAGTACCTTGGGATCAGACTTCTGAGATTCAGCTCTCAGCTCCCTGGACAAATTGCCTAACGCCTTCTACCTCAGTTTAATGTTCTGTAAATTGGGGATGACAGCGGCTGCCTCCCTGGAGCGGAGGGCTAGTGGGGCACATCGTGTGCTGTTAGTCCCTGACTCAGTGAACAGTAGCTGCTCTGAAGATCCACGCAGGGCCGACACCTGTGACCACTGTGATCATCTCGATGGATTTCTACTTTTGTACGTAGTGCTACAAACATACCCGTGTATGGCTGCTAAGATGGCTATGACTTCCAGAACATTCCCTAATATTTATTAGCCCTCTTTGTGCTTACTTCTCTGTATTATCCAATGTGTCTGGGAGGCAGGAGAAAGGGGCTGCTTGAGGGTTTCATTAATTAAGTCTGGTTGATAGAGGTTGAGCTCAATGTGTGGAGGTGATAAACTTAATTATTGATAAGAAACTGATTTTCAGAATGATTTTTTTTCTCCAACACTAACCTACGTTCCTCTGATCTAATGACGAAGAGGCCTGACGTGAGGACTTGCCATATGTCCTGCGTCCATGCGGCCTCTCAGCCGGGTGTCATATGCACGGCCAAGGTGGCTGCTCACGTGGGTCGGCTTCTGCCCGCTCTGGCCTTGAGGCTGCGCAGGCTGGATCACCGTCTTACTCTTCTGTGACATACGCTTGCCCTTCTTCCTTAAAGTACACAGACGAAAAGTTAATACAGTATAAAATATAAAAATATGCAGAACATGTCTGCATTATAGAAAAAACTCTTTATGCCAGTAATATCTCTAATGTGATTATATTAGTTGTTAGTAGGGTTATTTCTGTGGGAGAACTCCAAGAACCACATGGAACATGATTCACGGGAAGAACTGTAGCACCATCTTGTGTGAACTACAAATTCAGTGTTTCGGTCAATGTGGTTTGTTAGAGTGCTGATTATTTTTTATTTCTTACTGACAGTCCAAATTTGGTTCATTTTTTATTGTAATATTATAGGTTGAAATAAGTAACTGGTTTTTAGAATTTGGTTATTTATGTTTTCAGTGTATCTTCACTAAGATGCATTTAGCAAGCATCTTAATTGCCTAACATGTGCACAAAATATGTGAAATAGAAATATGAAATTTTAAGTAGCTGAGTACACAGAAAGTATCGTTTTCTTTTTATTTCTTATGATGTTATGCACTTTATAATATTTAATATATTTTATTCATATTAACTCCTCAATCCTCAAGGTATTTTCCCTAATACAACACACAAAAAATTCTACATCTTGTGTTGAAACCCTTGTGCATATCCAGACATACTTCTTGCTATGCTAATTTGAGTTTATCTCTGTTTTGAGAGAAAGGATAAAGTAAGCACAGAAATGAAAACAGCCATGAAGCCTATGGGAAAAATGTGATAAATCAGCAAGATGCATCTCCACTGGAACCCTCAAAACCAAAGGCTACAGAGCATGAGTTTTCTTTTTAACATTTTATTTTATTTTTCATTATGATAAATGTACCCTTTAGCCCTCATCCCTATTTCCCCCCGTCCCTCTACCCCATCTGCTCTGGTGACCATCAGCTTGTTCTCTACAGTTAACAGTCAGTTTCTTGGTTCTCTCTCTCTCTCTCTCTTCTTTGCATGTTTGTTTTATTTCTTAAACTCCATGTATTAGTGAGATCATATGTATTTGTCTTTCTCTGACTTATTTTGCTTAGATCATTTTCTCTAGCTCTATCCTGGAGCATAGTTTTCAATTAAACCCTTATGACACAAGCATGAACATAAATGTGTTTTTCTCTAACAGCTACGATTTATGGAAGCTGTAATCGCCACTCTGTTAAAACGAGGAAAATGTGGGCGTCTGGGTGGCTCATTTGGTTGAGCGTCTGACACTTGATTTTGGTTCAGGTCATGATCCCAGGGTTGTGGGATTGAACCCTGCTTGATATTCTTTCTCTCTGTCTCTCTGTCTCTCTCTCTGTCTCTCTCTCTCTCCCTCTTCCTCTCCTTCCATCCCTATCCCTCCTCACTAAAACAAAAAAAGTAAAATAAAAGGGGGAAAATGTAAATGCAGTTGACCTTTGAATGATGCAGGGTTGGGGGTTAGGGGCACCAAAGCCCATATTGTTGAAAATCTACATATAACTTTTGACTTCCCCAAAACTTAACTATTAATAGCCTGTCATTGACCAGAAGCCTTACCCAAAGCATACATAGTAGATTCACATATTAACATATATTTTGTATAAGTATCATATGCTGCATTTTATAATAAACTTACTAAGCTACATAAAAGAAAATGTTATTAAGAAAGCAAGGGAAATACATTTACAGGACTGTACCGTTTATCAAAAAATCCACATGTCAGCGCATCTGTGCAGTTCAAACCCATGTTGTCCCATGGTCAGTTCGTAGTGTTACCATACATGGTATTCAAAATTCAAACAATTATAACCACAAATATCTGCTAAATATATAGGTAAGTATATAATAGCATGCAGTTTGACTTGTGTGGATTTAGGAAATGTTATTATCAATCATTGGCTTTTTTCAAAGAAGAAAAACGTTAGTAATGTGAAAATCACACAGACCATGTGCTGTGGATTCTGCCAGGCTCTAAAGGATCAGAACATCAAGCTCTAAAAGCTTAATTCATATCTTAGATACACACTCTTCTCAGATTTTCCCATTAAAAATCTGAAGAATTTAAATACTTTGTTTGTTTGTTTGTTTTAGGCAATTTGAATCAACCCATAGAAGTGACAGCACTGTATTCTTTTGAAGGACAGCAGCCGGGGGATTTGAACTTTCAAGCTGGAGACAGAATCACGGTTCTAGCAAAAACAGAGTCTCATTTTGATTGGTGGGAAGGAGAGCTTCGAGGTCAAACTGGCATTTTTCCAGCCAACTATGTTACCATGAACTAGAGTTTATGTTGTTTTCTTCTTCGAGAATTATAAAACATTTATTTCTACACTAACACTTAACTGGATTAACTATCCAGTTAAGCAATGTTTAATGTCAGTTTAAAAATATTTCTCTTTATTCCATAAACTTTTATCCAGTATATAAAAGATTATTTTCTATCAATAAGTGGTTAACGTATATATCTTTAAATACTTTGTACTCATTTTCTCACATATGCTATTTAAGAGTTAATATCATCCAGTTCACCTGATCACACCCCTTTAATGTTAGATTTCAAACATCACTAAACATGGAGAACTAAGTATGTGGGAATTGCCTATTGGAATTTGAGAATCTTAAGGGTAGGGGCATGAATACCAATTCATGTATTTGCAAAGTGACTAGAGAAGAGAAATCAGCTTAATGATTCTTGTTGTAGGTATGAACTAGATATATGAATCCTTTAAAATAGTCTTTATTTCTTCAAAAATTGCTTGTATGTTTATTGATAGCAGAAAGCTGCTATTGTAAAGAAGTCCAGCTGTTCTGCGTTCCACAAAGATGATGTTAACTTTTCTTCTGTATGAGGTTGTTTGTGCACTTCTAGAAGGATCGACTTATGTTGACATGGCCCAGTTGTTCCTAAATAAATGTTTTTTACATGATAAGTCAATGACTTGATTTGGGTTTCTTTACTTCTTCTGTGTGAAGTTAGAGGCCCTGAGGTTGGCCTGAAGGTTAAAACCCACCAGTGTGATTGGCTGCCTAACTTGTTTTCTTTTTGGCTTTACTAACATATACTTAACAAACACAATTATAAAATATTTGAAGCCTACAATGAGATGATACATATATATACATATACACCACGAAAGGGTTCCCAATGAGTCAGTTAACACTCATCATATCACATGTTTGTTTGTTTTTGGTGAGAGCACTGAAGTTGTACTCTCTTACTAAATCCCAGCTTTAAATATATATAATATAATATATAAATATATAATATATTTAATATATAATATTAATACTATTATAACAATTCATATTATTATATAAATAAATATATATAAATATATATTATATATTATCAAACATGGTTGACATGTTGTACGTTAGATGCCTGGAAATTATTCCTCTGATACCTGGAAGTTTGTACCCTTTGACCAATATCTTCTAATTTCCCCACTTCCCACCTCCCAGCCCCTGGTAATCACCTCTCTACTCTCTGTTTTATGAGTTTGGCTTTTTTAGATTCCCATACAAGTGAGATCATACGGTATTTTTCTGATTTATTTCACTTAGTATAATGCCCTCAAGATCATCCGTATTTTTTAAAATTCCAGGATTTCCTTCTATATATGTCTCACATTTTATTTATCCATTCACCCATTAATAGACACTTAAGGTTTTCTATATATAACATGGCATCTGCAAACAGAGATAACTGTGTCTGTCCCTCTCCAATGTGGCGTCTTCTATTCATTCCATAATTGGAAGCCTGTATTTCTCACGCCCCTTCATGTCCTTTTATTTCGTTTTCTTGCCTAATTACACTTAGAGGACTTCCTGTAGTGTGTTGAGTAGAAATGGCAAGAGTGAGGATCCTTGTTTGTTCCTGATCCTAGAGGAAAAGCGTTTGGATTTTCACTGTTGAGTATGATGGTAGCAGTTGCTGATCATATGTGTGCATGCTGTTTAATCTCCATATATTTTTGAATGTTCCAAGGTTTTTTTCTTGTAATTGATTTCTAGTTTTGTTCCATTGTGTTCAGAAAAGATGCTTGATATAACTTCGGTCTCTTGAAATTTATTAAGACTTCCTTTGTGGCCTGACATGTGATCTGTCTGGAGAATGTAGGATGTACATGTGAGCACAATGTGTCGGATGGAATATTCTGCATGGTCTGTGGGTCCACCCAGTCTGACGTGTAGCCCAAGTCCAGGGTTTCCTCACTGATTTTGTATCTAGATGATCCATCCATTGTTGGAAGTAGGGGATTGGAGTCTCCACCACTACCCCCCACACGGACTATGACTGTATTGCTGTCTATTTCTCCTTTTAAGTCTGTTAGTGTCTGCTTTACATAAATCTTTTTTTTTAATTTTTGTTTATTTATTTTTGAGAGAGAGAGAGAGAGACAAAGTGTGAACAGGGGAGGGACAGAGAAAGAGGGAGACACAGAATCCGAAGCAGGCTCCAGGATCCGTGCAGCCAGGAAAGTCCAATGTGGGGCTTGAACCCCTGACCTGTGAGACCATGACCTGAGCCAAAGTCAGATGTTCAACTGACTGGGCCACCCAGGCACCCCTATATATCCTTTTTTATTTGTTTATTTGAGAGAGAGAGAGAGAGAGAGAGAGAGAGAGAGAGAGCGAGCACACATGTGTGAGTGAGGGAGGGGCAGAGAGAGAAAGAGAGAGCGAGAAAGAGAGAGAGAGAATCCCAAACAGGCTCCACCCTCAGCACAGAACCTGACATGGGGTTTGATCCCACAATATGGAGATAATGACATGAGCTGAAATCAAGACTCAGACACTTAACCGACTGAGCCGCTCAGGAGCCCAATGTCTGCTTTGTGTATTTTGAGTGCTCCTATGTTGGTGCACAAATATTCACAGTTGTTACCTGTGCCTGATCAGCTGACTCCTCTGTCATTATGTACTGACCTTCTTCGTCTAGTTACAGTTTTCTGCTTAAAGTCCATTCTGTGTGGCACTAAGTATAGTGACCCCTGTGCTTTTTAGGTTTCCGTTCTTCCTTTCTTGGTCTGATTTATCTTTACATCTGAAGTGAATGTCACGCGGGTTTTTTAAAGTCCATTCAGTCTCCTTATGTCTCTTGATTGATGGATTTTGCCTATTTACATTTGAAATAATGTTTTAATATTATAGATGTACCATTACCATTTTGTTCATTGATTTTTGGTCATTTTGTAGTTCTTTCATTTCTTTCTCTTCTTCCGCCCTGCTCTTTGTAAGTTGACGGTGTTCCATCACGGGGAGTATGTTTGGGTCCTTCCTCTTTGTCTTTGTGCATTTACTATAGGTTTTGCTCGTGGTTACATCAAGGCCTCCATAAAACATCTTAGAGTCACAGCCATCCAGTGTAAGCTGATAACAACTTTGCTCTGAATGCATGTAGAAGTTTTTTTATACCCCACATTTTATTTTTGATGTCACAATTTACATCTTTTTACATTGCATATCCATGATAAATTATTTTATTTATAGTTATAAATACCATCTTCTTTTAATATTTATACTAGAGTCATGTGATTCTCCCACCACCATTACAATACTAGAATATTCTTAATTTACCTGTATATTTACCTTTACCAGTGAGTTGTATTCTTTCACATGTTTTCCTATGACTAATTAGTGCCCTTTCATTTCACCTTGAAGAACTCCCTTTAATATTTCCTGTTAGGCTGTTTTAGTGGTGA
This sequence comes from Suricata suricatta, assembly GCF_006229205.1. Lineage (NCBI taxonomy): Eukaryota > Metazoa > Chordata > Mammalia > Carnivora > Herpestidae > Suricata > Suricata suricatta. The sequence continues at coordinate 164,840,809 of NC_043703.1, forward strand.
TTAATTGCCTCAGCTTTTGTTTTTCTGGAACCCTCTTTCTTCTTCAGTTCTGAAGGACAACTTTGCCAGGTAGAGTATTCTTGGTTGGCAGGTATTTTTTGTTTGTTTGTTTGTTTGTTTTTCCTGTCATTACCTTGAATATATCACCCTTCAGGCCTACAACATTTCCGGTAGAAATTTACTGATAGTCGGGTGTTTCCCTTCTACATCACAGGTTGCTTTTCTCTTACTGCTTTTAAGAGTCTGTCCTTGTCTTTAATTTCTGGTAATTTAATCACAAAGTGTCTCAGTGTGGGACTCTTTTTTTTTTTAACATTTATTTATTTTTGAGAGATGGAGAGAGACAGATCATGAGCAGGGAGGGTCAGAAAGAGAGGGACACACAGAATTAGAAGCAGCTCCAGGCTCTGAGCTGTCAGCACAGAGCCCAATGTGGGGCTCGAATCCATGAACTGTGAGATCATGACCTGAGCTGAAATCGGACGCTCAACCGACTGAGCCTCCCAGGCGCCCCTCAGTGTGGGACTCTTTAGATGCATCTTCTTTGGAACTCTGTGGATGTGTTTCTTTCCTCAGGTGAAGGACATTTTCAGTTACTATTGTTTGAATAAGCATTGTGTCCCTTTTCCTCTCTCTCCTCCTGGACCCCTCTAATACATTCATTGGCACACTTGATGGTGGGCCATAAATCCTTAATCTGTCTTCACTCTTTTCATTCTTTTTCTTTCTCCTCTTCTGACTGGATGAATTCCATTGCTCTGCTTTCGAATTTGCTGATTCTTCCTTCTGCTTTATCTAGTCTGCTATGAAACCCCTCTATTAAGTTTCTCTCTGATTATTGTATTCTTTCATGAGGAGAACAAAGGCAAAAGAAATCTAGGTAAAATTAAATTTCCTTACAACTTGCAGCCCATTAACAAATACCTAAGACAGGCAGAGTATGACATTGCTCAAAGAACTCATAACTGTCTTAATGTTAATGCCTTGTTAGAAGCAAAAAGCAATTTAGTTCAACAATATCTAGAATTCCAGGATCCTGTGAAGTCTTTTTTAACATATGAAAACCCTTTGAAAACTTTCTCTGTCTCTACCTCAAAAGTCTGCAATCAGTTACTGCTCACAATCCCAGTGCTGTAACTGACCCCAAGGTCCCGTCCCTGTGCTGTAATAAAAACACCATTTGCACCAAAAATGTCTCAAGAATTCTTTCTTAACTGTTCTCTCCTAGACTCCACATCATATCATTTTCAGCTCTGTGATTTCAGCCTTGTACTTGTTTATATTTTCTACTTCTTTGTTTAAATTCCTATTTTGTTCACTATTGCTCTTCCAATTTCAGTGAGCATCTTTATGACTGATATTTTGAACTTTCTATTGGGTAATTCACAGATCTCTATTAAGTTCCGTTTCTGGAGATTTACCTTGTTCTGTTCTTTGGAATATATTCCCCTGATCCTTCATTTTCCCTGTCTCTGTGTTGGTTCCTGCACATTTGACAAAATAGCCCCCTCTCCCAGTCTGCATGGCCTCTTGTAAGAGTTGAACCTTGTTAGCTGAGTTCCAGGTTGTCTGTCAAAACTTTCTGGTTGTCCATGCTGCCCACTCTGGTTTTTTGTGATGCTTTCAGTAGTTGAGGGTGTGCCAGGAACCACCAGGGTCCCAAAGAGGGAAGATCCAGTCAGCACCTAGATGTAGGCTGATTGGAAACTGGACCCTCAGGCTGCATTGAGAAAGCATATAGTTAAGTCCTTTCTGTGGAGAAGCTGGGAGATAAACATTTTTACCTGCTCCCTCTGCTGAGCCTGGGAGTACAGTGAGGGATGGAAGGTGCTCCTATGCCCATTTAGCAACTGTTTCTTTGTTTGCTGCAGTCCTGTGGGATTGTGAATGCAAGCCTTGCTGGCTATCAGAGTTAGGTGGTTTGGGGGTCCATTCCTTGAATGGCAGGTTTAAAAGCTGGGGTGTCTGATGTGTGAACAGCCTCATTCCAGAGATGTGTAGTTTCATTATAGGAATGAACCAGAAGAAGTGGAAGATCACAGCCAGCACCTAAGTGTGTGCTAATTAGCCGCCTGACCCTCAGGCAGCAGCTTACAGGGTATGCAATCAAGCCTCTTCCAGGAAGGGGGAAGATGGGTGTTTGGCCTGCTCCCTCTAGCTGAGCCCTGGGGGATAGATGCAATGCTCCCATTAAGAACTAATTCTTGGTTTGCTACAGCCCTGTGGGACTTGTGAACAGAAGCCACATTGGTTTTCACAGCTCAGTGCTTTGGGAGCCCAACCCCTGGATGACAGCCTTAATTTGGGGCACTAGATGCTTGGTCCAAAACCTTTGCTTCGCAGGGAGAAGGTGGGAGGAGGGGTTCCTCCTCGATTGCATGGTGTTGTGCCAGGGGTGGGAGTTGGTAAGTGTGTCTTGGTGCTTCCTCCCTGGTTTGATGTGGATATTTCTTACTCAATGTAGAAGACCCACTTGGCTAGTGTCTGGATTTTTCTCAGGGATTCCTCCGTGAGTAGCTACATGGTCTATGCCCCTGAGGGAGCAGGGAAGTTCAGGACCCTTCTGTGCTGCCATCTTGGTCCCTCTAACTTCTTCCTTGAACTCCAGTCTCATCTCCAACTATACACCTCGCAGCTCTGTTTGGACAGGTGATGGCATCTCAAACCTAACTTGTCCAAAACTAAACTTTGCATTCCCGTTACTGAAGTCTTATCCTCCCTCAACATCCTACTTAGCCAAGGGAAGTTTCATTCATCCATTTCTTTAAGCCACAGGGTTACTTAGGGAGACATTCTTGACTCTTCTTTTTATCTCACACCCTATACCAAAGCACCCGTGTCACCTAAAGTAGGCTGCTGTCAGCTCAGCCCTAGACTTTTGTAACAGCCTCCAGTTTGGATTCCTTGGTTCAACACTGCAGCCAAAATGACCCTCTGAAAAGTCGTACCCTCACACTCTGCTTTTTATCCCACTGTGCTCTCTCCACAGCCTTATGTCACACACACACACACACACACACATTAGCCTTTTTTATAATGCAATTCTGAAGACATGAAAAAAACGGAACACCGATGTGCGTTGTGATCGCCTAGCACGAAGTAAACCTGTGTCCTCCTTCACCTTCATGATCTCCCTCCTCTTCTTCCTCGAAGGTCAGCTCCAGCCTGAGCTTGGCCCTGTCTCCTTCCACACATTACTTTACATTTTCATTGTGTATGTATATGTCTCAGGGCACTATGTAAGCTTTAAAAAATTTACACTTTTTAGACTTATAAAGATGATACAGTATTCATTTGCCATTGAATTATCATAAACTCTAATGCATGCTTTCAAGGACTTAAAAGATAAGGTGTATGGATAAAGAAGTTTTGTGATGCACACACATGCACACACAGAAATATTACCCAAAAAAAGAATATAATCATGCCATTTGCAATGATGTGGAGGTAGCTAGAGAGTACTATGCTAAGTGCAATAAGTCAGTGAGAGAGAAACAAAACCATATGATCTCAAATGTGGAATTTAAGAAATAAAACAGATGAGCATAGGGGGAAAAGAGGCAAACCATAAAACAGACTTCTAACTAGAGAGAACAAACAGGGTTGACAGAGGGAGGTGGGCAGGGGGGTGGGTTACATGGGTGATGGGAATTAAAGAGAGAACTTGTTATGATGAGCACTGTGTGTTGTATGTAATTGAGGAATCACTAAATTCTCCTGACACTATACTTTTTAAAAAATGTTTATTTATTTGTTATTGAAAGAGAGAAAGTACAAGCAGAGGAGGGACAGAGAGAGAGAGACAGGGAGACACAGAATCTGAAGCAGGATCCAGGCTGTCAGCTCAGAGTCCGGTGTGGGGCTCCAACTCATGAGCTGTGAGATCATGACCTGAGCTGAAATCAGATACTTAAGTGACTGAGCACCCAAGGCGCCCCAATAATACGCTATCTGGTAACTAACTAGAGTGTAAATAAAAACTTGAAACTACAAAAAAATAAGGTGCATAATGTCAGGAGTTTGACACTGTAGGAGAAAACTAAATGGAAAACTTAGAATTAAAAAAATAAACCAAGATGACAACAAGTGGATTTAATAGTAATTTTGAAACAGCAAAATGAGAACATTGTTGTGAGGTCAGAAGCATGTATTTGTCAAAAGCACAGGAGAGACCCCTCCGTGTGCTCATCCCCCACAGCGCACTGACTGGACCACAGGAATTGATGTTTTAAATGTGACAGGATGAGCACTTCTTCTCACTGCTTTCTTTGCAGACTTTCCAGCATCTCTTTTTATTTATTTCCACATGTGAACTGTTCAGTCAACTTGACTATCTCCAGAAAAAAAAGACTTAACAATTTTTAGTGACATTGTGTTAAAGTCATGTATCGACACAAGGAAAATGAGTACCCTTCTGATGCTCAATTGTCCAAAGCAAGGGTAAAGGGTGCCTCTCCATTTAACACAAGCTAATTTGGTTGTTTTAAAGGACTCTCATATGTTACTTGCAGATCTCTTGTTAATTTTACATCTTGGCCTTTGTCATTACGTGGGTATTTAAATCTGTCACCTACCTACTTTAGTGATGTCACCCACACCGCTCACTGCAGAGAGCCCTGGTGGGGAGCCCGGGTGTTGTCGAGCTGTCTCCAGTGCCCCACACAGCACTGTCACTAAATGAGCTTCTTTTTCACAACTGAGTAGAAAACAGAGAGAACGCACGGGAGAATTAGAGTGTGGCAAGGTTTCCATGCTCTTACAAAGACCTAGAATCTACAACACATTCCTCTGACTCTACAGTCTATACTTAATAGAATTAAACCAAATCCTCCCACCCTGAACATGTTTTACATTTTAGACTTCACTAAAAGTCAACTTTTGTAAAAATATAAACAGTTTTCTCATCCAAAATGCTCATGGGCATTTTTCAATTTTATCTACAATTTGGAAACTTTACCAAGGGCTTCAATTAGTATTAAAAATACTTGGTGTGCCTGCGTAGCTCAGTCAATTAAGCATCTGACTCTTGCTCTCAGCTCAGGTCTTGATCTCAGGGTTGAAAGTTTGAGTCCCATGTGGGGTGTGGAGCCTACTTAAGAGAAAACCCACAACAACCTGGAGGCACCAAGCACCCTGCGAATTTTCCTTTGCCATGTCTGTTACAAAACATACATTTCCCATATGCTCTCTCTTAGATTTCAGCACTCCCAAATTCCTACTTATTTGATCACTGAAATAATCCAAGTTCCCACTCAGCTGGTTAGGAGATTTGAGAGTCCACATTGCACGCTGTCAGAGCTGCCGACATTTACAAAGATTGTATTAAATCTTGGCAACTACCTCCTAAATGTTTCTCATCTCACCAGGCCAGTTCTTTTTGTAGGACCATCTTCATTATGTTTAAATGTGGTTTGCCTTACTGCTTCTAGGGATGTTAAAATGAGGCCACAGCGTTTCCGGAAACATCTCCCACAAAGTGATGAACTCAGACAAGCAATCAGGACAGACAGAGACAGCAGGCAGGTTCAAATGAGCAGCCAGCTTCTGCTCTGTACAAGAACTCTGGGCAGTGATGTATTTTCCTCCCAAAAGTCAGATCACTCTGTCTAAAACTGGGGCACATTTTAAATCTGACTGTCATGGAATTTATTAGATGGCTACCCTTCCCAAGAGTTCGAAATGTGAAAAATGATCTTTGGTCAGATCCCTCACTTCCTCTGACATGATTTTGTGGGCAGACAGTGGACTTTGGGGTCCAAACACTATGTTTGGCAAATTACTCACTATGACAGTACGAAATTCACTCTCCCTCTCCTGAAAATACCTGTTTTGCAGGATTGTATGGCGTTGCTCATGAGCAAAGAAGCCAAGTGACTGGCACTTTGTGTGTATTCAAAAGTATTCATTTTCTATTCTTCCCTGGAACACTAGACATTTCATTCAATGTATTATGGATGCACACTGTTTTCCATGCAAAGGCAGTACACAAGGGTTTTAAAGCTTAATAATCCTCACGGTGTATCATGAAAAGCCTTGCACTCACAGCACTTGGGTGGCTCAGTTGCTTCAGCATCTGACTCTTGATTTCAGCTCAGGTCATGATCTCATGGTTCATGAGTTTGAGCCCTGCGTGGAGCTCTGTCCTGAAAATGCAGAGCTTGGGATTCTCTCTCCCCTCTCGCTCTGACACTACCCGGTTTGTTCTCTCTCTCAAAATAAATAAATAAGCTTAAAAAAAAAAAAAGAAAACAAAGCCTTGCACTTACCGACAGAAAGTTGTGCCTTGATAAAAGCAACCCGTACCTTCCAGAACATTCCCTGCAATCAGAATTGCCCTAATGTAATGATAAAAAGGGAATGCCTTCTGCAGTATCTCTGGAAATGACAACTCATAACTTTTCTCGGCTCCCCACTTCTAAGGTCCAACCCTGTCCAGCTTTATAGCGAATGTAATATTGGGTCTGAGGTAGGGAAAAAGTGCTTGAAACACTTTGAAAGACGGTTTCCCACAAGCACAGAGATGTTGGAAACGGTGATGAGTGTCTGTTGTTTAATTACATCCATAAAGAAATTTCCAGCTGGAAGTTACCATTGAAATCATCTAACTGATTACTACACTGGAGTTGGGGAGAAATGCACTCAGCAAACCGAGTGGCGATTTTGGTCTTTTCTGTGAAGATGGGCAGTGGCCATCTTCAATGGAACAGCCTACATGATACAGTGGATGTCTGTCCTGTGGAAGAGTCTTCTGTAACAGAAGAGAGGGCCGGGTAGTTAAGACTGTAAGCGTCAGGGACAGCTGGGTGGCTCAGTAGGTTGTGGGACCCATGTTGGGCTCCATGCTCAGCGTAGAGCCTGCTTAAGATTTTCTCTCTTCCAGCCTGTCTGTCTGTCTCTCTCCCTCTGCCCTTCTCCCCTGGGCTCATGCTCCCCTTCCTCTCTCTTTCTTTCTAAAAAAAATTGCAAGCTCTGGATGCAGAGTCCATGACTGTGTGACTTTGAAAATTTTACTCAGTTTCCTTACCATTGATGATCACACAAAACAGAATAGTGTTCAGCAAGTGAAGAACTCATGAATATTAGTTCAAAGAATATTAGCAATTATTAGTCTATTTCTTTGCCACCAGAAGAATTCCCAATGCACTGGCTAAACCAACTTTCTCAACTCTTCACGTGTACTGTTTAGATAAGGCACATCGAACAGGAAGAAGCAACTTTATTCTGCTCCGAAGTGTGTGGCCGTACGTATGCAGGGGATGGCTTGGGTGCAGACAGGCGCGGGTGGGCTGTTTGCTCTCTGCTCACAAAACCTCCTCAGGATACAATTCTGCAAGCTCGAGTCCTTCCTCGGGTTCTCTCCTGCAGGTCCCTCCCCCTGCCCTCCTCTACCTGGTGTCCCATCCCTATAGGAAGGAGGCTTTCAGCCCAAAGGCCTCATGTGGGACCAGGCCCCTCTGCTGGGAGGGGCTCCTCTCCCCTCCTGCATTCGCACCTGCCTGGAGACTGGCAAGTGTGGCGGGCTCTCACAGCTAGCAGAGTGGTTGGTTTTTCTTTGCTCCTTGGCAGTTTCCCTCATCAACGAGTCAGATGGAAACAAATTCCAAGAGGACTCACTTTGTTAGTGGAAAGACTTTTCTGAGCACCTCTTTTACTCAGTATCATCTGGAGTCCTGGGGATTCTGGAGTGAATGGAGTTATCATAATGGACAGAAGCATAGTTCCTAAGAGATAAAAAATGGACAACTACAAAAATTTTAGATAGTAATAAATGCTATAAAGAATATAAAACTAAGTCCTGGGATGGGGTAAGAGTGCTATTCAGGGAGTCCAGAGGTCTCTGTGAGGTGAAGACACTCAAGTGAGAAATAGAGAAGGAAAAGAGGTTGGTACTGGAGAGACCCACTGAGCTGAAGCACCAGTGGGCACTGAATCCCAGAGAGGGGTGGGGATGGGGAGCAGCCTCCCCTTTGTAACTGTGGCAGTGCTCACACAGGGCAGAAGCAGGGCAGGAGGCTGTAGGAGAGATTGCTGACCACATGGTGCTGGCTAGTTTCACTCTCCTGCCTTCTCATTGCGGAGGAAAGCCTGGAAGGGTTTTAAGCAAGGTGTAAAATGATCCAATGTAATGTTCAAATACGGTATTTTGGCTATTATGGTTTCATGGGTCTCAGAGGAGACCCTGCCCCACAGGCTGTGGGCAGGAGGGAGGGAGAAGGCGGGCTGTCCCCCTGGGCTTGACCTGGTTACTGCCTGACACTTCCAGATGGGAAGGCCTGGCGAGGGACAGAGGCAGAGCCAGGATCCCCCATCCTCTTTAAGTCTGGGATGTGAGGACAGGAGCCTCTAATGAGGTGGGGGGAATTGGGGGCCAGGGATAGATTGTAGGGATAATGGCCATGTAGGTTGTGGGCACTGACATGACAATAGACCAGGACGCCACCCCACCCCGGAGGAGAGCTTACAGGACAGGGAGCAGAGGCAAAGGGAGAGATGGAAGGAGAAGGGTGTTTCTGGACCAGAGGGAACGGTCCAGTAGAGAGGAAGGCGTTTCTAATACGAGGAGAAAGGTACAGAGCTCTTAGCAGGGTGAGCCGGAGGTTTGGGGTGGGTCCGGAAGCGAGGTCCTCAGCTGTACATGAGGGGGAGGTGCCTGCGAACAAACGCTGCAAGAATCAGACCCCCAGCATGAGCCCCGGCCCTTCCCCCCACCAGGTGTTAGCTGTCTTGGCCCAGGGGCCCAGGTGGGCAGGTGAGGGCCCGGACTAGGTGCCTGCAGTCCTCAGGGGTGGCTGGCAACACAGTCACGTTTACCTATGAAAATGAGGAAGAATAACCAACACTTTGTAAAAACATTAGAATATAATATTGAATTTCAAAAATCAGAATACAAAGCAGTGTGCCAGTAAGATTCCATTTAATTTGAAAAAATAAGTATGCATGACAGGAAAGAACCATTAACGCTTAGATCTGGATCCTTTGTGTGCTAGCTGTCAGCTGGAAGTCAGTAGTTATTAACAGCAGGAGTTATTTAAAAGACAGAAACCTGACCAGCCGCCCACGCCCACGAGCACCTGTGGAGCCCGGCCTCTGTCCCTACAAGCAGGGATGATGCTGAGGACACCACGCAGCAGGCCCCCCCAGCCCTGGGAGCTGCAGCGGGGGCAGCGTGTCCCCCGCAGTGACTCAGGGCGGAGGGAGGGGGCTGCGGTGTGCTAGGTCTCGGGCTGGTAAGGACGCAGCCGCCGTCTGTCCAATCTCGAGCGGTGCCCTTTTGGCCACCTGACAACCCAGACATATGTCCCTTGGAAAACCCCAGGCCCCGAGGTCCCAGCCCCTCAGCAGACTCGGGGCCCCATGCCCAGGCCTGACCACCTGGCATGGCGGAGGGAGGGCCTGGCTCTTAGCAAGGGTGCTCCTCAAGTTTTCCCCTCCAGAGCCATGCAGCCCTCCCCCCCACACTCCTACCTGTACCGGCACCTGTCTGGCAGCAGCCCTGCCGCTGGGCCGGGTCCCAGCAGAGCTGCCTCCCAGGCTCCAGGAGCGCCTAAGGCTTGTGGTCAGTATTTGGCACACTGTCCCCGGCAGGAGGCACGTGCAGGGTGGGGGGTGGAGAGCGGGGGCTCTCCTTGGTTTGAAAGGAACCCCCCTCCCCACTCTGGTCTCAGGACCAAGGGCCCAACGTCTTGGAAACGGTGGCCCCAAGGTTTGCCTTTGGGAAGAGCTCCTACGGAGTGGGCTAAGCCCTCGCAGAGGCCGGGTCAGAACACACTCCAGTGAGTAAGGAGATCCGAGCACTCCTGTTCTGCCCCAGCGGCCCGAGGCCTGCACGCGGTGTGAGCACGCGAGCCGGAGAGTCAGGGTGAGATACAGCTCGGTCAGGTGTCAGAGGCCACGGCCTGCGACACATCCCTCGTCCCTCGTCCCTCGTCCCACACCAGGTTCTGGGAAAGGCACTATTTGTCTTCAGAACCGACCTTCTGCCGCCTCTTCTAGTGTTTTCTCCTGTCTCAGTACGTCTCTGGCAGATTTTCTTTGGCTGCCCCGTGACGCTCATGTCACTGCACATCGAGCACACTCTTGCCAAGAAACACCTTCTGAAATGGTGAGAATGTGTGCGTAAATAATCTTGTGGGGCACCTGGAGGGCTCAGGTCGAGATCTCACAATTCATGAGTTTGAGCCCTGTGTGGGCTCTGTGCTCACAGCTCAGAGCTTGTAGCCTGCTTCAGATCCTGTGTCTCCCTCTCTCTGCCCCTTCCCTGCCCACATGCTCTCTCTTTCTCTCTCTCAAAAATAAATCAACATTAAAAAAATAAAAATAAAAATAATTTTGCCACTGCAAGTAACAGCAAATAATAGGAGACATAGGAATATTGGGTTAAACGTATCAGATTCTTTTTCTTGAATGACAAAAGCGGGGAGGAAGCCCAGAGAGGGCAGCAGGTCACTGACGGCATCAGAAGCCCTGGAGCATTCTCCCTCGCTGCACATCTCAGAGTTTACTCACATGCTGCATTCCCTCATTCATCTTCCCATCACTCAACACACATGCAGTTAGCAGCTACCACGTGTCAAGCACTGTTTTGGGTCCCTGGGAGCACAAAGTGGACAAAGAAATTTCTTCATGGAGCTTCACTCTTCCCAGGAAAGATACACAATAAATAAACATAAAAATATTCAGGGGCGCCTGGGTGGCTCAGTTGGTTAAGCATCTGACTTCAGCTCAGGTCATGATCTCACAGTCTGTGGGTTCGAGTCCCGCATCGGGCTCTTTGCTGACAGCTCAGAGCCTGGAGCCTGCTTCGGATTCTGTGTCTCCCTCTCTCTCTCTGACCCTCCCCCGCTCACTCTCTGTCTGTCTCTTAAAATAGAATAAAGATATTAAAATTTTTTTTAAATATTCAAATATATGTTTAAAATGGAAACTATAATATAAATAAATAGAAACAAATATAAAATAAATATAAAACATACACATAACAAACAAATATAAAACTACAACTACAGTATATCAACTTCTGTGGAGAATCCGAAGTGAGGAAGTAAAGGAGGGTCTGGAGAGCCTAGCCTGTTGGGGGAAAGGGCACCGGAAGCAGGTGGAGCCCAGGAGGGTGGGAGTGGAGCAGGGGAGAGGCCAGCGAAGCACACCCCATGGAGGGTGTTTGGCCCCAGGACCACAAGTCACACAAATGCAAGGTTTTCCCAAGTTTTCTCGTGGGCTTTGTCATCTCTGCTTCTGCCCTTTCTGGCCCCGCTTCCTCCGCAGCCACTCATCTGCTCTTTGTCACCATGGATAACTTTCGAATTTTCTATAATTTTAATAAATAGACTCGTTAGTATGAGCTCCTGTGGACCCAGCTGCCACCGTCACCATAATCTCTTTTCAGACCCCCACAAGGAGCTCCCACTGCCTTGCTTCGGTGCCCAGTGGGCCCGCTGTGTGGGCGCCCCGCAGTCCTCCCCCTTTGGCCAGAAATATTCTTTCCTAGTTTTTGGCTGTAACAGAACAAAACAAAAGGTGCTATAAACGTTTTTGTACAAGTGCTTTGCAAGGGCACGTCCTTTATTTCTCTTGAGTCGGCCGGCAGCAGTGGAGGCGTCAGCACCGGCTCCCACCTGCAGCAGCGGCGGGTGGGGCCCTGGCACCGCCACCGACAGGTTTGCAGGTTGGGGCCACTCACTTTTAACGTTTTTGCTTCTGTTCCCGTCGTTTCCTCTGTGACCAGTCGTGTTGAGCATCTTGCATGTGTTCTGCCATTCATTTATTTGCCTCCGTGAATTTTCCAATTCAATTTAATTAATTGCTTATTATTATTGAGTTCCGCAGCTTCTTTATATGTTTTGGATAAAATCAGGTATAAGATTTGCAAATATCTTCTCTCAGCCTGTAGCCTACATTTTCATTATCTTCACAGTGTATTCAGATAGCAGATATTTTAATTTTTATGATATGTCCACTTCATCGATTTTTGTTTCTTGAATCTAAAAAGTCTTTGCCTAATCCTCAGCCTCAGAGAGTTTCTCTGATATTTCCTTGCGGCATTTTATAGTTTTAGATTTTACATTTAGGTTGATGATCCATTTGTGAACATTTTTGTGCATAGTGAGAATGGATGGAGTAAAAAAAATTCTTGTGGTTTTTGTTTGTTTGTTTGTTTTCTGTGTTGATTCTTTTTCTTATGTTACAGTAGTAACACACCGGGCTCCCTGGACCCAAGGACTGCCTTTCCGACAGTTCTGAAGACCTTCTGAGCAAACGCCCTGTTTGCTTTCCCTCTCTCTTCCCCGTGGGCTCCCAGTGAATGCCAGCCTCCTCGCTGGGACCATGCTTCTTACACTCCTCCATCTTTCCATCTCTTGGCCTCCTCAGACTGTTGTTTGAATAATTTATCCAGGGGCACCTGGGTGGCTCAGACGGTTGAGCGTCTGGCTTCTGCTCAGGTCATGATCTCGCAGTTTGTGGGTTCGAGCCCCACATCAGGCTCTGTGCTGACAGCTCAGAGCTTGGAGCCTGCTTCAGATTCCGTGTCTCCCCCTCTCTCTGACCCTCCCCTGCTCATGCTGTCTCTCTCTATCTCATAAATAATAATAATAATAATAATAATAATAATAATAATAATTTTTCCAGTCATATCCTTCTCTTTCCTATTCATCTTCAGTTGTGGCCAATCTGCTGCTTAATGCACTATCAAGTTTTAAATTTTAATCTCACACTTTTTATTTATTGAAGTTTTACTAGTTTGATTTCCAAATGTGCTTCCTTTCTTAATTATCTCTCATCCTTGCTTATATTTTCCAGCTTCTGCTTTATTTGTGTGACTGTAATTAGTGTCTATCTTATGTCTGATAACTCCATGCTGGAAGTCCTTGTAAGTCTGGTTCTTTGCTTTATTCAATTCTTTGCTTTTTCCTACTTGTAGTGCCTTGTTTCTGTGCTGGCTTTGGGTTTTTTTTTTTTTTTCAATAGGAAATGGATCAAATTTCTGGCCATTGTATTTGTTTATGTCTTGGCCTCAAGTTGCAGACCTCCAGAGAAACTTTGTTTCTGCTGCTGGCCTGGGCGCTCTCATGGCCCAGAAGGTACTTCCTACTAAACAGCCCTGTCAAGGAGTTTGGACCTCCATGGGGACCACGAGCTTGCACCCCATGCCTGTCTGTGTGACCAAAGTGCCCTTTCCCTTCTGTGTACAGAGCTCATTTCTCATTTCTTATTACAAGGAATGCGGAACCACACAGAGTTTCGAGTAATTTGGGGTCTCCTGTGAGCCTTCTGCCCCACCAGCCTTGGCTGTTCCTCCCGTGTTTTGCATGCTGTTCATCGCACCCACTGGAGTCTGACGTGGTCCCGGTGCCCCACGTGGCCCGCCCAACAGGGCCCCTCACTCTGCCCACCGCACTCCTTCTTTCTGCTTGTCACCATGGCCTCCGCAGCACTCCTGTTTCTCCTATTTTCTGATTGATGAGGTCACTCTGAAGCTTGACTTACTGTTGGAAATGCAGTCTTCTAAAACATTTTTCATTTGTTTTCATCTTTAAGGTTTCTGCTTGCTCTTGAATTTCCTGAGGTGCCTCATCACCCTGATGCTGTCTCTGGGTTTGTTACCATTTTGGAGGTGAACTTATTTTTCCTCTACTTATTTTCTGATTTCTATACTCATTCATGCTCATCTTCTCTGGTATCTTACCATCACTTCCTTAAGATTTCACTTTTCTGCTTCATGATCATCTTCTACGCAATTATTTCATTGATTTTTATGATTATAAAATGTATAGTTGCAATACCAATCTATTGGGAACAATTTTGGATATTACTTAGTTTTGCAGTTTCTTTTCTCCCTCCCTTCCTCCCTCCTTCCTTCCTTTCTTCCTTTCTTGCTCCCTCCCTTCCCTCTTTCCTTCTCTCCTTCCTTCCGTCTTCCACCTTCCCTTCCACCCTCCTTTTCATCTTTCTTGCTTCTTACCTTACTTACCTCCTTCTTTCCTTCCTTCTTTATTATGATTTTCCATTTTCTTCCACGTTCCAAATCATTGAGCAAGTGGGATATCGTGCGCCAGGATTCTCCAGAGCTGTGAGGTCCCTCATGTGGTGCATACGACGCAGAGGCTCACTCTTTCCTTCTGCCACAGAGAGTGCTTTCTTCATATGTTTTTTGTCTCTGATCTCTGTGTACACCCATCTTTCTTGTGATGTGAATTGAGCTGGTAACAGGATTGGGTTCTCAGCAAGCCTTCCCCAGGTGCCCCCATCTGGCTTTTGCTCCTCATCATCAAGAAGTGGGTCTGGTGGGTCCACACCCACCCTCGGGTTCTCTCTCCTCACTGTGGCTTCTCCCCACACAGCTGTGTCGGACCTCAGTTCTGTTTGACATTCCTGAGAGTTCATATGGGGTCTGCAGATTACACCTGCCCCTTGTTTTGTTGAAAATGGAGTTTTCATCAGTGTTTAAAAATGCATTGCCCTTGTGGCTTTTCAGTGACTTTCCAGGGAGAAAGGGGCAATGCTCACTTATTCAGTTGCCTTCAATGTGGAAGTCTGGATTCACATGTTTAAATGTTAAGGTGACAGTATTTTCATTTGAAATAGAAACAATATATGAATGTTACATCAAACACACTGTTCCATAAATTGTATTCGTTAGGATAAGGCAAAAAGTAGTCTTTTTATAAAAATGTATGTTGTGGAGACTATACAAAATATAGACATGAGCACTTACAAATATACATATTTCAAAACTTCAGTAACTAAATTTTGAGTAGTAGGAATAAAACCAAATAAAAAAGTGTATTTTCTAAGCTTCATTTCTATGCACACCCTGAGATCTGTATCATGATGTGAAGGATGAATTCTAGATGTGGATAGTTTTCATCACAGATACTGTTTCACAATAATAAAAGCCCACTCACTTTTGGATACACAGAGCTGTCCTTGCTGCTGGAAGTGGCTGCATATTTAAAACAGGAGTGAACATTGTTGACTACGGTAAGAGCAGAGGACTCTCAGCTTTATAGAAAGTCACATAAAATATTTCAAATTTGGACTTCATAAATATTTTCTCAAACCAGGTGGCAGTAGTGAGTGAAAAATAGGCCTTTTCTGCTCTCTTTCTGGACTTTATGAAATACATTAATACAACAAAAGAACAATCCATTGCTCTAGAAGACTTTTAGAAACAGAAGAATTTTTTTAAATACTTACTTGATTTTGGTTATAAACTAATGAGAATTTAACAATGAGAAGAAGTAAAATAATTGTGGTTTTTCAAACACATGAGTTGGTATTTGGAGAATGGCTTAATACCAAAACCAGAAAAATTAAATTCTTTTCTGAAATGACTGAAGTTTGAGGCATAGGACTTAGTAAACCTAGACACCCACTTTTAAGAGTCTAAAGCAAGTATCTGTGACTCACGTGACTCTTCAAGCTGGTTTCATAGGAGAAGGAGGCCGTTAGTGCCACAGAGCTGTTTCCAGAAAGGCCACCAAAAATGGATTGTTTTGATTGTAATAATCAGTCTGAAAGTCAGGTTCAGTGTTTGACTGATCTTCTCTAGGCCACAAAACAATGCTACATACAGTCAATAAAGCATTGTTGATCTAATTTCACTTAAGTTACATTTGGGAGGCTTATAAAATAAACACAATCAGAGAAATGCGATGCTACACCATAATATGCTACACCATAATATACATACTATGGAAAGTTAGAATAATAATTGGCCTTCCTAGGCTTATTTCCACTCAAAATTTTCATTAGCATGTTGGGTTTCATTAGCATGTTGGGTAAAAGTCCTTTTTTTTAAGTTTATTTATTTTTGGGAGAGAGAGACACAGAGCATGAGCAGGGGAGGGTCAGAGAGAGAGGGAGACACAGACTCAGAAGCAGGTCCAGGCTCTGAACTGTCAGCACAGAGCCCAATGTGGGGTTCAAACTCACGGACTGTGAGATCACGACCTGAGCTGAAGTTTGCCGCTTAACCAACTGAGCCACCCAGGCACCCCTAAAAGTCTTGATTATCATAATCTTAGGTTAAGCAAATTTGGCAAGGATCACAAATATTTAAAATGACATTTCAGTCTTCAAATGTCCTTCCAAACTAGAGGACAAGGCCAAACCTAATGTGATATAATTCAACCAGAGTAAAAATCAGCCAGCATTTCTCCCCTCCCTACAGCCCACTCCCCAGACTGAATAAATTGGAGTGGCAAAGGGTTCATTTGAAAAAGCAAACATGGTGGTTTAGGGATTTCCAAACTCTCAGGTCATAATCTTCAGTGAAATATCTGTTGTAGGCAAAGAGAAGAAAAAAGGTCTGTGTTGGACGGGGATTAGCAAAAAGGCAGTGTAAGAAGCTCAGCATAATTTTCCCTCCAAAAAGCAATGAAAAACCTTGAAAGAATGGTCACAAACGACCATTTCTGAACTCTAAAAATTAACCAAAAGCATAAGACAAGCTGAGAAGCGTTTATTCAAGGAGAACCACTGAACCTTGGTAATAGCAGAGGGTTTCAGCGTTTGCATGTGGTGATGCTCCTACAATCTTCCCCCCAGCCCGAGCCTCTCTGCCTCGCTGCCCGAACGCTCCCCCCGCTCCCGGCAACCCCAGACCTGTACCGCTGGAGGCCCTCAGAACAACCTGGAGTCCAGAGCCACACTGAAAGCCGTCTGAGGTTTTCAGTGGTGGGAACAACAGAGAGAGGGAGGTCTTTGGCCTGACACAGACACCTGGTGAGCCCCACACATTCCTGCAGATTCGGGCGTCTGCGGGTGTCCAGCTTCGAAAAACACACGTCCTCTTGTGCGAGCCCTGGGCGTCTCGTCTCCGCAGGAGCTGGAACCAGGGTGTTTACGTGCCCGAAGGGACAGACCACGTAGATTAAAGTGTCTGTGGGTGTCTTAGGTATTTCTGGGGTCAAACCAGCAAAAGGGGGGATGTGTCCAACTTGGAGCAGTCTGGAGTTAGACTTTGTGCCTGAGTCTAGTCTCTGCTCAGAGTATTTTCAGAAATTCTTCTGCATCACAGAAGACCCCAGAGGAACACCAGAAGTGCCATGATGCCAACATTCACTTGCACAGAGCAGTTTTCCACCAAATTCACCCAAGGTCTTTGCAAAGTCACCATGCAAATAAAAGATCACTTTAACCAGTATCAAAGAACAACGAAAGTGACACAAAATGAGCAGAAAACCACACAATGCATTCACCATCTTACAAGTGAATGGCATGCGCTGGCCAAGGGTTGGGATGAGAAGGATCCTGCCAGATAGTGTAAATGTCACAAAGAAGTTTTAAAAAGAGAATATAGCACAAATACTATATATTCTGGTTGGTAAATTTGCTGTCTAGTGCTGTTGGAAAGCGACTTTCTGTGTACTAGGGTTGAACAAACGGGAAAACATACTGCACGTATGAGAGCCATGCTTCTCAGCCTTAGCAAAAGAGTTACGAGCACAGGCCAACGTGAGACAAGAGTCAACCCAAGTCTTGGATTAAAATCAGAAGCATCAACAGGAATTCATGGCTCTTTAATACGCATGTGGATAGCTAGATGCAGGATGTTTTACCATGGGTTAGTCGACACACTTGATCACAAGGGGAAAGTCGTAACCGTAGAGAAACCGAGCACACAGTACTTCAGCCAGGTGATCAGGGCTAACACCCTCAATGATGAGATACTGAGGGACAGTGTCCACACTTTCTCACCAAAGACGTTGAGAGACTAAGGGACTGTTCACACTGGGAGAGACCAGGGAGGCGTGGCAACCAGAGGCAGGGCGGGGCCGCCCCTGGACCCTGGGACAGTGATGACAACAACGGAAAAACCATGAAATCCAAATAAAGTCTGCAATTCACTTAGGAGTTTAGATAAGTGTACTATGTAAGATATTAACATGAAAGGAATATGGATATATGGGAAATCTATGTATTATTTTTGTAAATCTCCTAGAAGTCTAAAATTATTTCAAAATAAAAATACAAAATTACATCAGAATGTTTTGCATATATTTTTTAAAAAACAGTTTTAAGTGCTGCTTGAATATGCCCTTCAGGCCTGAGTCTCTCTTTGTCATTCTTAGGAGTCACGGCTAAACGGCTGTACTTGGCTGGGTCACTGTTGTGTTTGGCTTTTCTGTATATTTCATATGCACATTTACATTATTTCATAATTGGGTTTTTATTATCATACCAGTGAAAACAAAGCTGTCTCTCTTCAGACATGTGTTCCTGCGGGCCACGTCAAGCTAAGGATGGAAGGTGGAAACAGCACAGACTTTGCTTGAGGCAAGAGGCCCCTCTCTCTGGGTTTCGCAAGGGCCACCTGAAGATTGTACGCAGCCTTTAGGCTGTTGGCTCATCAGATATCTACCCTAGACTTTGACATAAGTCTGAAAGAAAAGGAAATTGGTCTTGAGTGCTTTCTTTCTTTCCTTGGCTTGGTGCAAGCCATGCTGTGAGCACAGTGTTCCGAGCTCAGCTCAGAGGGTCCTGCGGGTCTGGGTCCCCAGACTTCATCTGGGGTCACGCGGGAGGAGTCAGGCAGAGAGGCTGACGCTGCTGGTGGGCTAAGGCCCACACTCACAGGAGTTCTGCGGGGCTCGTGTAGATTCTGATGGGCTGATCTCTTCATCAGATGCCTCAAAAATTCCTACTGGCCACAGACTAAGTCAATGGACCTGTGTCACACTAAGAAGAAAGTGGATTAAGTAATCCAAGTAAAACAACAATAAAACAGAATTTGAAAACTCATGTGATTATATTAGTTAAAAATGCAATGTTTTACTTTAACATGTAAAAATGTCTACACTTCCATGTAAATCACACAAAAGCATTCCGTGTGTTCTGGGCGTCGCGGCTGCCCAGCCGCTTTCAAAACCATTTCCTCCTTCAGCGCAGCAGCGCGGGGCGACCCCTGGCCGCGAGGAAATGGTGCCCATGCACCGCCCACCTCACGTCCAGCGGGCGCAGAGCCAGAGCGGCAGGACAGGCCGCCGCCGTGCTGTCCCAGAGCCACACGGGGGGCTCCGGTAGTGGGGACACCCGGACAGGCTCTTCTCAGCAGGGGTTATCAGCCATATACCGCGGTGGGCTGGTTTACCAGATCCCTTCCAGGGCCTGCGTTTGAAGTGACTTGAGTCTACTCACATACATTTTAAGTCAGCACGTTATACCATCAGTAGACAAATCCCAGATCTGGAGCGGGAGTGCTGGGTTGCTGGCTGGCCCTGCCACCTACTCCAAGAATCTTCTGGATGACTTGCCATCTTTGAATCTCCAGTTTCTCATCTGCAAGGTAGGTACAATGCTGAGTGCTGGATACACTGGAAATGCATAAGAAGTATTACTGAAGTATTATTATCACTACTCGTGTCATAAATTTCCAGCTTGCACTGGTGACCGCCACTGACCAACATGCTCACACACAGCAGGTGTTCAGACTCCAGTCACCAGGGTAGACATAGTACTTTATTCAGCTTTTCTGCCTGCCAGCATGGTCATCAAGGACTCACATCCCAGAACATAGGAGGGGAGCCCACGGAGCGTCACACAGAGTCGTTAATTCAGGAGTCCCTGCACCCAGGATGCTAACTGCAGCTTCTGTCACATGTTCATTGAGGACAGGCCATGAGCTCAGCCCTGGGAGGTCCTTACTCTAACTTAGCTCACCTCTAATGCACCCTGTGTTTTCTGTGCGGGCTTCCATCTCATGTCTCTCAGCAGACAACAGTCTGAAACGCCCTGCGGGGACTGAAACCATGTCAAGGTGATCTCCAAGCTTAACATACTAGCTGATGAGCAGTAGTGAATGCCAGTTAATAACTGGGTGTGGGGTAAGTTTTGTTGTTCCCATGTTAAGATCTTATACATACATTATATATTAAGATCACATCCTACAAGAATTTAATACAAAAATCTGTTACGTGAAATGAAGAGTCGATCATCCATCATTCAATCAACCTGTGTTTATTGAATATCTATTCTATTCCAGACACCATTCGAGGCAGAGAATAAGAGAGACACGCATTCCTGCCATGGTGCGGTGGTGTGAGGGTTACTGAGGAAATGACTGGATGCTATGTGTTTGGTGCAAAACAGAAATTGCTTGCATTCTGTAATTTACCAGGGCCTAGGAAAATAGTACAAGGATGAGTCAGCAGTTATATTTAGTGGAACTAACTCTTGGTGATGCCATACCATGAAATAAAAATGAAACTCATCTTTTTTATTCACTTAGGTCTCAGCTTCCATGAAAGATCATCTCCTTCCTGTCCTGGATGCCCGGAAGCCAGGCATTTCCCATAGCAGCCTTTCTTTTCTTTTCTTTTCTTTTTTAAAATTTTTAAGGGTTTTTAAATTTATTTTTGAGAGACAGAGGGAGACAGCATGAGCAGCGGAGGGGGAGGGTCAGAGAGAGAAGGAGACACAGAATCTGAGGGGGGCTCTAGGCTCTGAGCTGTCAGCACAGAGCCCGATGCAGGGCTCGAACCCATGAACCGTGAGATCATGACCTGAGCTGAAGCTGGCCGCTTAACTGACTGAGCCACCCAGGTGCCCCCCACAGCAGCGTTTCTTATGTCTGTCTCTCTCCCAAGACTGGGCTCCTGGTGTCTGGGCTGAGCACATTCTCCATTCTCTCCTCAGTGCACAAGTCAGGTCAGCAACATGCTCAACTGAGCTGAACCAATTGGGTAGCTTGCTCACATCCTGCAAAAAAGTTGACAACCAACTTATGGCTGAAAACGACATCAATAAATACAGAACATATCTGAGCTCCTCAGAGACAGCCAACAGGCTGGCAGCACTAATTTTTACTTACTGTTTTGGATTGTTATTTCCCCAACTCTTCTAAACCAATAGTGCTTTATTCCCAGAATAAGCACATACAGAGAAAGAATACCTTCTTCTACAGACCTTGGCTGCCTCGCAGTGTACCCATCCATGAAAAGACAGCCTCCATCTGAATTTATTTTCCTAATTACATGCATGTAATCTAAAAAAATGTGGGAAAGGATAAAGTTTAAAATAAAATTTAAACTATGGGAAGGCAGGGGCCCCTGAGAATGGTGGGGGGAGTGAGTTTACCATCTCTGTTTTAACACACTAACCTCGGAGGCTCAGGCAACAGAGAGCCGATGCTGTAGACGAGAAAGTAAGGATGGAGCAATGAGATAACCTGATTTTATTCCAATATAGCTAATGAATTTAATTTTTTCTATTTTTACTTTTTTCTAATGTTTAGTTATTTTTGAGAGAGAGACAGAGCATCCGTGGGGAAGAGACAGAGAGAGAGGGAGACACAGGATCCAGAGCAGACTCCAGGCTCTGAGCTGTCACCATGCAGCACTTGAACTCACGCCCTAAGCCAAAGTCAGCTGCTTAGCTGAGCCCCGTTAATGAGTTTTAAAGTCTAGGAGTATAGGAACAACAAGCTACGTTGGTTGCGCATGTACTAACATTTAACTTTTAAAAGCCTAAAACTTAGGGCTGTATTTCTTCCATTCCTGTCCTATTATTTTGCTCACAGCCATACTGACATTTTATTATTCAGTATTGAGAAACTGAGATATTCTTCAGCCATTGAAAGTTTGATGATGGCAGCAAAATAACAGCACAGAAGGATGCCTGATGCACTGTTCAGAGAAAGTCGAGGACCCACACCCCATGTGTACTACAGCCAAAGCTGAATAAACTCTGTATGTTCAGAAACTGGAAAGAAAATGGAGGTGGGAATGTTTTGTGTGTTAGGGCGGTGAAGTTGTGCAATGGGACTTTTCTATCACATCTTATTTTCTTAGTAATGGTAACAACTAACGTAAGAATTCAAGTACAAATTAATTTTTTCCCAAAGAGTAAATATAAACATAACCATGATATCACTTGTTCTTGCTTTGTTCTTGCTTACCTTTGCCAAACCAGCAGGAATTCTCTCCTAAAGCCTCCAAGGAGATTATAGTTATAATGTAACTCCTGAAAAAGAGACCTTCCCATGAAATTACACTGGTGACTCCTGAGAAACAAGGTCAGTGCATTACGATGTGGACGGTTAATATTATGTAAGTCTAAAAACAAAGTTAACTTAGAAACCATCCCCATCAGTTCACACACCTGGAGAGTAACTTTCTTGGAGCACGTGTTAACAGATGACCTTTTATTTTAAATCCTTAAAAGCAATTGTCTTCCACCCAATAGAAGTAACCACACACATCACAGGAGCTGCTTGCTCTCCTCAGTTTTGTGTGATGGACTGAAAAAGGAACACTTGCCCCGACTCTCTGCTGAAAATAGCAATGTGCACTGCCCAGGCCAGACCTGCAGTTACAGTGGTTAGGTGGTGCCCCCTTGGACCTGCTAGGGATTTAGCCAGGGGATACAGAAGTGCTGATGCATGGGAGCACATGTACCCCAATGTTCATAGCGGCACTTTCTACAATAGCCAAATCATGGAAAGAGCCTAAATGTCCATCACCTGATGAATGGATCAAGAACATGTGGTATATATACACAATGGAGTACTATATGGCAATGAGGAAGAATGAAATATGGCCATTTGTAGCAAAGTGGATGGACCTCGAGGGTGTCATGCTAAGTGAAATAAGTCAGGCGGAGAAGGACAGATACCATATGTTTGTACTCGTAGGTCTAACAGGAGAGACCTGGCAGGGGACCATGGAGACAGGATGGGGGAAAGAGAGTGGGGGAGAGTGAGAGACACATATCAAGGGAGACTACTGAATACTGAAAAAGAACCATGGACTGAAGGGGGAGGGGGATGGAGGGAGGTGGGATGGTCATGGTGGGGGGCACTTGTGGGGAGAAGCACTGGGTGTTACATGGAAACCAATTTGACAATAAACTATTTTTAAAAAAACAATATTTGACAGTTTCTTAAATATAGGATTTTTATAAGTTTCGTTGAAAAAGATTGAGTTCATGATATATACCTACAGGCAGAACCCACATAATTATAGAAACACAGTGATTAAAATCCTTAACCTGTGCTTCCCAGAAGATTATAGCAGTATCATTAAGGCTCCGTGTTCTGCTAAATGAATTATTTTCAGTTTTGACCCTGAGAAGCAGCCATGGAAGAGGATGCCCAGTCCGCCTACCGGAGTCCAGTTTCAGCAGGTCCGGGGGTCACTGAACGGTGAATGGTGTCGGCGCGAGAGAGTGATGAGAGACACAAGTTTCTTTCTTGGTCACTGGGCAGGCAGGCTCTGTGCGCTTTGGTGTCTTTTTTTATTGGTCAAGCGATAACATGACATCAGAAAATATAATTTTTTTACAGTGGCTAATTCCTTGTGATATGATGTTGATCATCGGAAGTGTACAGAAATGAGTTTTTCAGAAGTATTTTTGTAGAACCAATCCATTCATTCTTGGCATCAGTCCCCAAGATTAAGAAAGTAACAAACCTATCTTATTTTGTATGAGTTGGTTTTTGGCCAATAATTATGACCTTGTTTTTAATTAACAAGTTAAAACCAAGTCATGTAATGTACTAACAGTGAGGTTGAGTAAATTTTATAACCAAGAGAATAACAGGATGATTTTAGTAAAAAACGGGATAATATACATATTATTTAAGTTAGTAACGCTAAAATTAAAACATTGGTTAAATTGTATATAGATAGGCTAGGAGTTATTTTTTCTAGATCATTAACCATTAGAGAAAGAATGCTTGTTAACAAGTTGCTAGAGAAAGCCCTTTCTTTGATGTAAGCACAATGGGGCCCTGTGTGCGTTGACCTTGCACCTGGGTTTTTACTTTCTTATCCATCCTCATAACCGAAGTCAGTACAAGGAAGGGTGTTTGTGGCTCCAGTTAGCAAAGGTATATGCAGCAGCTTCTGTCCGGTCCTTGTCTGTTTCTTATCTCTAAGTTAGGCTCTTCTTCTCCGGCCCAGAGTTAATCCTAACTCTTGTGTTCTCAGCCCCCCTCATGCCTTGGGTCTGGAAGGCTCATTAGCAAAGCATTTTGGCAAACATCTGCAGCGCTTTGTTCCAAAATCCTTTATGCAGGGGCAGGAATATGCGTTTTCTTATGCGGTAACCGTGTGGGGAGTGTCGGTCTGATTTGGAACATTGAGGCCTAGTCAATAACAGTGGTCCCATTCCCAATAGGAGCCAATAATAGAAGGAGATACCAGTTTCGCTTCATGGCAGGAGCTGTGCAAACATCTGCCATTTGTTCGCTGTGGCTGTGCCATCCAGCGAGGCCGACACGCTCCCGGCATCCACCCACCTCCTCGGTGCGCGCAGCTGGCAGTGTAGAGGTCAAGCCCCTGCCTGCAGGCTTACAGATGGGTCATGGGCCAATTCTTCTGTGGTTCTTGGTAAGGGATCTGAAATAAGAACCAACAAAATCATAGCTCAGAGAAGTCCACAAACGTCAGACTTTGGACACAGAAAGAAATCTACCTCGGACAAAAGTTATTTCTCTAGCTGCTGACCATGTCACCTTTGCCCCAGCCCAAGCTCCTGAAAAAGGGGAAAGGTAAGGCCTGGTGCTCCAAGAAAGGGCTGCCTGCTCCTTCCCCACATACTACAGGAGACATACAGAGCCCTTTGTTCACCAGCGACAAGGCCAGATGCACGTCCCCCACGATCCCCCATGTCCCCTAAATGATTTCGCTGAACTGCTTTGTCTCCACTGGCCTGTGGAACGAAATGCTTGTTTAGCCAAACTTTGGTGAAGATTCTCCTTTCCCCCAGGCCCTGACCTTTAGCCCTCCTTTGAGCGCAGGAAAGAGGAACCGCCCCCCTACTGCTTCCCCCCACCTCCGGAGTTGGGGGGTTGAGGGGAGAACCGCTGACCTCGAGATACAATATTCTCTGACCTCCTGCTCATCAGGTTGGCCCCTGACCCACCCTGTCCTTCCTAGGCTGTTCATCCCTCCTCAGGAAGGAAGAGCCCTCTCGTGCCCGACTGAGATGTTTAAAGGTCTTGGGGCCAGAGAAGCCCCCTATTGCTGCACAGTCCCCTCTTGTGAAATAAGCTGCCCAGAAAAAGCCTCTCCTTACCTGCACTGGGATTTGTTTCATTTTTGTTTTGTATATTTGTATCATGTTGCATTTTATTTGACTAAATTGGTTGAGAATTACACACAGCCCCTAACTGCAATGAGCAATACATGATAGAGAGAGGGCTGATGCTCTGTGATATGGCACATATGTGGGCCAGGGACCCTCCCAGGCACAGGACACACAAAGATGCCAGAAAAAGAGGAAGCAAACAAATCATTTTACACTTTATAGCTGAGCGTGTAGAAAAATATGGTGAGCCTTAGAAGTCTGATCGGCAAGACCAGGTGAGTCTTGACAGGCTAAAAGAGAGCCTTACATCTTGGTGGCCAGAAGTATGGCTTTTATTTCAGGGACAGGAGGTAGAAATAGTTTTTGTGAAGTCAGGCCCTCCAAGGGCGATGATGACAGCAGCACCTGAAAAGGAGACCAGGCCTGTGGACACGCTCTCCCGGCTCCGGTGGGGGAAACGGGGCCAAGAGAACACATCACACAACGCCTCACCCTGTGGCTTTAGTTCACACACCTCCGTGACCCCTGGGCCCCAATTCTAAAGTGTAAAGCCTGGAAGCAGGCACAGCAAACACATGTCCTCTTTGGGACAAAGGGCTGTAAATACAACCTGGGTTTAGGGTTATATAGGCCGAGATCCAGAGTTTCAGGGCTTTACAGGATTCTTGGCAGGAGAGTGATCCAGTGCTGGGGAGCAGTGATCACGGAAGAGTGACCAAGCAGAGGCCACAGGAGAAACTCCCAACTTCCTAAAGAGTGGAACCCTGAAGGCAAGAGTGAGGGAGGGGAAAGGACCAAAGCAGTGAGGGGAAGGGGGTGCTTTTGCTTAACTGTGGGAGAGCAGCCTTCTCTGGGAAGTCCCGGGTGCTCATTAGCAACGGGATCTCCAGGGAAGGGCTGAGTCTGCAGGTCTGAAGGCCAGAGAAGACACTTGCACTGACCCTAGGTAAAGTACGGGAGAAGAGAGAGAGGCAGGTCCTGAGGAGGGCTCTGTGCTGGAGCGAGCACAGGACTGCGGTGTGAGTGGTCAGCCGAGTAGGCGAAAGCCAGGAAGACTTTGTGAAATGAAAGCTAGGAAAGAAAAATAGTCAAAATAAGAGGCACCAGCAGGGTGAACAGCTGCACAGTGAAGATGGAGGGGAGGTCACTGGCGTGGAGGTCGTTGACAGTCTTGCCAATTGCTGTTTCAGGGGTCAGTTGACGGCCGGACAGGGGATCTCGTGGTGGGAGACGTGAGAGAGAAGCAGGGAAGAGCCAGCTCTGAAGATGACAAAGGGAAGTCCGTGGGCACGGAGGGGAGGCCTCTCTGCCAGGTGGGGGCACGATCGCAGGATGCGGGCCCTGGAGGGGGCAGCTCTTCTGGACCAGCCTTGCTGCTTCCCCGGGAGGCAAGAGGAGCATCTGAGTCCAAATGCTGACAGACTGGTCTGTGTGGAACTCGGGAGGCCAGGGCTGTCCTAGCTTTCTGACTTTGGTTCTCTCAAGAAAGAATCAGCACCATGTCTGAGTGAGATGTAGGGGCTGAGAGAGAGGACAGTTGTTCGCTCTGGAGACTGGGAAACCGTTCTAGGGGTGCAGCTGTCAGTGACAGCCTGAGACTGAGTCCTCCGTGGGCGGGGCCAGGGGGAGGCGCATGGTGAGGGGCCGGGCAGGGAAGCATGGAGCACCAATCCGGAGCCAGCAGGAAGCGTCTTGGTGATTAATGTGGAGCACTGCTGTGTGCAGAGTAGTTGTGTTACTGATTCGGTTGGGAGCTGAATTTTGGTTATTTGTTATTTGCTAAGCCCGCCTGCGGGGACCAGCTTTTGCTCAGAGAACCTGAGAGGACCTTTTAGGACCAGATAGTGAGAAAAGAGCATGTGGATGAGATGCAAGGCCTGGCTGTGGGGCTGAAGACAAGCCAGCCTTCCAAGCACAGGGAAGCGGAGGAGAAGGGGCTAGAGAAGAGCTACTTTGAGAGAAGTCCCATGTTCTCTCACCCAAGTATGAGGATAGTTCAAATCATCAAGCCCTAAATATGCATTAGTTTCTAATGTTTCTTTTTCTTTTTCTTTTTTAGAGAGAGAGAGTGAGTGAGCGAGCAGGGGACGGTCAGAGAGAGAGGGAGACACAGAATCTGAAGACAGGCTCCAGGCTCTGAACTAGCAGTCAGCACAGAGCCCGACACGGGGCTTGAACCACAAGCTGTGAGATCATGAAATGAGCCGAAGTCAGACAATCAACTGACTGAGCCACCCAGGTGCCCCCATTAGTTTCTAAAAACTATTAACTATCTCTGATGTACCTTGGCTAAATACAGGGACATGCGTCCCAAGAAAATAATCTAGAAGGAGAGTGAAACTATAGTAAAAGGCACTCATTCCTACATGAATTACCATCATATGACCTACGTGTCCAGTGGTAGCAGAGAGCGCAAGGGAATTATACAGGCACTCTTCAGAACATTGACAATAATCCCAACAAAGTGCTGACAAAGTAGCAACACAGTATGATACTTATCATGCAGTGATGCCCTATCAGAGTATTTTCTCTAGGTAATGATGCAAATCAAGCAAACATGATTTATAAGTATGAACAAGGACTGGAAGGGCGCATAGAAATACAAACAAATGATTTGAAAGAATGTTGGCCAAAAAAAAAAAGGAATCTTGAATTTGTTTCTTTTTTGAATTAGGTGTTCTCTCTAGTTGGTTAAAGACGCGTGTAATCAGCAGTGATGTCTCATGAATATCTACTCAGGCATGCATGTGTCAGTGTCTATACCGCTCAGGCTTCTCCCTTTGAAAACTGGCCGCTGTGAATCTGCTGTGAGACATGAGCGCCAGGCTCCTGACCCTTTGGGAGCGCTCCCGCCCGATTTCGGTGTCTGAACCTCCAGAGAGAATCCCTGTCCGTGCTCTCTGGGCTCCTGTTCCTGGCGTGTCCGCAGAGCCAATAAAAATATCCACAGAGTCACAGTGAAGAACTAATTTCTATTGATTCTGTTATTCATTAAACACAGGTTATGAGCTAGTAAGTGAAAATACATTTTAAGTCTTGGTGATTTTTTTTAAATCAACCTTCTCCTCAGGCTCATGGTATGTATTAGTTATGGGAAACTGTCTATATGGGCCACAGAAGAACCAAGACTGGGTAAAATTGGAAGGTTAAAAATATTTTCGAAAATAACCCTCTCTTTCTTTGCCTGCCCCAAAGCTAGAAAATTTTAGGAGTCAGATGTTTTCTGAAGGGAAATAATGTCCCTGGGAGGACTGTTTATAATTTCCACTAGCAGAGCTGGGCCTCTGTGGGCTATTTATAGTCACGCTGAGCCTTGGGTGAAGGAAGGTGCCCTGAAAGGGGCTTCTGGAGGCCGCCAGGATGATGTGAGCCTCCGCAATGGCAGGCATGTTAAGGATTTAAATGTTCTGCAGAGGCAGAAAGTGCTGGTATGGTGCATGTGTTGCCATGGAACACAGATAGGTCTGCTTGTGACACAGTCAAGGAAGCTAAGGTCACAGCTGACTTTCCAGGAGTGGGGAGCAGCCAGCCCCAAGCTTTATGGAGAAACAGGCAGTGCAGGCTGGTTGGTGAGGGCTGCTTGAGAGCTAGACAGCAGTGTGAAGGCCTCGGGGTCCCAGACGTTGAGGACACCCACCCCCTGGGAGGCTCTCTCTCCAGGAAGACCCCCGGGTGTCCGCAGCAAAGACGAGAGCGTCCACCCCCCTGCATGGCCACCTAGAACACTGCAGCCGCTTCAGGACATGGTGTGCCATTTCTCAAAGTCAAACGTACCAACCTAATGACCAACAGTCAACTCCTAGATATCTTCCTGGGAAAAATGAACACTATCATCTGATTTTAGATAGAGTGTGCAAGTGTGCAAAAAGAAACATGCATGTAAATACTTATATAAAAATACTGGTGGTGTGTGGGAAAATGTGACCACCCAGGCATCCTCCCTGGTCTGAATGGGAGATCTGTAACAATTTGGTTAAGATGGAAAAATTGCTAACAGTGCTCAAAGAAGCTAGATGCCGTTGGTGTGGGAAAAGCCCAGATACAGGGTTCAGAAAGGCTGGCCAAGAAGCAGCGAGGCAGCCAGGGCGCCTCAGGCAAGACTCTTGATGGTTTTGACCACCAGCTTTCTTCACAGGTTACGAAGCGCCCAAAAAAGGTAGGTATATAATTGATACTCCATAAATATTTCTGCTTTCCCTCTTAGTTCTCTTGCTGAGAAAACAGTGCCACATTTCCTCTGTTTATTCCCTGATAATGACTGCAGCACTTACATTCTTTGCAACTTCATTCTCTACATCCCACCCATCACACAGCCAGTCCTCAGCAGCCCGCGGCCTTGCTTCTAGGAAAGGCTCTCACAACAGACCACTCTCTTGTACTAGCTGAACAACTTCCGGTTCTGCTAGTTACAGAGGGCTGGGGATAGCTAAGTGGGGGGATGGGATGGGATTTTGAGGGGAGGGGGTAGGAGCAGGTGCAAATAGAGGAGAGGAAAGCTGGCTGCCATGTAGGCAGGGACAGCAAATGTACAAACGCAGGTCGTGGGGTGGATGTCAAAGGACCCTCTGTCCCGCTGCTGGCCTTCCCCCTGCCATCGTGAAGCTTCTACTGGTCTGGGTGACTGTGCCCCATGGTCAGGTAAGCACATGTGCTTTTTAAAAACTTTAAATTTTATTTCTAGTTGTGATTTAATCACACAACATAAAATTTACCACCTAAAACATTTCTAAGCACACCATTGAGGAGTGTTAAGCCTACCTCCATTGTTCTGCAACACAGCTGTGGAGCTTCTCATCTTAACAAAACTGAAACATTTCAGCACACCCATCAAACCCTAAGCACACCTCTCCTCCCCAGCCCTGGGCAATCACCTTTCTACTCCGGGTTTCTGTGATGTCTGACTACCGGACACACCTCATCTGAATGGAATCACCTGCCTTTGTCCTTTCGTGACGGGGTGATTTTACTTAGCGTAAGATCCTTGAAGTTTATCTATGTTGTAGCATGTGTCAAAACTTCCTTCTTTTTTTTAAGCTGAACAATAATCCATTGTATGTTCAGACTACATGTTTTTTATCTATTCATCTGTCAACGGACCTTGAGCTTGCTTCCACCTCTTGGCTCTTGTGAATAAGGCTGCAGTGAAAACATGGGAATGCAGACTGTCTTGGGGATCCTGCTTTGAATACTTTTGGGTATAAACCCAGAAGTGGGATGCTGGATCATATGGTGTTTCTATTTTTAATGATCTGAGGAAACTCCATACTGTTGTCCACAGTGGCTGTGCTAATTTACAACCCAGTATAAAGGGTTCTGGTGTCTCCACTTCCTTGCCAATCTTTTCTATTCTTCTTATTGTTGTTATCCTAATGAGTATGACATGCTCTTTCATTGTGGTTTTTATTTGCATTTCTTTAATGATTCATCGTGTTGAGCACACTTTCCTGTAGTTATTGGCCATTGTGTATCTCCTTTGGAGAAATGTCTGTTCAAGTGTTGTGCTCATTTTTAACCAGATTATTTTTGTGTTGTTGTTGCTGCTGCTTAAGAAAAGGTACTTTTAAATCACCCACTTACCTACATTAATGAAGAAAGTTGGTGGCCCTTAGTGATGCATCTGACTACAATCTGTCATCTGATAATCGAGAGGACATACAAATGTAAAAAAAAAAAAAGAGAGAGAGAGAGAGAGAGAGAGAAACCTCATTTTGAGGTTTTATTTCCTTTAGCGTTTCTCAACCTCAGGCCTGCTAACATTTTGAACCCAATAATTCCCCGGGGTATGAGCTGTGTATTGCAGGGCACTGGGCAGTATCTCTGCCCACGGGAGGCCCCATTGTGACAAGTGTGTCTGCAGACATTAGGAGCACACCCTGGCTGGGAGTCACTGACGCAATCACACCAGGAGTCAGTGGCCCTTGTGATAACGGTGACTCACTGGAATCGCCTCTCCGGACTTTGCCCAGCACGCTGAAGACCGTAGCTTCCTTTCTCCCCGCAGCAATGCTGCACACTGGAGGGGAGGCCTTGGAGGCCTCGTGCAAGAGAGTCAGAAGAAAGCCAGTACCAATTCTCATTTTAAGGATTGACCATTGGTTAGACTTTTGGGATACAAATGACACGGAAGGAAAATTCTGATGTTGTAGAGGAATGTAAACTTACATAACGTCAAATCTTATCATCAAATGGTTTGAAGCCAAGCGGGAGATACAATTTGCTTGGAAAACAACTAGTTTAGTATTGTTTCAATTATATTTGACATGTGTACTGTATTCTAAGAATATAAAAGTTAAATATCTCTTCTAGACTACTTACAAATAATCTTAGAAAAATAAATTCTGTATGTAATCACTCTTGAATTTTGGCAGACACAAATACTCTTTTAAAATGAAAACAAAAACTCTTTTTTTAATTTTTCCCTGGTGCGCACTTTAACAAATTAAGTCTATTGTTTACCAAAAAACTTTTTAACACAAATGATATGTCTTCTTACTTGTCTTAATTATTAAAGAAAATACCAGATAAGCCATTCTCATTTGGCCTCCAAGATAATGCAGTATTATTATTGTATATTCTATAGCATGTACATGTTTTATAGTGCGTAGCATGTACACACATGACTATATTACTTTCACAGGTAGGTTTGGAAATATACAATAGTATTAAGAAAGAAATAACATTTCTTCCACGGCTTAATATGGAATAAAAAGTGATTGAGATTACATTGTACATTACTATTTTATACATTGCTTTTTACATTTTTAGTAGGTCCCCATTTTTTTCCCACTTTGAAATCACTTCTCGTAGTTGTACATGCAGATTATTTCCAGGCTTTTGCTGTTCCACACATCACTGTCACATACAACTTTGGGTTATGATTTTCTTGTAGCACCCCACTTGGCCAGAGAAACTGCTGAAATACTAAGGCAAGGTTCATATTTTCAAACTTCTGATATATATTAAGAAACCATTTAACAAAGTTATACAAATACGATTAACATCAGTAGACATATGTATTTATAGTAAGATATGTACTCAAAAATCACAGAGGAATGCTCCTGATAGAATTATATAGGGATGGATATAAAGGTGAGTATACTTTTGTTCATTAAGATGACCGTGTTAAACAAAGTAGTGAAAATAGCTAATATCCATGTGTTTTTCAGAGATTTTTTGGATTTTCCAAAAGAAAACTAATTTATTTATAAATTAACACTAATGCTTTTGTCTTGTACAATTTCTCTTTATTCATGCAAGTGACATTTTTTTCTTAATAGCTATTGTTACTGTGGACTAGATAATAGTGCAATGTTTTCAAAATCTTGTTATATTTGGCATGTTGACTGCAGGATTCCATATACTGTAACATATTCTTATCTAATCAAAAATTAAAGCTCGCTTGTTTTTTTTGATGTAATTTCTTAAAACAATTTTTTTAAGTAGGCTTTATGCCCAGTGTAGAGCCCAGCATGCAGTTTGACCTAACGACCCTGAGATCAAAACCTGAGCTGAGATCAAGAGTTGGACATTTAACTGACTGAGCCACCCAGATATCCTTCTTTAATTTTTTAAAAAAAATTATTATTGAGGTATAGTCGACACAACATTATATTAGTTTCAGGTGGACCATTTAATGATTTGATATTTGTAAACATGGGGAAATGATCTTCACACTACATCTAGTTATTTATTACCTCATATAGTCACAGAAATTTTGTTTTCTCATTACTTGTTTTTGTATTTTGTGTTTATTTACACAACTTTGTTAATCTTCACTTTTATAAGTTTTAACCACACTCTTCTTAAACTGGTCTCCTTTTTAAAACATTTTTAATGTTTTTATTATTTATTTTTGAGAAAGAGAGACAGAGTACGAGCAAGGGAGGGGCAGAGAGAGAGGGAGACACAGAATCTGAAGCAGGCTCCCCAGCACAGGGCTCGAACTCATGAACCATGAGATCATGACCTGAGCCGAAGTCAGGCACCACTTAAACTGTTCTTTATTCATTAACCTTATTGGTGATTTTTTATTGTGATGAAGTTGAAATAATTCTAAGAATATAAGGAACTCTCATCTACCATTTCCCCTTTTACATCAATTGTTTACCTTTTCCCCATTTGGTGATTATTGCAAATATCTTTATATATTTTCATATATGTGCTTATTATGGTTTCTGAACCATCTGAGAGTAAGTTGAAGATATTGGGTCACTTAATCTCTACATAATTGGTGATACTTTTTAAAAGTGAGAATTCAGGGTTGAGCAATATATTTGTTATCTCACGCTATATAATAAGTCACTCCAAAGCTTAGTGGATTAAAACAACAAACATTTCTGTGCTATAGGAATCCAGGGGTGACATAGCTGGGTGCTTCTGCCCCCAACATTTGCCCAAATCCACAACAGTGTCGTCAGGCAGGGATGCGGTCTCATCTGAAGACTTAGCTGAGGGTCTGCTTTCATGCTCACTCTGAGATTGTTGGCAGGGTCTGCTTCCACTGGGGCTGTTGGATTGAGGGTTTCAGTGCCTTTGGCTCTTGGCTATTTACCAGTAGCCCCTCTCGGTTTCTTGACCTATCGACATCTCCAGAGAGTGGCTCACAGTTGATGTCTGGCCTCCATAGGAGCAAGAGAATGGGAGATCCCGGGGCGCCTGAGGGGCTCAGTCCGTTGAGCGTCCGGCTTTGGCACAGGTCATGATTTCACAGTTCGTGGGTTCGAGCCCCGTGTCAGGCTCTGTGCTGACAACTAGCTCAGAGCCTGGAGCCTGCTTCCAGTTCTGTGTCTCCCTCTCTCTCTCTGACCGTCCCCTGCTCGCATTGTCTCTCTCTGTCTCTCAAAAATAAATAAAAAACATTAAAAAAAAAAAAGAGAATGGGAGATTGCAAGTAAGATGGAACCCAGAGTCTTCTTGCAGCCAGCTTGAAAGGAACCTGATCTTACTTTTGCACATTCCATTTATTAGAAGTAGGTCACTAGGTTCAGCCCACTCTAATGAGAGTTTACGTAAAGGCATGAATACCAGGAGACAGGATCACTGGGGGACCACCTCAGTGGTTGCCTCCTGCAGGAATGAGTCAGTCAGTTTTGAGAGCCCACCTCCAGTGAGCTTCTAATAAAACTTAACAATTGCTCTTGAGAGCTGAAGGCTACCGCACACCCAGGTCGGCTTGATCACGTGTGCTTAGGTTACAAAAAGCAACAAAACAAAAATTAATACTTTCAAGTATTTACAACAGAGACATGTTTCTACTGGTTAGTTATTTAACCGGAATATTAATTCTTCTTTAGAATAGCTTGCACTCAGGTTCCCGGAGGAACTGGAATGCAAAGCCTACTCATACCAGCTTCTCTTCCCCAAATGAGAACAGTAAAGTAATAAGAAATAAGAAATAATTTGCACATTTTATTTGAAAGACGTATCATCCTGTTTGTTTTCCTGTTAAGGAAATTCCTGTTAGGGAATTCTTGACTGAGAGACCCGGCAGCTGAAGGAATAGGACGCTCTTCCTGTATCTAAATCGCTCTTAGATAAGCGAAGGAAAGGAGAGATATTTAAGCATAACTGCACTGCGAGGCTGCAGATGTGTACAGATGATCCCAGGAGACGGAATAAAGAATCACAGGAGTGGGTACAGAGTGCTGAGCCCCTCTGGATGTGACTCCTGCTTGGTCCTGCCGTCATGCCTCTCCTCACACACTCCTGGCATGCTGCCGCAGGGAATTATGGATGGCTTTCTAAAGTTCCAGTATTTTCTGCCTTTGCCCTTACTTGCCCAGCACCCAGTGTTGACTGAATCCATGTATTGATTCCTCCTTCTGGGTCAAACATCATTCTAGGCACCTCACCAGGCAGCACATTTCATCTACGCATTGACCCTCACAGGTAAATAGTGTTGTTTTCTGTTAACCAGAAGAGAACTGAAGTTTGGAAAAGAATGCCCAAGTTCCGGAACCTAGTGCAGGTGGAAAGGGGCTCGGAATTCTTCCCACTCAGGTCCAGCTGTTTCCTGATGGACTTGCTCTGTTTCAAACTCTCAATAAGCCAAGGGCACTGAGAGAGCACAGACCCTCCACAAGTTTCTTCTTTGAATCAAGATCATCTTTTTGTAACTTTTATTGCAAGAGAAATATTTGAGGCCTTTGTCAGATCAAAATGTTGATGTTAAAGGTGTGTCTGTTTTTCTAGAACACACTGCATTTAGGAATTTATGACTCAGTAATGAAAACTTCATCTGGCATAGCCCGAGGCATTTGAGCTCCCAGGCCAAGAAAGATTTGTTTTTCCAATAGCTGACATGACCTGGCTTGGTTATGGCCTACAGGAACGCAACACCCCAAAAAAGGACCCTAGCATTTCGGAGAATTTTGTTTACATGGCACTAACCTTCAAATGACCTTAAATTCTAAATAAAAGTTCCAAGAGCAATTTGTATAAGAAGCTTGTTCTAAAAAAATAAATTATATGACAAGTTTATTATATATATTACAAACTAGACTGGTGAGCATTTTGCTCAACATTTTAAAATCTTTAATTAAGACACTGCAGTACATACAGCTTACATAACAAAATCTACTAAAAATCTTTAAAATCCAAACACATTTCTAAAAGAAAACATAGTGCCACATAAATTTACATGCTGAGGCTTTCAGGGTGGCTACATTGTGTTGGGATGCGTGATATTCTCTTTCATTGTCTCATTGTTTTGCTTACACGACAGTCTCGGCTCACAGGAACTTTCAAAGCCCTGCATCCTGTGGCATTTGGCAAGGGAGGTCTGTTTAAGATAAGGTGTCAATAAAGCCAAGGTCATGATATCTAAAAATAATCAACACTAATCCCCAGGCCTGTATATTTTAGTTAGTGTGCTCTATGCCCTTGGCTTGAATCCATCCTCTTGGGGTCTAGAGTCTGGCAAGTGGCACCCCTTTTTTGTGAAAGAAGAAGTAAGTAGCCTGAGGCAGGCGGCTTGCTGATGTTCACGAAGTTTAGAAGAGGAACAGCAAAGAGCCTGTCACGCTGTTCTTTATTACACAAGTTGGGGAATGTTGAGTGCACCGGAGCATCGCATCTGAAATCACTGGCATTAATAACCAACCCAACATGCCCTAAGTCATGAGGGTGTCTGCTAACATTGAATATTTTCTTGGGAGTCACAAAATTTCAATTTGTTTTGTTTCTATACATTTCCAAACAGATCACTTGAAAGGTTAAGGATGTTTGTATTCATTTGGAATGAAAAATCTTAGGCAAAGTTGGGTGTCAGAGCACAGCTTTTGTGACCATCCTGGGTAGCCTCACTGGGCCGCATGGAGCACAAACTGCCCCTTGAGCCCAGAGGGCCCGGACAGCCTGTCTGCTGAGTCCCCTGCTGACCTGGCAGCACCGGGCCAGGCCCTTGGGAAGAGCTCGGAGCCGGCCACCGGCTGGGGTGGAAACGAGCCAGATGCTGGTTCCAAGGCCTCGCCAAAGTCACTGCTCTTTCCCCAGTGGAGGGTCTGTCTTTTGAGCAGAGGCTTACAGCTGGGGAGAGAGCACAGAAGGCGGGTAAACCTCAGTGGGGCTGCATCGACGGGAGCGGGGGCGCTTCACGTCCTGGTCAACAGGAGGCCTTCGCTCTTAGGCTCACGCTACAGGCTGCTTTCCAGCTGCAGCCATTGCTTTAATTGTTGCGTGAATATTTGTAAACAGTCGGTACCGGGGCGTTCTGAAAGTTACTCTCCAGGCACCGTCTCCATCCATATACTGCATACATTTTCTCTTTCCGTCCTAGAGGCTGCACCCAGAAATGAAAATGAAATCAGGTCTGAGGAGTCCCAGGATTCCTCCGGGTCCATGGGAGCTGAGCTCGTCTCGGCAAACACACGGCTATAGTAGGAGAATGGGACTCAGCTCTCGCCTGGAAGAACAGGAGCGCGGGGAGGCCAGAGCCATCCTGCCAGGGGCACACCCCAGCCGCTCCAGGGTCTCCTTTGATGTTGTTTCCGCATGGCTCGCTGTGGGTGTGTGTTTACATGCATGTATTCACATGTGTGCACGCACAGGTAAGTACATGTGTGTTCATGTGTGCGCATGTGCGAGTATGTGTCTGTGCATGTTTATGTGTTAACGTGTGTGTGCTTGCACATGTGTGGGTGCATGCATATGCACATGTCTCTGAGTTTACATGTGATATATGCATGTATGTGTGCCACATTTGCTTAATTAGTCTCCAGAAATCTGACAAGAGTTTGTCTTTTCTTTCCTATATTTTTACGTGGGTTTATACATTTTAATTTCTTAACGTGGACGTTCTGCAGTTATCTGGGTCATTCCTTCCAAGTGAGGGTTTAATTGCCTCACATCTGGAGTATCTCAAATTTATCCTTCTTGGATTCAGTGTGGTGAATGTTCTTCCTCTGGGTCAGTTCAAGAGTCTGTTGCCGTCACGATGCTCTCTAACTGCATGTTTTCATGCAGGTTCTGGCTCTGTGAACTTCAGTTCCTTTGTCTCAGGCTTTCTTCTCTCACCTCTGTTTGTATATTGTCCCTGACTACTCCCTTCCCCCCACCTCTGTATCGCGGTGCCCTGAGATTCCATCCTGGCTGATGTCTTTTGAGTGATGGACATCAAGGGCATGGAGTCAGTCAGTGGGAGCTCTGGTCCCATCTCGACTAATTATTTGCCAAATTAGAATTGTGTTCCAGCAAGTAACTGCATTTATTTGGTCTTGGATTTTTACATATATTAACAATTATACTTACAGAGTGGTTTAAAGGTCAAACAAGACACTGTGTGTCATCTTGTTTTGTAAACATTAAAGCTCAGATCTTGCTATTCTTATACGATTATGAAATCCTCCACTCCTTGGCTCTTCCCTGGCTGCTGCACCAGATACTGCATTAATTCTATCCTTTCTATTTTTTTAAAAAGTTATTATGTTGAACATGGGACATTGGTAATATTTAACTATTTTTACCTATGAGAATGGCAATTTCATATGATTTATCCTACTAATTAAAAATATATCAGAGTGATTCATCGGCTGAAACTCCAGACAGTGCCAGTAGATGATCCATAACACACGAATGCTATTTGTGTCTCATTTTGCTAGGGCCTTAGTTTCCTGAAAATATTCACATCTGCAGTTTATGTCCATACCGTCTTCTCTGAATGTCTGGTGATTCTTTATTTTCTGTTCACACTTAACAGTGTCCCATTAGAAAGGTGAACGGAATATTTGTTATTCCAGTAAGGCTTGTTCAGGGGTTTTCTTTGGATAAATTGACAGGGAGTCAATCTTTATGTTGGAGATTTCCTGAACATTGGAAAGTGAGGTCTTTGGTCTAGACTACATCCTTTCTCTGGAAGAAAAAGCTCCTCTCCCCAACTGGACAGATGGTGCTTGCTAGCCGGTGTTTTAAACTCTAGTGACGGAGCAGAGGTGGGGTAGTGGGGTGTACCATCCAGAGTACAGATTTCAGTTGGCCCCTGTGTTCTCAGGTGGCCGGCTGCGTTCTCCTCTATGCCAGTGTCCTGGGATCTCACTGCTGGGGTTCTGTGCCTCGTCTCCACCGGCCTCTGACACTTCACAGATGGTGGCTTCCTTTAGTTGGTTGTGCTGTACTCTACGAGCGATGTCTTCCTGGGAGGGAAGGACGACATGTGCGAGCATTTGATCTGCCATCACTGCCTTGGAAGGCTTTTTCTCCCAACTAATAGCAAAGCTTGAGGAAAAGCTTTAAAAATATTCAGCAACTCAACTTTCTGGGACAATATGAATATCTTAAGGCACTAATTTACTGAGTTTCTTGAAAGTGATGATAAAAGAGTAATTAATTATTTAGCCTCTGCTTTCTTTTAAAAGTGTTATGCAGGTTTGTGTGGTATTATTAACACACAAAAAGTGCAGATCAAATTTTGATGTTTTCTTTGAAGAAGCCACTTAACTACTCTTCAATGCCATAGGTAAAGTGTCACCAAATCTTTATTTGAAGAAAAAAATTGGACTCTTTTTCTCTATATAAATGAAGATATTATACTTTGAAACACTCGTCTAGGAATTCTTATATCTTTATTGGTTTTCCTGAAGTTTTTGGATAAAAGGAAATGACCAGGTACTTACTATATTCTTCCTATTTAGCGTCCAGCTGGGGCAGGATAGTGAGGGAGCTTTGTTAGCAGAAGACCGGAGAGAGGGTAGCTCTCAGTGCTGCCCTTCCACAGAGGAGGGGACTGAGCTTTGGAAGCACTTTTAAATGGCTAAATTGAAACTGGAACCTGATTTTCTATTTTACAATTTAATGTTCTTTCTCTCATACCATCAATTCTATGGTGGTCCTTCCTTCTGCATGGGTTTCTTTGCTAATGCCAACTTATGATGACTGTCAACTTTCAACATGCTAAGGACACATTTATTTCTCTTACCTTTTATTGCTGTATGGTGTGCCAGGGGATCCCAGAGGGTTCTGTACAGCCACGTTCACAGGAGCTTGGCAGACCAGTGTGCACTCTGCCTGGGCCTGGGTCCTTCCCCGCCAGTCTCGGGGAGCCCCCTGGTGGCCGGAATCCCAGCGCAAAGGGAAGTGCTGGAGGTTCCAGTAGGACCCCTCGTCTTCTGTCAGACTTGCCCACCTCCATTCAAACTGGCTCCCAGAGAAGGGGTAAATTACCCAATTAGATTCGAGATCTTTGGAGTCAGTGGTTTTCAAAATATGTTGAGGGAACTTCAAGAAGCTTCATAAACTATGTATTTTATATTTAAATTCTGTCTAAAATAATTTAACCACTCTTTCCTCCATTCTAAGGCATAGTTTTTCATGTTTCCATATTTCTGAAGTCAGAATATAACTTACAACTGATGTTCTGCACTTACTGCGATGCGGTCTCTTCTTGCTCTGAAAAATATAAGTTTGTTGGTGTTGGAGTTTCAGTTAATAGGATCTCAGAATCAAGAACATCCCCATTCCACTATGTTTAAACGCAAGAGGATTATACTTCTTTTTTGTAAATTAAATCATACCTAACAGAAAACCCCACATATCAAGATGTGGGAAATACCAGTTCATAGAGGTTCTTCATGTTCTATCAGAGCACTGGACGTGGGTGTGACCGACAAGCTGGCAGGACCCACTTCTGCCAGCCCTCCTGAGTGTTGTCTGCTTCCTTGTACTATGCCTCATGGGTGGGTTGGGTGCCACCCCTGGTCTTGTGGGAGAGATGTTCCTTGCAAGACACAGCAGTCAGATGCTGGATCCGCAGTCACGCAGACCCATCCGGGAACTGGTATTTGACAAGGGCTTAGACTGCTGGGAGCCTTAATGTGAACTTCGCTCTTCTGACAAACTCCACCTCAAGACCTTCCTTTTGCTTTCCCATTAGACAGTCCAACTTAATGCTTTAGATCATTCCAGATCTCCCCAGGAAGGACCTTGGTGAGAGTTGTACAAGCAAATTGTTTTTTCCCACATAACCCTCCCCAAATCCGTGTGTGTGTGTGTGTGTGTGTGTGTGTGTGTGTGTGTGTGTGAGAGAGAGAGAGAGAGAGAGAGAGAGAGAGAGAGAGAGAGAGAGAGAGAAAGCACCAATCTACAGAAATATATCTTGGCTTTAAGAAATGGGATGGAGAATGGGAAAGGAGATGCTTTTTCTTTCCTGTACAAATCACACACACAAAAGTTGTGAATTAGTAATTTCTCTAATAATTTGGACTCCAACACTAGGCATTTAAAATTGCAATAGCTTTAAAATTTGTGTGTTTAAAAAATCAGCATCAATGAAATAATCAAATGTTGTCAGTTAGACCCTTATATTTCTGTGGGCTATGGAACGTATTTCACCCCCATCTCTAAGTACATATTTGCTGCTGAATCGGAATTGCAGACAATTTTTATATTGACTACAATCCCGTGGCAACCATCAGTCATATTACTCAGATTGTCTTGTTTCACTTAGTAATATACATTTGCAGTTACTCCATGTCTTTTTGTGAATTGGTAACTTATTTTATAGCTGAGAGATGTTCAGTTGTATGGGTGACTACACTTTGTTTATCCATTCAACTATTGATAACAATTTTATTGCTTCTTTTTGGAACTTATGAATAAAGCTCCTCTAAACATTTGTCTATAGATTTTGTGTGGACATATCTTTTTAAATCATTTGGTTAAATATGAGCACAATTACTGGATCATAGGATAAAACTATTCTAGTTTTGTGGGAAAACACCACTATCCACGGTGGCTGTACCACTTTGTGTTCCCTCCAGCAATAAGTAAAAGTTCCTGCCGCCCCATGTCCCCACCAGCCCCTGCCGCCATCAGCGTTCTGGACTTTGGTCATTCGGATAGTGTGTAGGGCTATCTTATTGCTGTTTGAATTTGCATTTCCCTGATGACAACTGATGTTGAGTGACTTTTCATGTACTTATTTTTCATCTGCATACTCTTGCATATCTTGCAGACTTCTGTTCAGGTTTCTGCCTATTTAAAATTGGGTTGTTTGTTTAGTTATTGTTGTTTTAAGGGTTCTTTGTGTATTTTAGATGCAGATCCTTTCTTAGATATGTTTGCAAATATTTTCTCCCATCCCATGGCTTGTCTTCTTATTCTCTTAATGGTATTCTCAAGCCAAAAGTTTTTAATTTTATTTTTATATTTAAGTAAATCATAAAATGTTAAATTTTTGAAAAGATTCAAATATTAGAACACTGTACTATAAAACTTTAATTTTCATTCTAAAATGTGTGAGCCTTTAGTCAGAATTATGTATTTTCTATTTATTTATCAAGAACTATAAGACATTTCATTTGGGGATCGTCATACAGTGGGAAACATGACACTTACATCGGGGTACTGGGGACTGTCACATATATCACCCAAAGACTGAGAGTGTGGCCATGTACAAAGGTCACATGGTGGTGTTATGGATGCACAGATGCCTGTCAGAGGGACTCTGACATCGACTTCACTCCCACCTCTAGACAAAGATCAATGAAATGTAACTGGAACTTAATCCAGAACTTGTTTAAGGTCATCATGGTAAGCTTTTCATTTGCTGCACACAACTCAAGGTTTCCTAAAGCAGTTTCAGTGGGGAGGAAAGACACTGCCTTTAAGGCAGTTCATGGCCTCTGGTAAGGCCAACTTTTGAGAAGTTTCCCTTGTGTGGCTTCGAAGCTGGACTCCCTCTGACAGGCATCTGTGCATCCTTACCACGACCATGTGACCTTTCTACATGACCACACTTTGGGGGGCTACATGTCTGCAAGAGAAGTGTCATTGTTTATGCTCTTGATAAGTCAAATATTCTGCTGCAGTATTAAGTTCCATTCCAGTGTGGAAATGTGTTGAAATCACATTTAAACCACGGAGCCTAAAGTTTAATTTGTTGATGTGTAGCTGTTTTCAAAGTTTATCTGCAGTGTTAAAAACCACCAGTCATATTTTGGGGGAATATTGTATTAAAAATGAATCATTATTTTTAAACTGATGAAAACATGGAAAAGAAAATTTCACCATCCTTTCTAAATATTCCAATGGAGGGAGGATTCCAAGACATCAGGGTCTGTGAGGAAACAGTTTCTTCCAGATTTCCTCTGCATTAAATTAAAAAAATGTTTAGTGTCCTTGCAAAAGGCAAACTTCGAGTTACTTCTTTGACTAACCAAAGACTATAACTAATATATCCCAGGACAACATTGTGAAGAACACCTACCTCACCTCCATGAAGTCCTATTTGTTAAAGATTTTGGAAAGCCAAAGTGTTAAAGGAAAAATATCAGATTTATTGGCCAGAGGGGTTTCCTTTCACTAAAATCCCACCGTTGCAAGGTAGTAAATTATGTACTATTACTGCTTTAATTTAAAATAAGTTGGTTCTTCCTCTGTGCAGTTTTGTGATTTTTAGAACATGGATTTCATGGTCATTAGTGTCGGGTTACCAACTCAGTGGAACAGGAAAGAAAATGCCAATTATGGTGTATAACTAATCAAGTGAAACTCATACCTGCAGGATGTGAGGACCAAGCCCGCCCCAACAGGGTGCAGGAGAGTAGGAGGAAGGACCAGAAGCTTGTGATATTCCGGGCTTTGGGGGCATTACTCATGTCAGTACTTCCTGTCTTCACAGACCTCATCACGACTTCACAGACTGGAGCTCACGGCACACCCTCACGGGACGGTTGGGGAGGTCGTCGTGAAACTGAAGGATCGAGGTTAAGGTAGCCAGCATGGAGCATGCTGTGCCCGAGGGACCATGCTCACGTCTCAAGGAGGGGTTCCCGCCAACCCATGGAGCCTTCCTGTCCAGTCTAAAAGGTGGTGTGCAGCTCGGCACTTTTCTAAAAGAGTGACTGTATGATTAGCAAATTATAGCTTTATGTCAACATAATTACATTTCATTCTGGGGGGATGCCCATTGTAAAATAAAATAGATTTTATACACAAATGCTAATTTGGTGGGCATTTGATATATTTAGAGTCATTTTGGCCACCATTTAAGTTAATTAGACATGTGTTCTGACTTGAAAATAGATTACCTAACATAGACCTAATTGTTCTTGTTTGCAGTATTATCAGAAAGTAACATTTATTTGACTTCCTACATTGTCAAATTGTTTGGATTTGCTTTCTTGGTATTTGTTTCTGTTTTTACTTCTACCCCAACTGCCATAACTATCAGCATTTCCTGAGGGTCTGATAATAGAGAAATTCAATGAGCAATCAGGAAGCAATCAGGAACAGTTAAAAACAAGAAGAACTAGGGTGCCTGGGTGGCTCAGTCAGTTGAGCGTCCAACTCTGGATTGCAGTTCAGGTCATGACCTCACAGTTCATGGGGTTGAGCAGCCCATGGCATGGAGCCTGCTTAGGATTCTCTCTCCCCCCTCTCTCTGCCCTTCCCTTGCTCACATGCACATGTGTGTGTTTTCTCTCTCTGTCTCTCAAAATAAAAAATAAACATAAAAAAACAAACGAGCACATGACACTCTGAGAAAGTCTGAAACAGCATCACTAATGCCCGGCATCCTCCCGTCTCCAGGCCTGCCCCACACACTTGTTTAGTCATTCCCACTTCAACACACAGCACACAGTTCCAGTTGCTCGGGGGGCAAACTTGTGAGTTGTCACTGTCCCTCCTTTCTGCATCTTCCATATCCAGTCTACAAGAAAGTCCTTGTGTCTTCATCTGAAGAATAACCTGAATATGATCCTATCTCACTCATGTGTCCATGCAACAGCCACCACCCCATGTCATCTGGACTGTTGCAACTGTTTCCAAACAGGCCCTTGCCTTTCCTTGTACATGTGGTCTATTCTCCCTCAAAAGGCCCACTCCACCTAAACCCTTCCCCCAGACCTTTACATGGCTGCCTCCAGCATCATTCATATTTCGCCTCAATTGTGCTTCCTCAGTAGAAAACTCCTTGCTGACTCTAGATTAAATAACACGAGAATACCAACCCTATTTCTCCACATCACCCATTGCACCATTGCTTTGTTTTATTTTATTCAGAATGATCACAAAATCTTTATCTACTTGGACATTATTTCTTATGCTTTACTTATCATCTGCCTAAATTTAGAAATTCCCTCCATTCTTTCGAACATAAATTTTATGCTGAGGGAAGCATTCCCTTATACTTACTTCAGGCTGAGCTATGAGAGCTGCTCTGTCTGGATTTCTTGCCAGCTGGCCTCCTGCAGAGCCTCACAATAATAGCCAAGTACTCAAGAGCAGGTAGGAGGATCATTTAGTGAGTCACATCAAATGAGCCACAACTCC
The DNA here is from genome assembly GCF_006229205.1 of Suricata suricatta. Lineage (NCBI taxonomy): Eukaryota > Metazoa > Chordata > Mammalia > Carnivora > Herpestidae > Suricata > Suricata suricatta. The sequence goes on from NC_043703.1 coordinate 164,885,608, forward strand.
AAGGCTGGGTTGACCACAGCAGGAGAGGAGTCACTGCTGTCCTAACCCTGCGGCTTCAGGATCTGGCCCTTCCTGGACTTCACAGTTGCTCCCTCTGCTACACACCTGCACTCTGGCTGCTGCTCTGAGGTGGTCAATTTTCCCTTAAAGCCCTGGCTGCACCCTTGTTAGCTTGACTAAGTCTACAACTTCCGTTGAGATGCAATGTCACATGAAGATTTTGTAGCTACTCTACAACCATAGTAAATTGTTTATTTGTTTAGTTGCTTTTACTCTGAATTTCCCCATTAGGAATGCTTCTTTATTCTTAGTGATCATAACAGTAAATGGGAAATAGTGGGTCCATGATGAGTATTTGTGAAATAAAAAAGAATGAGAGACAAAGTATGGGGAGAGAACACTGTTATGGTTTTTGCCTTTTTATTTTGCTTTGTATATAAATAAGAGAAAATTAAACTATGTAAAATAATACATGTACTTTTTAATATACAAACTTTTAAAAACATATTATTGAGTAAAGAAAGTATATTCAAGCATATTCAGCTATATCTGCAGTATAAGTGCATTAGGGTAAAGTGCCACATCTATCTATCTATCATCTATCATCTATCTATCTATCTATCTATCTATCTACACACACACACACACACACACACACACACACACACACACCCGTCTGTAAGAATGTTCACCCAAACTAAGAGGGATATTTTTGAATGGTGAAATTTTAGGTGAGCTTTTCTTTATTTGCATTTGATTGAAATTATTTGATCTTTTGCAATAATGTGCAAAATGTCCTCCAATTCTGAACATAATACATAAGTCAACTACTTGAAAGTTCAAAATAATAAAAAATGCTCACAGAGTTTTAGAGAGTCGCAAAATACATCAGAGGGTATTGGCACCAGGTAAGTTCCCCATTTTTCTGGTTTTGATCTAAGGAAAGACCATGAACATAGTATGGTGCAGACTGGCTAAAGCTTCATTAGGAATTTCATTGTCCTTCTGGCCTGAGAAAGGTCTCAGGCTAGAAACAGCCACTAGGAAGTGAAGGTGAATCCAGGAGAAGAGAGAGCTAGAGAGGCAGGCCCTGGTTCTACTGTAAACTCAGCCCAAGTCTCTAGCTTGCATGTGTGGGCAGTTCAATGCAGTTTACAGATAGATCTAAGAAACTAAATTGAGGCTTGAGTCACTGTCCACTGCAGTTCAGAACAAGTTTGTAATTCAAGTCAAATCAAGTTGTTAACATGGTAAATTAAAAAAAAACAACACTGTTTGGATTATAACAGAAGCTAATCTCCACAACCTAATATTCACAATGTCCAGGACACACACCAAAATTACTCAGAATAGGAGGAACCAAGGAAATGAACCCATTCAAAGAAAAAAGAAGACCAATAAAAGATCAATATAAACATGATAAAGAGATTGGAATGACAGGGACTGTAAAGTAGCTACTGTAACTATATTCAGAAGGGCAAAAGAAATTAAGCTCATGACAAATGAAAAATAGGAAATCTCAGTGAAGAAATAGAAAATATGAACAAAAACCAAATGGAAATTTTATAAATCAAATATACAATATATGAAATAAAAAAATTCACAGGATGGATTTACTAAAGTAGCAGAATGGAAATGATAGATTAGAGTCAGATAACTTGAAGACACATGAATAGAAATTATCCAGTCTGAAGAAGAAAGAAAGGGAAAAAAAATAAAAATTAGAATAGATGGTGGGACAATAATAAGAAACTTAAAATTCATGTTTGAAGTTTCAGATTGACAGAAAAGAGAATGAACAATAATATTCAAATGAATAATTGAAAACTTTTCAAATTTGGTGAAAGACAAATTCACAGATTCAAGAATCTTAGTAAACCACAGTTGTGATAAATACAAAGAGAGCCATGACTAGGCATATCATAGTAAACTGCTGAAATCAAAGATAAAGAGAAAACTATCAGGAAAAAAATGTATATATAACAGTGGTTGAAAATAACTATGGACTGCTTATCAGAAACTATCTAGGCTAGAAGACAATGGAATAACATCTTTAAGGTTCTAAAAGAAAAAAAAGTCAACCTATAATTCTATATTCAATGAAAATATCTTTTGAGAATGAAGAATTAGGAATAAGATATATTTTGATAAAAGTACATTAAGAGAATTTATTGTCAACCAATCCAAATTACAATAGAATAGAAGTTTCTTAGAATTCCCAAAATAAACCATGATCTTTCATGCCATATATTATTTATTCATTCATTATTATTTATTCATTCATTAAATAGTCATGGAAAGCTTCCTATGGGTGAGGCACTGTGCTAGGTTCTGGAGATAAATGTCTTTCCCTTTGCTAATTACACTGGTCTCCTGGCAAACATCTATTCATCTCTTAGGTTTCAGCTCAAGCAGTGCTTTTTTGTTGAATCCTTTATGGATTACCTTTTAACAACTAGAATGACACTAACTAATCAGTAGACTTCTTATTTCCAGCCAGGATTTCCAATCAGGTTGGTAGAGTCAAGAAATTAAATAAGAATGGATGCCAAGTATTACATTTAAGGAAACCTTTCAACATGAAAGACAAAGGCCAAATTAAAAAAAAAAAAAATTGAAAGGGCTCACCACCCACAGCTTACAGTGCCGCTGCAGGCTCTGGGCCCACTCCACACAGACACAGCAAAAATGTCCCACCCTACTAAGACTGAGCACTGCATTGAGTCTTTGATTACTGTTTTCTAGAAGTGTACTGGAAAGGAGGGTAACAACTGTACATGCAATAGCAGAGCTCCTGTTAGAAATAAGCCCATTGATTCAATCAAAGAAGGGATTAGAAGACTCAGAGCACACTGAAGCCAGGCTTGAACCAACATTCTTGCAAGAGCAGGTGTCTGATGGACAGGCACACTCAGGACAGTTACAGCAGAGGATTTATCTCCCAGCATGCAAGTCCCTCCCCTGGTTCCTCATCGGCTGAGTACTGCAGAGGTTACAACCTTACCTGGATGTTGCCAATGCCCACGTAAGGCAAAAAGCAGTCTTGATTGGAAAAATGCACATTCCCTGAGATGATGCAGAGACTTTTGGTCCTACCTCCTCCTGTTCTTTGCCACATGCTGATTGCAAAACCTGTGCAAATAAGCCTGTGAAAAGTAGAGGGGAAGAAGAACCAGGAAGTGAAGTATCTAAGGATTTGGGATACTGTGGAGGTTGGTGGGGTGTTTTCATACATATGTCCAATAAGTTGTAAATCTATTGTTAATTAGCACAGATTTTATTTCTGAGAATGAACCTTCTTCCATACTTCTCACAATCCAAATCTTCATGAATACAGAACTGGCTACCTTCACAAAGAACCAGAAGGACCCTGGTATCTTTGACCACATAATGAAGAAACTGGACCTCAATTCTGATGGGCAGCTAGATTTTCAAGAATTTCCTAATCTTATTGCAGCTTGGCCATAGTTTGCCATGACTCTTTACAAGGTCTACCTATAACTGGAAGTAAATCTGAGGAGGCTCTTGGGCCTGGCCTCCAGAAAGGGGGCAGGGGTGGAGAAAAAGAAAGGCCTCTCCTTTCCTTCAAAACAGCCTCTTCCAGTCACCGTCTCCTCCTCACATCCTACACATACCCTGAGCCCAGAGTGCCCACTGCCCCATACAAGCCTGATCTTGCTGGTAATAAATAAAGCAATGATGTATTTTAAAATACACACACACACACACACACACACACACACACACACACACACACTAACAAAGAAAACACAAAAATTAGGAGGAAAACTTTGAAAGGAAAAAGTTCTATAATATACTAAGAGGTTAGAATGTATATTCCCTCAGTGAATTCCCTCGGTAGAATGTTTTGTTTTGTTTTGTTTTTCTAAGAAACAAAGAGAAAATGGGCATGTGGACATTTTGATGCCATATCTGCTTTCTTAAATATAGAGACTAAAAAAAGCCATGAGTGTGTGATATTAGATTCTTGTGTGCAATAGAGCGACCCAACACCTCCTTCCCTCTCCTGGCGCTCATCACAACACTTGTGCTCCCCACTGTAAGCTGACTACCTGGAATTTAAATAAAGACTTAAAAAAATAAACATGAGAAAATTTTCCAAAAATGAGAACCCAGACACAAAGAAATGGACAATGTGAACATAATGATGAGGAAATTAAATAATTAACCCAGAATATCCAGTAAAGTCAACTAGAATAGAGATAACAGAGGTACTAAAATAAACAAAGAAATAAAGAAATATAATCGCACAGAACAATTTCAAAATTGGTGTGTCTTACTACTCTGTGTAATTAATGAATGAAAAGAGCAACACCAAGATATGCTATCATCAACTATCAGAATATCTGGCAAAATAAGATCACCTAAAAGTTTAAAGAGAGAAAAAAGAAAAGGGGAACAAAACATCATATACAAACATAGGAGAATAATCCAAATGACCAAAAAAAAATCTCGATATTAACATCAGAATCCAGAAGTTAGTTCAGATGTTAAGGGAAAGTCATTTTCAACCTAGATTAATTACCCACATCATACCAAATTTCTAATCAAGTGATAAGTAAGAATAAAACCAGTTTTACATATGTAGGGCTTTTTTAGAAAGCTATTGAAGTTTTTAGGTCAGAGACAGTTGAAGTGAGCCACAGAAGAGCAAGACAAGAGATTCAGCACACAAGTGTCCAATGCCAGAAAGAGGGGAAGGAGGCTCTAGGTACCATCAGCCCTGGTGAGGAAAAAGTCAAAATCATTGCTGGCACTTCCTAGCTATACTTGGGAGGCTTTTAAGGTAGAAACTAGACTTATATATCTTGAAGAACTGGCTTTGAACACTAAGAAATATTTTGATGGGTAAATAGGTCAGTTGGAGCAGTTGTGAAAGAAACTGTAGTTTAATAGAAAAGTTAGGTAATGAAAATTTAAGAAACTATTTAAGAAAAAATAGTGTTATGTGAAAGGAAATGTAATCACATTACAGTTGGCTTAACAGTCAATGAGTAGTAAAATAAAAAACAGCATAATTAGTAGTGATAGTAGTACAGACACATATTATTGGTTCCACAAAATTGTAACTTAACAATCATGAGAAGACATAAAGAGAACGGGAGAGATGAATATCTCTCTGCCAGAAAAGAAAGACATTAGGTAATTTTTAAAAATGATAAATCAAGAAAGAGTACTCTCAACATAGTATTGCAAAAGATGTAGAAAGAAATGTCAGAATATACTAGTAAAAATGAGGAAAGTGTTTGCTTCCCGAATGGGAGTTGGGGAAATGCATGTAAAGACTGTGCAAAGGACTCCTGTGCATCACAATAAACCCTTCAGTACTCTTTGGCGTTTTTCTATGGACATGTAATATTTTGATTGGAAAAGATCTTTTCCTTTGGAAGAATTGTTTGTGGTGGGTGAAGTACCCTTTTAAAAGTCAGATAAAGGAGTTCAGAACTATAATCTATAGTTCTGGGCTATATAATGATTGGGCTATATAATCATTTAGCAGAAAATATTAATCTCTATTTTAGAATATTTGGAGTTAAAAATATAATAAAGTCATATCCCAACTTACAAAAAATAATTTTTAAAAATTATTGAAGAAATATGATTTACACAAATTAACTCAAATGGATCAAAGACCTAAATTTAAGACCTAAAAGTATAAAATCTTGAGAAGAAAATAGAATAAAAGCTTCATGACACTGGATTTGGCAGTGATTTCTTAGACACCAAAGGCATAGGCAACAAAAGAAAAAATAGCCACATTGAACCTTATGAAAATTAAAAGAAATTGTACATTAAGTGGTACCTGGGTGGCTTGGTCAGTTGATTGTATGACTCTTGAGTTTGGCTCAGGTCATAATCCCAGGGTCCTGGGATTGATCTCTGTCTGTGTCAGGCTCTGTACTGAGCGTGGAGCCTACTTAAGATTCCCTCTCTCTTTCCCTCCATCCCTCTCTCCCACTCACTTTCTCTCTCTCCTACAAAGAAAAAAACCAAATTGTACATCAATAACACTATCAACAGTAAAAAATCAACCCATAGAATGGAAGAATATATTTGCAAATCATATATCTGATAAGGGATTTATATTTAGAATATCTTCTAAAAAGTCATCAATAATAAAAAAACTTGATTGAAAAAATGGACAGATGACTTGAATAGATATTTCTTTATCAAAGATATACAAATGGTCAATGGACACATTAAAAGATAGCCAACATCACTAATCATTAGGAAAATGCAAATCAAAACCACAATGAGATATCACCTCACACACACAGGATGACTACTATTAAAACCATCAACACCAAGAGCAAACATAACAGAGAACAAGTGATGATAGGGTGTGGAGAAACTGGAACTCTCGTACACTGTTGGTGGGTGTGTAAAATCGCACAGCTGTGCTTGGTGGTCCCTCAAAAAAGAATAAAAATAAAAAGAGAAACACCACTTGATCCGGCGATCCCACTCCTGGGTATACACACAAAATCGTGGGAGGCAGAGCCTCAAAGAGACATCTGTGCCGCCATGTTCATAGCAGCGCCACTCATATCAGCTACCACAGGGAAGCAGCCCATGTGTCCATCAGCACATGAGTGGATAAACAAGATGCACTACATACATATAATATTTTCCATCATAAAAAGGAAAAAAATTGGCACCTGTTACAACATGGATGAACTTTGAGGGTGTTACCCGGAGTGAAATAAGCCAGTCGCAAAAAGACAAATATGTGTGATTTTACATATCTGAGGCACCTAGAACACTTACATTTATAGAGGGAGAAAGTAGAGCGGTGGCTGCCAGGGGCTCGGGGAGGGAGGACAGTGAGTTATTGCCTAACAGGGACAGAGTTTCAGGTTTGTGAGATGAGAAGAGTTCTGGAGACGGATATGTTTATCCTCTGAAAGAACAGATATACGAGTTTTAGAGCTAATACCCACTGTATAGGATTACTCCCACTGCTGTTAATTTAAAATTCCTATGAAGATTAAATTCAGAAATAAGATTGATGGCAATATTTCATTTGTTGAAGTGTCTGCTTTTATAGGCTGTGACCAGGCTTACAAAAATTCTTGTTTTTCTATTTAAGTCTGTAATATTTATGTTATTACTTTAAAATTTGAAGTTCAGTAGCCAAGAAGCAATTATTTCTTCTTATACTCTTCATAGTTAATAGTTACATAATACAGCAAATAAGGAGTAACCCTTGGCTTGGATTCCATAGCTAAGGTAACACATGCTATATGCTAACCTGTTCTTCGTTTCTTACAGGTATTATTTCATTTTGTCCTCATGTAACCTGTCTCCTTGTTCTTTTACAGATGAAGATGGGGTTATAGTATTCAAAGTAATTAGCATTGAGTGAAAGAACTGGAGTTTAAATACTGTTTAGATAGTTTAAACTAAACTAAAGCCGGGGCGCCTGGGTGGATCAGTTGGTTAAGCGTCCGACTTGGGCTCAGGTCATGATCTCAGGGTTCGTGGGTTTGAGCCCCACATTGGGTTCTGTGCTTATAGCTTAGAGCCTGGAACCTGTTTCGGATTCTGTGTCTCCCTCTCTCTCTGTCCCTCCCTTGTTCGCTTTCTGTCTCTCTCTGTCTCAAAAATAAATAAACATTAAAAAAAAGAAAACTGGACTAAAACCTCATCTTGAACTTCTACTCCATTTTCTCCATGTCAGTTCTCATCTTTTGAACCCAGGACTTTGGGGCACCGACTTGATTAAAGTGTGATATTAGCAAAGCACTGACTATGTGCAGATGCTTCGAGTACTTTCCATGTGCTGAATTGAGGGAACCGGAAACACTGAAGTTAAATGACATGCCAAATCTCCGTCATTCGCAAGATCTAGAGTTGGTATTTGGAGGCCAGAGATGTGACGCTAGAGCCGGCACACACAGCCGCAGGCTCACTTGCATTCAGACTGTCAGGGACACAATAAATGCTTACATCAGTCTACTCGAATGAGAATTCACTTGGATAAGATGGAGCCACGATCTTGCACTTTTTTTCACTTAAATGGTAGGCCCAAGATCATCTCAAATTAATTGATAAGCTTTCTGTGCATGCAAGGTAATGCGCACTGTGGGGTGCAAGGACAGATTGACATTTAAACATCTGTCCCCAGAATTTAGTACACTCCTCATTAGTATTAGTTTATGAAAACCAGCTAAAAAGAATTAAAGCAAATAGTTCACCATTACATATTCACAAGAGAAAAAGTTTTCCAAGACAGAAAAGTCAACTAAAACTCGATCTAGAGCGAAAAGGTGGGTGGCACTTTTCTCTCTCAACCACAACCAGCATGAGATTTGGAGTTTTGTGTTTGCATGCATGTGGTCTTTCTGTCTCTGGTCCTTACTCTGGGATTTGTGACATTGACTCCATGACAGCAATCATCTTGCTTCTAGGTATCATTCTGGATGTGGTCCTCAATTAAACTCTCACTCCTGTGTAAGAACCAACAGAAGAAAAATTGTCATAGCATGTTTCTTCTTTGGTGTAGCCAACTGAAATAATCCCAGTCCACAGAATAAAATACTGAATATATTTGAATATATTGTCATAGCATGTTTCTTCTTTGGTGTAGCCAACTGAAATAATCCCAGTCCACAGAATAAAATACTGAATATATTTTAGCAGGTATTAGGTTAATTTTACAACTTTTCCTAATATAAGTTGAACTTCCATGATTTGCTTTCCACACTTGCTTTTATGTAATATCTGGATAATGCTTCTCTAATTAATAACACTTGATGGTTAATTTTACGTGCCAACTTGATGAGGCCAAAAGCCACCCAGATTAAACATTATTCCTGGGTGTGTCTGTGAGGGTATTTCTGGATGAAATGGGCACTTGAATCTGTGAACTAAGTAAAGCAGAATCCTCTCTCCAGTGGGTATAATCCAATGTATTAGGGGCCTGGATAGAAGGGAAAGCAGAGGAAGAAGGAGTTTTCCTTTTGGCTTCCTGACCTCCCAGGTGTGGCTGGGCAGGGATTCCCCTTGAACAGGGACCCCCAAGGCAGTGCTGGTAGCACCATCTGAAAAGTAATGACCGTCAGCACTTGGCAGGATTTCTTCCAGCCTAGACTTTGTATTCTATTTTGTCTCCTGATTCCTTGTTTCACATTATGTTGTAAACAATTCCTATATATCAAAAATATTAACAATATTTATTGGCTAAGTCAAATATCATTTAATAGGAACATTATTTATTTAAGCCACTTCTTTATTTTGGGGGGCCTGCAGTAACTTTGTTTCTTCACGTTCTTTTTGCTGTATATCTTCATATAAATATGTGAAAGCAAATCTGATCATTTAATTTAGATTGATATTGTGAGGTGGTTTTAGTAAGCCAAAGAATATAAGCTTTGTAATAGATCATATTTATATTGTTACTTTGTTTTTCAGATGCATTGCACCAGTGCATTGTTTATCATTAAACTGTTGACAATATTGCTTTCTAATATTTAAAAACTCATCATTATTATTCTCATTTTTATTAATTTTTATAACTAGATAGGTTCTATATATACTGCCTACTTTTATAGCATTTAAAGATTATTCCTAATTATAAGTACCTGACTTGGAGGTTACTGTCTGGAACATTTAACCTGAAGATACTTAAAGGGAATTACAGCCACTCATGTAAAGCTGTGTGTCTCCTTCACTCTGGTGTTTGTGTGAGTTATCAGCACCATCTGGTAGGATTTATCTTAGCACAGGGACTATCCAAGCTGTCACTGAAGCACTCTGTGTGACCTGGCTCTCCCAGCCATTTCCTGGGTGAGACATTCTAGTATTTGGCCATATGGTGGTGTCAGGAGCTTAAGGAAACAAGCAAACTCATAGTGTATGATCTTCCCTTGAAGCAGGTAAGGGGTATGCCTAAATTCTAAACTCAGAAGTCTCCAAACATGACTCAGGGGCAAGTAGCTTGCTGTAAGGAGCTGAGCATATTTTCATAGACCCAATAGCAACATCCTGGGCCACCATAAGTTATCATCTTGACATAAATTAATAAAAAAATTCATTAGCCTGTATGATTTAATCTTTCCAACTGTCCAGATTCTGGAGATGATAAGGAGTATGGTAAATTATAGGTATTTATAGGGCTTTAGAGAGCCCCTGAACTGCCATAGAAAGAAAATTACTCCACCCATTAGAGTCTAGGTAGTTGGAATGACAGGCTCATCCCCCTTATCCTTGAGACGCTGATATTGAGGTTCTAATACCCTGAGTGGATAACCACAGATAATACCAAACCCTATGCATATTATGTTCTTCCCTATACATACATACTTACGATAAAGTTAGTATTTATAAATTAGGCACAGTGAGAGATTACCTCCTGAATTACTTTGACCCTATTATAAGTGTGGTAAGATTCCAAGGTTTCTGGTATATTCTTTGGTATGAATGAGTATGTTGGTGGTTGGTGTGAAAAACACCACAAAGCACACAACAACTGGAGGGCAGGGTGGTAATTCCCGTTTTCCTCTGGCGTCAGCAGCTCCTCTCAGTTTCCACCTTTCTAACTCCGGGATGGTTGCATGTTGGTGAAGGTGATGTAGAGCGCCTGGGCAGAAGTACCGGGGCCTCAATTTCCCCAGTTCAGACCTTACTGGACCCTTTACAGCTTGTTCTACAAATTCACTTCCTTTAGTTTTTCATCTTCCCTCCAGCATGCATTATGGAAATCTCCTGGAGAAATTGCAATGACTCTAATAAATCAGTAATTTCCCAAGTGGTATTTTAGTTCCCATCAACATTAGAAAGCTCTATTCATCCATATTTGGCCAGTGGCATGACAGTCCCCAAATATATTAACCATCCACACAGGTTTTCATTGTAAGACCAGTGGCTAATTCAGCGGCATGCCTAACAGTTGTGAATTCTGGTCTTTGTACCGATTTTATGTTGAGGAGTGCATAAGCCCCTAAAACCTCAATGGATGCTGACTACTGCACTATGTCTTTCTCTTTCCCTGTGTGTCTCACATAAGACCCATCACTGAGCACTGTCCAGTCAGTGCTGGGACCAGGAACATCAGAAGAACCAGACCAAGGGCAAGGATCTCCCTTGAGGGTTGTGGGGTGCTCAGCATCTGGCAATATCCATGTTGGATTCAAAAAGAAGCACCAGGGCTGACCACAGAGCTGTTCATAGCTGGTCTGGCACTGCATGACAAGTGATGTCTTGTGAACATGTCAATGAGAAGCAGCCTTACGTGGCATGAATATGTTAAACATCCCAGGGTTGAAGCCGGAGGCTTTATGGTCAGAGAACCATAAAGGTGCCTTCAGCCCCTGAGCGCCCAACTGAGTCTTGTAACGCAGAGAAGTGAGCTGTGGTTGTGGACATACCTGCAGCCAGAGTGCCCCACGAGCCTCTCTCCTGTCTTTGCAGTGATGGGAGAGACGTTTACCAGAGTCAGGCACTCCCGGCACAGGTGGGAGCAATTACACATTACCACCCACTGTTTATTTCACATCTCAAGTATGTTTATGTACCACCTCCAAAACTATGCAAGAGATTACATAGGAGAACAACTTGTCATATATTGCTTGTGTCCCTGACCCTAAATCCTAGATTGCAGCATGGGGAAGTGAAAATGTTCAGACTTGGGAGTCAGACAATCTAGAAAAGCATCCCAACACCATCTCCTGGCAGCTGCTACCTGGCCTGGAGGAAAGCTTGCCCAAATCATTAAAACCCCAGTGCCCTTGGTGGCAGGACGGGAAACCTGTGCCATGCTGTGGTAGTGCTGTGAGGTAACAAAGGGGTCTGCATGGAGCACGCCCTCAAGCACGTGTTAGATTTTCAACAAGTGGGGGACTGCCTTCAGAGTTGAGGAAGTGAACAGAAGCTAGATTTAACAATTCCACAGAGTCAGGATTGTGAGAATCTTGAGATCGCAGGCACCTTTGAAATTTAAATATCACTGGCAACACTGTATCAAGATTTTTCAATAATTTCTGTTGCAAAATAATGTTTTAAATGTGAGAAGCAACTTTCTCATCCAAACACAAAATAAATGAAGCTGTCAAGGATTTCTCATGCAATAAGAATTTGGAGCACTGAATTCATAAATTGCAGGATTTTATTATGTTTTCCTTTTGTACTTCAGTCTATCTACTAAGGACAAAAACGGAGTAGCAATGTTTTAGGAAATCCACTAGATGTAGTTACTGAGTAAGCTCGCTATGCAGTGAATATAAAATGGTATTTGTCTTTAAGAAAAACAACCTCTGCTGTTGGACTTATTTTTACCAAAGCAGAAGACATAGGAACTTGATAAACTGGAAATAGAACCCTAATGAGTAATGTAGATAACACTCAAACTCTGATTGTATTCAGTTCATATCTAGAAGAGGAGTTTTGTAGAATCAGAGCCATGAAAAGAACAAAACTGTTTTCATCCAACACCACCTAGAAGATCCAAGTTCGTGGGAAAGCACAGAAGACACTGTGGACTTCAGAATTGCCAGCTCAGCTATTTCTGACCTTTCAGCACCCGGAGTCAAGCATGCTTTTCAAAGTCCTCTTAGCTATGTTTTAAATTTTTTTAGGTTTATTTATTTACTTAGAGAAAGACAGAGACGGTCTGAGCGGGGAGGGCGGGGGTCAGAGAGAGACAGAGAGACAGAGAGAGAGAGAGAGAGAGAGAGAGAGAGAGAGAGAGAGAGAGAGAGAGAGAGAGAATCCCAAGCAGGCTCCCTGCTGTCAGTGCAGAGCCCAATGTGGGGCTCAAATTCACAAAACCTTGAGATCATGACCTGAGCTGAAACAGAGAGTCAGATGCTTAACCAACTGAGCCACCCAGGCACCCCTCAAAGTCCCCTTATCCATTTTAATAGATATCCTCTATACTCATCAGTCAAATGATTCTAGAAATTTTAGGTAGGAAGATACTGTAAAGAAAATCTTTCAACTCTCTCCTTTAACAGAAGGCTAAGGGATTCGCCAATGTTTTATAATTATTTAGAGACAAAGTTTGGTTTGCAAGCCAGGTGAGTTTGCCCTCAGTTGATCATTCCATAAGTATAATCTTTTTTGCAACTCTTTAGCAGAGTTCTGTCTTCTATTTTTCTAAGTTCTAGGCCACTAGTTAACAATGTTAACCAAAAATCAGTTAGAAGGACTCTTTTATTTATAGAAGAGTAAAGAAGAGAAAGATAAGCAAATACTCTAACTTCTTACTAAAAGAGACCATCTCTGGGAACTCTGGCACAGTCTCCTTTCGATTAAGAAATCTCTTATACACACAGGAAGTCACAGCAACCTGCGCTCTTTGGAATTTTCCTGCTCTTGGTTATACTTGGGCACAGGCTGCGTGAACCAGCCCAGAGTTGAAACTCCTCCCAGAATTGTGTCTTGTCTTCCTCTCTACAACCCATAAGATCCAAACAGTTCGTCATTTCTTCCGTACCTAACTCTACAATAGGCATTCAGGGTATGAATGAAAATGGGGCGTGGTCCCTGGCCTCACAGGGGTTAGAATTCCGTGTACTCAGTGAACCATTATTGGCTTGAAGTACTTTAATTTCATCTTTGGACATTTTCTCACAAGACAGTAGAGTGGTTGACAGAGAAGTCTCTGGAGTTGGACTGCCTGGGGCTTAAATTCTGGTTCTTCCACTTCCTGTCAGTGCCACTTTGGGCACGTCCTGCGTGGCCGCAGCTTCACTTGTCTCGTAACTTTTACCAGCTGATGGGCATTTTCCAAGTGCTGTACTTCTGTTTACTCACTTATTCTTCAGATCAGCTCTATGGGGGAGGGGATAGTATTATTCCCACCTTACAGATGAAGAAACTGAGGCTCCAAGGCTTTAAGCAAATAAAAGGGGCAGAATTTGAATGTTCTATGTTTCTAACCACTGTTACACTGCCTCAAAATAGAGAGCAGAGAGCAGCAATGGGTGGCTGTGGGCGTGAAGTGAAATGATTTACGGTAAATGCCAGGCAGAGTGTCTAGCTATATAGTAAGCTTTCCATAATAATAATGCTGATAATAATAATCAGATATCGATGCTTCTCAGTCACTGAAAATTTCCTAAGAAATATTGTTTCATTCATCCTGAAGGAGACTTAGATCCTAACAGTTCACTTAGGTTTTGACCATCTTTTTTCGGAATGCTTCCTGTCTGCTCATTGCCTAATCTTGTGGTGTCCTATTTCAGTCATAGTGCTAAATAGCATGGAAAGTTCCCGTACATTCTTCAAAGGGAACTGTCAGAGTCGACACTTGTTAAATGATATATTTCTGCTCAAAACAAAATAAGGGAGTTTAACTAAGTGCTAGGCTTCTTACTCACGATGTATCGCAATCACAAATATTTCTGGCAGAGGCAGGAGGGGTCAGAGTGTTCAGAAAGGCACATTTTTGTTTCTCATTCAAACAGGATATTTCATTTCATACTAAAATTGCCCACTCTCCCAAGGAGCATCACACAGACTTTTTCTTTCTTACTCCAATAAACCCTTGTTTTCACACTTCCTTGGGCCTGTGGTCAATTTTATACTGTGATTGCTCAGCCTTTGGTCTACTGCTGGGATGGCCTTCTCTAAGGCGCTTACTTCATCCGATACGCTCCAGGGGTTCCGAAATCTTGGTGGCTCAGGCAAGCTGTGTCTCTATTGGGTGTAAGTCCTGCTGACTTCTGGCCACAGTCAACCTTGTGAAACTAAAGGCAAAGCAAGGTACTTTCCTCACAGCAATTGTTTCTGAGCTTGTTTTTCAGAAGTGGCAATAGTTATAACATATTGCCTGGAGCTAAAACTTAGGTGTCAAACAAATGCTGCTAGGCACGCACCCTGGTGGAACAATTCGCCCTGCAACATTAACAAATGTGAGTGAAGTCCTTCTCTAAACCTGTCTCTTTTCATTCGGATTGGTGTTTTCATTCTGATTGGTGTTTGCATGATCAATTCAATTAACAGTGTAAGCATTTTATTCATTTTCGTGTTCTTCCAGCACAGGCTGTGGTATCAGTAAGATTCTCAAATATTTGTGGAACTAAAAACAAGACACTTGAGAAGGTGCAAAATATATTTATAATTTTTAATTAAATCCTCAGAATATACCATTCAGTCTGATGCCCTTAGGACTCACAACTTTGCATCTGGTGCGATGTGGTAAATATTTCTGGCTTGACTGCATATGAGTATTTAATTTACCATATCCAGATTACAAATGTGTTTAATTTGAATGCATTTTCTGCAACTGCATCAATAAAAATTCTACTTTTTATCATTACAGGTTCTGGGGTGAGGAACACTTCATTATTCAGAATAATTTATTTCTTTTTCCCCATATTATCATGACAGTTCTATACTCAAAAGAGTTTTATGCATCCTGTGAGCCGAAAGTTACTGGATTTCCAAGACCCAATCCCTAGTTTCTGAATTACTAAAAATATGCTAACATTGCTTGATCTTCCATTTATTTAGTAGGGATTGTTGATGTAACCATACCCCTCCCTGAGAAACTATTATCTGGTCTTCTGAGATTTCAAGGATGTGATGGGTTTGTTTAAAAATGCCCCTGACAATCCTGAGGCAGTATGTGATTTATATTTTCAACATTTAGATTCATTAAATAGTTAGATTTATTTTTGAATGTATTGGAATTAAGTTCCAGGGTCAAGATTTTCATCACTCTTTTCCAAAATGTTCCATCTCTGTCTACCACTGAGTTTGAAGAAAGCGCATGCAAATATATGCTTTTCAAAATAACCAACAATGTACATAAATGCATCTACGTGAAACAAATTCTCAGAAACTGCACAGAACAATTCCATGTAGCAGAGGAGAAACCTACAGAGATAGATTCCTTGTCATTTGGTCATAATGCTTTCTCTGAATTTATTCAATAAAATAGGGATAACTGTGTGAGAGCAGAGTTGATGCCCATCCATAACTGAAACAAAAAGGTACTACTATAGGACAAGCACTCTGCTCAGCAGTTTTCAGCCCACGCCTCATTCAGTCTGAAAGACATCCCAATCTTCACGAGTGAGAGTGAAGAGGACCTCCGGCACTTACCCAGGTCCACACGAGTAAGGTGCAAGCATGCAAGCAAAGCCTGTGTTCACAACCACTGCCCTGGCAAAGCAAACTTGGAGAACCAACAGCACCTGGGCAGTGCTAGGACCAGAGAATGGGGACAAAAGAAAATGATCCTTTCCTCTTTTTCGGGAGTTCTCTGTTACCAGATATTTTAGAGAAGTCTTAATAAACCTGGCAGAGGTATGGAAGAGCAATAAAAACGTGCAGACTCACTCCCCCGGCTGCTGACCATGTTGATTCTTTACACTGGCTCTCCCTGACCTTTGCAAAACCTGTTCATAAGCTTTTCACCTTTGGAGGCTTATGTCTCAGCATCTGAACACCAGTTTTGGTTATGTGTTCAACCATCCATTTAGTGGTTCATTTCTCCATTCATTTCTCAAATTTTTCTTGTGCTCCACACCAAGCAGTGTCTTAGGTGTGGGCATTACAGACATGAGCATGCAGTGGACATCCCCATCTGAGCCATCGCTCTCTGTGGTACCATCAGATTCTGTACATCTTCCCACCTGCAGCTCCCTAATGGGGCCAGTCTTTTGACGTTTTTAGACTTTGGTGGTTCTACTTTCTAGAATGTGCTTTCTTCTGTCTTCTACTGGATAACTTTCACTTGTTTTATTCTCCTTCTGCTCCGCTGGGGGTTCCCCTAGGAAACCATCCATGACTACCTTCTCACTGCCACCTCAGGTTACATGTCCATCCTTTCTTGCCACTAACTTTCACCACAACACTCCCCAAATTAGGTTGTGACTGCCTCCCTGGCTAACTGTCCCCTACTGCAGAGACTGTGACTTCTTTAGCAGACAGAGACTGAGAACTCAGCAGAGCTCATGGAATATAGTGAAAACCAAATATCTGATTATTGAATGGCTGTTCAGATTCCCATCTGTACCCTGATTGCTGTCCTTCCTGAAGCTTGCTTATTCAACTATAATTTCTGTACCTATTAAGTTTTCCTCCAATCTCTCTTCTCACACTACTCTACTTCTCTTTCCCTCTCTCTCTCCAACTGCTCCCATCCAGATCCTGACTTTATCATTTACCGGATCCATGATGTAAGGCAAGTTGCTTCGCTGAGCCTCATTTTCTCACGTATGAGATGGGAATCATAAGAGTGCCTAGCTCATAAGCATCACTTATGGGATGAGGGATAATGAGGCCATGCACTTGAAGTTCTCACCAAGTAGCCTAAAGCAAGCATTAGTACATGTTACCTCCAAATATAAGGCTACTATCTTGGAAGAATCCATATTAAGAACTATTTGGGGATTCCAGTTGAGGAATGTAGCTCTAATGAACTACATTTACTTTCTACTGAAAAACAGTCCTCCATACTTCAGAAAATGATCTTCAGCAAACCCAAGCACATGACCCCAGAAGAATTCGCATGGAGCAGGAAATCCAGAGAAGCCCCTACTTATTCAGTCTTACTATCCAAATGAATCCTTGCCTCAGTGAGGTGACGTTGCCACAGTCTGGCTCACCTTGCTTCTGCTGGAACATCTTTTACACACAGACCTGTCAGCGTTGCCGAATGTTTTGAAATATACAAAACCTCTTATGAATAGTGTGACCAAATAATTTGTTGTTCGAACCTGGAGACTTTAGAAAGTGAAAGAGACCACACAAATAATTACACTTAAGACAGCAGATATAGAGGAGGGTGGAGCCAAGATGGCGGAGAGGAAGGGAGCTCTGTAAACTCCCTCCGCACCATTTTTCGAACTGAGAAGGATATTACGTTCAACTGAGAGAGCGGAAGGAGAAAATACGAACTCCAGAGGGAATAGAACCTCA
>NC_043703.1:164903599-164972924 GCF_006229205.1 Suricata suricatta
TGAGCCAAAGTCAGAGGTTTAATGGAACAAGCAACCTAGGGGTCCTGGTCAGTCTCTTTTGTTACAGCTTCATCATGATAGAATTCATATACTGTGGGGGGGGAGGGGGGAGGGGGGAAGAGAGGTGGTGGTGATGGTGGAGGGCACTTGAGGGGAAGAGCACTGGGTGTTGTATGGAAAACAATTTGACAATAAAATAGTAAAAAAAAATAAAGAAACTTAAAAAAGAAAAAAAATAAAAATGAGGAAACTGAAGCACACACACAAAAAAAAAAAGACAGCAGATATAAACGGGGACTCTCCGGGGAAACCAGGTTGTGTGGTTGTATGGTCATCTCACCCTTAGCTGCCAGCTCTCTGTTTTGGTGATAAGAAATCATGCCTCCATAATGCCCGGAACATACTGAATGAGAAATCCAGATCTTGATTTTTTTTTTTTAATAAACTCATTGCTAATTAATGATTAACTTAGTTTGGAATCATGAACTAGACAATATTAGAGTTCTGATTCAGCCCTAAAATGTTGTAATTCCTAACAGGACAAGTAAGTAATAGAGAAAATATCAGTATATTTGAGGTAGAAATAGATATTCTTCCCCTTTAAAGTGTTAGAAAAAAGTAGAAATTGTTCCCAGAAGCCTGACTTGTACCAGAGACTTCAGGACTTGAAATTACTTCTCAGGCTTGAATTAATTTCATGGCAGCAAATTTTAAGGATGGTGGCATCTGGTTGGAAAATATGGGTGAGAAGAGAAAGAGAGTTTTGCTGCTCAGTAAGGCTCTATCAAGGTTACGTGAACCATGGCAAGTCATATCTAAACAATCTTATAAACCAAATACCTTAGAGAAGGCATAATGAACAAAAGCTTGGGATTCAGATTTTTGGAAATCCTTGTCTGACACTCCAACAATTCCTTAGACACCATGTTCTTACCTTCAGTCTAACAACAATTAGGCCATTAGACTGACTAAGAATTTTGTTCAAACACTTTGAGGACTTGGCTGTTGACTACTCTTATGGTAGGAGAAACATGAGCATAAAGTAGCTTCTTTGCAAGAAAACCATTAGTTAATACTCAGAAGCCATTTTCTTGGTTGTGTTAGTTTTAGCAATTTCAAAAGTACATGAATGACAGAACAATAGAACCCTAGGCTTGATAATAACAGTAGTGTGTGTGTGTGTGTGTGTGTGTGTGTGTGTGTGTGTATGAAATACCAAAGCAAATGCCAGGAATGTTGCTAAAAGTAGAATAGTCGATCAGGAAAAGCTAAATTGTCATTTTTCTAACTTTATTTATACAAAAATTACAATGGATACATGTTTCATAAAAACATTCCAGAATGTGATTTCATGCACAAAGGACTGTGACAAACGTTGCACCTCTCTGCTGAGGCCACAATACAGGAGCTGAGTTTACATGTGTGTTTGCAAGATGATGCTGGGTGTCATGGAGAGCTGTCCAATGGGATGTCTGCTGATCCAGCCACTTTTAGGTACTATCTCATGTGGCTGGAATAACTCAGGGAGTAAGTACGAGGAGTGGACGAGTATCTAACCTATGAACCTGTGCCCAGTTGGCAGCCTGGGAAAGGGAAGACAGCACCAAGGCCTTTTCATGCCCCCCAGAGTTGCCTGCCTTCTTATGGCTTGGGAAGCAGGTGTCATTTCCTATTTTAAAGTGAGCCAGAGAGAAAAAAAGAAGACAGATTCAGAGGCACATGCTCATGTGGAAAACATCTTTAGCCCTAGACTAGTGTGAACAGGGTCTCTGAGATGAACAGGTATCTTCTGAAGGTTGAGGGAGGTCACTTTCAGGTATATGGGTCATAGCTTGCCTTATGTGCTTGAGTGTTTGGACTTAAAGTTTCCATAATGTTGACCCACCTAAGACTTAATTTACAAAATGTTTCAAAACCACATGGTCACGGCTGTCTGACTGATAGGATACTTTCAAAGAAAATGACCACCCACCATTTATTTTCTGGGAAATTACACTTCTTGGCTTATAAATGCAAATGTCTTAAATGATAGGTCTCATGGTTGCAAATTGTAGGTTTTATGCATTCTCGCAGGAAAAATATGTGCTGTAGGAGTCAAAACTTTACAAACTGATTTGAAAATAGTTTGGCAACTGGCATATAATTGCGACACAGCTTTAATAAAAAAAAAATGTTCTAACAAATTGGTAGGAAAACCTGAAGAGAGTAAGTCCTACAAACATGATGAGCTAACCATAGTGCTTCAGTTCCCATGGCTAGAGCTCTGAATATCAACTACCAATTTCTCTCAAAGAAACAAGCAACAGTGTCAGGAAGTCCTTTTGTCCACCTGAAGAAACAGAGGATAGGACAGTTTTGATGCTTTGTTAGTTTGGCTTTCCTGGATACAGCCATTTGATGGTCTCAAGCATTTCTATGTGCTGGTCTTATGTTGAGTTAAATTGAATTTTTCCATGTTTCTATGCATGTTTTTGTTGGTATAGGAGTGGACATCATACCTCTGACCCCAGGGTTGCTAGCTCAGAGATTCTCCACCTACTTGGAAATGAGTTCATTTTCCTGGAAACTCCGTACTTCCCAAACCTATAACCATACAACTTAGAGTCATGTACACTCTTGGACCTGGAAGGGATGACCTATGTATTGTATTCTCATCCCAGCTTGTCACAGATACATTAAATAAGGCCCCAGAAAAGTCTGGAGTGGTCTCAGGTTTCCAGAGCCAAATCAGCAGTAGGGAAAACTTGAGACTGGGTTCTGGCTCCCAGGCCTGCAGTTTTGTTGGGTGGTTTCTTTTGTCATTGTTAGATCTCATTTTGAGAGCTGATTTTTTTTTTTTTTGTTTGTACTTTCACCCAGTACAGCAGGAGGCTGTTTAAAATGGATTTGTAGTAAATCAGAAAAAAAACTTTTAAGTCATTCGAGATGATGCAAAATGAGAGAGACAAATATGTACCCTGCTAAAGGAATGTGCCAAGAACACTTCTAGCCCTATAATGATATTTGAAGTCTTGGTCTCACTTCCCTTCTCTATGTCCATCCACCTTGTTTGTCCTTCAGAGGCATAGCGGTGGGCTGAAGACCCCAAGTTCTATACACCTCTGCCTTCCCTTCACATGCACATATTGCATATATATATATTTATCTCTTTTGAGTTTGCAACATTATGGTAATTTCTCTTCATTAGACCAATGTTTACATGATTTACAGCAATTGCGTATAATAGTTCTGAGGACACTTCTCAGACACCCAAGCAAACATCAAAGAAACTGACTGTAATTTTAAACTCAGTCAGCAGTAAATGTTTTGTTCCTATGTGTCCACAATGATGTATTTTGATGATAATAAAGGTACAGCATGTCAGATAGCTTTCAGTTTCCAAATCACCAGTGGCTTACATTAAAGGGACTATGGATGTTCTTTCTTCTGTTAATAAGCTTCTTATCTTGTGTGTTAGATAAAGAATGGAGGGAATTAGAAATGGTAAATGGATTTAACAACTATAGTACTGAATGAAGTGGCTCAGATTTCAAATCCTGAAGTATTTCCCTGAACTCAGGGTTGGTAACCAAACCCCCAGAAACCAAACACTAAGTTCAGAGTAAGTCTACCATTAATGAACTCTTCAGCCACATGTGACAGGCATGGTGCTTCACTCTACCGCTTTTTAAAATGCTCCAATAGGGCATACCCCTGCACGTCTTTACTTTAGAAGCTCCTGTACACTCAGGAATACACATCCCCTTAGTTTATGGGCTCATTAAGAGACTTAGCCCCAAAGAAACTGGAGTATAACTCTCCACTTCTTAGATGTGGGCCATGTATGATGACCTTTTTCAACAGCTGCAAGAAAAGTGGAAAAAATTACTTTGCAGTGAAGAACCCTGAAAAACATGACCTCAGACAGGTGATACAGGTTAACACCAACACGATGTCATGTTGATCACATGCACATGTGATGAAAATGGCACTTTACCCAAACCACATAATCTCAGTCTAATCATGAAAAATAGCATATGGATTTGAATAAGTGACATCATACAAAATACCCAGCCAGTCATCCTCAAAAGCATCAAGACCATAAAAATAGAAAAAGTCTGAGAAACAGACATTAAATAGAGAAGAGACAGCATTAAATATAGTTGTGTGGGAGCCAACAATTCAAACTGTGAGTCATTAGGAGTCTATTGATAACCTATTAAATGTAAATATCTATTAACAGATTGTCATTAGCAGAGGGTGATAAAAAGAATATTTATACTTCAGTGCCATGGTATAAAAAGGAAACCTGGGGCACCTGGGGGGCTCAGTCGGTTGAGTATCTGACTTTGGCTCAGGTCAGGGTCTCACGGTTCATGATTTTGAACTTCACATAGGGCTCTGTGCTGACAGCTGGGAGCCTGGAGCCTGCTTCAGATTCTCATCTCCCTCCTTCTGTGCCCCTTCCCTACTCACTCTTTCTCTCTCTCTCTCTCAAAAATAAATTTAAAAAATTAAAAAATAAGAAATAAAAATAAAAATGAAAACTGACGTGACTGTTCTTACACTGCTGGGCCCTCCCCTAGGGCAGCTTCCACATGCTGTCTCACAGGGAGAGCCCGTGTCTTTTCCTGCCATCGCACTTGAGACTAGCCTGGAATAGGGGCTGTCACAGTGTGACTGGCATCCTCTGTGGCCCCCTGGCCAGAGCTTGCAAGCGACTGCAGCTCACCACAACTGACAAGCCCATCACAGAAGCATTTTGAGTCCTACTTATTGACTTTTGCGTTTCATGTGTCTATGCATGAGCAAGACATACCCAGGGTTTACTGGTGAAAACTGTATCTACTATCAGAAATTCCATCAAGCATCTACAGTAACACTTGGAATCCTTCCTTCTCAAGAGGAAAACTCTTTGTTTAAATAGTGTGAAGTAGAACCCCAGAATCCTCCAGACTCGGCTGGTATTCCAGCTCACCATTTAATTGACTGTGTCATTTCAGTTCCAAGAAAAAAAAAAAAAAGAAAAAACCTCATGAAAAATCTCACTACTACTTTTAGAAAACCCATATTAAAAATAGGTCAACAATGTTTGGGGAAAAGCAAAGCAAATTTCACTTTATGTTATGGTATCTGAAGTTTAGTTACCAGATTATTAGTTAAACTAATGAATAAGGAGTGTTTACTGCCTCTGCGTCAGGTATTGTACGAGCCATAAGAAAGCAAATACGATCAAAATCAATTATGATCATTTCCCTCACATATTTTACCGTCTACAGGGAAAAATATGTACTTATCAAATAATCACAAATGCTAATAAGTAAATTTTCTATGATGATAAATGTAATAAAAAGGTAAGTACAGGAAGCTTTGAAGTATATAAAGGGATTTGATTTAATGCTCATCACTGAAGGGTCTATAGCGGAAACACTTAACTACAGGAAGAGGGCTGGGAGAAGAGTATTCTTGGCAGAGAGAGTAGCAGCATAGCAAAAAGGGAGAGGACCAGAGCAAGGGATGGGGGGCAAACAAACAAACAGATCCAGTTACATCTGGAGTTCTGGAGCCTTCAGCTGTGGCCCATGTAAACTTAATGCAGGATATTAATGACCTGGAGTCTATCCTGAGGACGACAACCAGGATGGTGGGGGTGCTAGAAGCCATGCCATTCTAAGAATGGTTGAGAAAACCTGGAAGCTGTCTGGGGAAAGGTGAGTGACCTTAAAGTGTCCCAACTCTCCATTAAAGAAAATGGTTATCTGCGTTGCTTCCATTGGCAGCTAAAACAGTAACAGGCAGAACATGAATCCAGATGGGTTTTCAATCCCACACAGGATTACAGTTAGGATAAATCTGGTTGAAATTTCTGAGTTCCCATATGTAAAAATCTACATAATGCCATGAAATATGTTTTTATTTTACTATAATTTTTAGACTTATTTATTCTTTCAAAATTTGATATGAGTATTATGTTTTACAGACCACATAATCATTTCTTTGAAATTCTTAACTACTTATTTTTTCTATACTTTTCCTCAAAAAGGTAGAATCTCAAGGTCTTATTCTTGGGAGCCAAATTTAAATGAAGTCATTCATTGAAGACATTTATTTGTTTATTTATTTATTCATTATTTTTAAAAAATAATTTTAGAGTGCCATCTATGTGCCAAGTATTATACCAAATGTTGGGGATATAGTCGCAATCAAGGCTGATATCCTTGATAGTAATTCTGGGTCTGCTTGCCATTTCTCAGACTTGAGGTTCAAGACTCTGCTCTAGTCTAGTTACTAAGCTTTTCTCTAAGCAACCAGAACTGATCTTTTTCTAGTTGTATTACATTTGATGTGATACAACCTCTTAATTTAGTTAGCTCTCTGGAGAGTAAGGCAGTCGGTATGCACTGTAATCTGACCAGTCATTGCCCACAAGTCGATACCAAGACACCCATTTTACCCTGGTGAGCTCGTCAGCCTCACTACCAACTTGGAGGATGCCTTAGTGCAGACAGCACGTAGAAACTAAGAATTGTTTATTGCCTTTTATAGGGAAAGAGAAACGCAAGTTCTGATACATTCCAAATTCTGATCTTTGGGTTATCTTTGGCTGTATTAGTATATAAAATGTGAAAAAAAATCTTGCTGCCCAAACTATATAATCTTTCTATGCAATAAAATGGCAAAGAATATTTTAGTACTTCATTTCACTCGCTCAATAAATATAATTCTTTTTATTAATGTTTATTATTTATTTTTAAGAGAGAGAGAGCACAAGGAGGGGAGGGGCAGAGGGAAAGGGGGACAGAGGATCCAAAGCAGAGTGGGCTCTATTGTGGCAACAGAGAGCCCAATGCGGGACTCAAATTCATGAACTGCAAGATCATGACCTGACTTGAAGTCAGACACTCAACTGTCTGAGCCACCACGGCGCCCTCAACAAATATAATTCTAATCCAGCTCACACTGGATGATGATCTTAATTCAAATTTACTGCTTTTCCCTGAAAACATCACAAAAGGATAGTTTTGCTCATTGGCATAATGTACTACATTCTGGAGTATTAAGAGTTACATTTTTCTTGGTTTTCTATTAGAAATCTAAAGTTAAAGCCTTGTCTAAAAAATAGGAAATTCATTTATGCTGTAATTCTCTTTGACCTGGTGAATATTAGTTGTTCTAATGTCAAGGACCAAAAAGCAAAGTAGTCTTGCAATTACGTGAATGAGCTAGCATGTTAGCACCATGCTCTCCTCCTACAGCCCTGGGATTTATCCTCCTCATAGGGCAGGCTTTTTAAACCTCTGATGCCACCATCTGGGCTTTGCAGTGAAGGAAATACATCACAAATGACTTTTTAAAAAGATAACACATTCATTTCAAATATGTACTTAGATGTGAGTTACAGTTAGAAAAAAATACCTTCATCTACAGCTTTATTTATTTTGCATATTCTACCAAGATCTTAAGGCAAATGATGTCACAATGAAATGAGTTTTAGTTCTGCAATCAGGAAGCCCGGGATTGAGTCCCTACTCTCGTACTTCCTACTATGAGACCACAGACAAATAACGCACTCTTTGTTTGTTTCCTGATCTGCAAATTACAGTATCTAATAAATTCCTGTTCCAAGATTGAATGAGATTAAGTATGTAAACTATCTGGCACATAAGTGTTCAATAAATGGTACATTAATATCCTTGATATTAACATATTTTAGCATCTTTTATCCTGTCTAGTGCTGGTTATATCTCATTTATGTATCAAAAGTTATATCTTAGGTTGTTATTACCATTTCTATCCTAGGAATATATATAGAATAAAATTTGTCTTATGATTGCCTCTTCTTTGTTTCCTAAGGATGAAATACGGTAATGAATTTAGGAGAAAAAAATAATTCTTGAATATTATTGGCCCAAATCAAAGTAATTTACATGAAATAATATCTAACATTTTATTTAGAGGAATCAAGATTATGTGTCAACTCTTAAACCTGTTATATAAAAGCCATTAAGAAGGTGAGGAAGTTTAAATCCTTAAACAGGTCACAGTGCTCTAAGATTAGATAACAAGATACAAATGAACCAAGTGTTCCAACTCTTGGAGCCTTGGATGGGGTTTCCAAGTCAGGCAAATAATGAATTATACAATGCCAGTACAGGGAAACACATTCCAGCAGCTTAGTGAAGATGTCTAAACTGGAAGTACAAAATAAAATATCTTCAAAAATAGAGAAATATACAGAATACAAATAAATATCCCATATAATCCCACTCATGAAATAACTGTTCTCAATTTGTTTTACAAATCACAGAATTGATAAATGGACATGAATGGAGAGACAGACTATTATCAAAAATAACATAAGCCTGGGCATACTGCTTTACATCTTGCTTATGTTACTCACATATATTGTGAATATGGTTCCTAAAGTGAAATAGAATCTACCGAGATGCTACAATCAGCTGAATTTCATATTAATCCCTGGGGCATTTTTTTTTAGAGCAACATCTCTTTCAACAAGGTTAAAAGATAATCCTTTTGTAATCTGGGACTTAAAAAAATACTGTCCACCTAACACAAATATACAGTTGAAAAGCCTTTCAAGCCAGCTGTCCAGATGTTTTGCCTGTATAAATCTGAACAGGTAACAGTTTGGAAACATTTGTGAGTCTGTGGGAATTTATCTCTTTATTATTTTATTTTATTCTGTTTTTAGTTTTCAGGTTCTATTTAATTAAATTTATTTATCATTTTATAATTTACTAAATTATTCATATCAATGAAGAATATTTTAAATTTTGTTCTGCCCTGCCAGGTGGTGCTAATTTTTGTACCACGTTTGATTTGCTTTCAGGAACCCATAAAAATTATCAATTTTGCTCATTTCTTAGCTATTCCAAACTAAGCCTAAAAGTCAAGATAAATTAAGAGTGAAGAGTCTTTCAGTATTTGGATAAGTTGACAGTCAACCTGCAAATCATTACTTTAAAGTACACACCAATTACACATGTGTATAACCAGCTTTTCAAACAAACATAGCCTTTACCATTTACCCAGATTGTAAGAATTTCTGTTAGCGTAACATCTTAGCACAGCCAGCATTGGTTTTTGTCAGCTCAGAAGTATTCTTTACCTTGAAAAGTTTATACTATTCCTCTGTGGCACTCTTACCAAAAGAAAAGAAAACAAAACTTCTTAAAATGTTACATGCCCAATCAAATCACCAAGCAAAAAGCTTACAATAGTTTTCCAAAGAAATTATAGCCAGGTGGTTCAAGTCACTAACTTAATTGGATCATAAAAATGTCAGACAAATACCTTGCAAAAGAAGTTAAACAATATACATTTTATGGTTAGTTCACAAATTTCCAACTTGTTACACCACTGTGTGAGCAGAAGAGAATAAAGGAAAAAGTCATCCTGCAGAAACAAAATTCTAGATTAAGAATTAAATATTGTATTTCTTTCTTTGCTAAAATTTTGTTTGAACTATTCATTAGTAATGAAATGTAGCACAAGGTGCCTACAGTTCCCAACCACAATGAAGTCAGTTTAACAATTAGGGAGCGTTTTGCTTTAAAATTTCCTAAAAAGGTGTCATATAATTTACGTAGCAAATATGGGTCTTGCAGTTTAGTTTATAAGGACACTTTACTCTAAGTACTAAATGAACATGACAGTAAGATTTGTATAAACAAGTGTTCAGATATGTTTTTAAATTTAATTTAGAAACAGTCATCCAGGCAAAGACCAATGGAAATAACCCCAATGAAGCCAGTTATATGGTTATGGCATACCTACTCTAATATGGCAACCAAGCTGCGTGATGTGCAGGTAAGGTCTCATTTCATCCTCCTAACAACCCTGTAAAGTAGAGTTGTTCCAATATGGAACCTGAGGCACAGAACGCTCAGTAGCCTGACTACAGAGGCTGCACCCTTAATACCTCTAATCTCTATATTGACCAAGGGAAAATAAATCCTGACTTTTAGTTATTTCTCTATATCCTTAATACTTACATCCTCAGAGCCACACCATGAGTGGTATTTCAGGGAAAGAATTAAAACTGTTACGTTGGAAACTGATAGATTTGAGCTGAGAGTTTTGGGGCCGGAGCAGCAATTTCCTCCTACTTAACTGACAACACTGCTAGTACACACTGTTACTAAGAAGAAACTGACCCAGGGGAGGGCTCCATGGTCTAAACCTTAGGAATCAGATTTAAAACAAAGAATTCTCTGTGTACTTTAAACAACTAATAAAATTTTAGAAAAAAATTTTTAAACAGAAACAATATTATCAAATAGTATATTTAAACAATAGTATATTTAAACAAGCAATATTTAATCTTTTCTGTATAATCTTGAACTAGTGATTTGAGATCCATCTAACCTTGTCCTGGTCATTGGAACTCACCTTGAATTCTGTTTTGGATTGGACCTGCTCCTCTGGCTTATATGTGCTCCTGGGAGTTCATGTCATCTTGTCAAAAGACATGTTTTGGAAATACGTCATTTCCTTCAACATATGAATTTAGTTGCTTAAAAGTTGACGCTTAGGGATAATTTAGCTTAAGAAATCACTCAGGTAATAGTGGCCTTTTACGGTCTCCTCCCCAAGCCCTGTTGGAACAACCATCCACAGGTTTAGGCCTGTATAAAAGAAAAATCAGCTAGGTAGGGAAGAAGTGGAGAAGAAGAGGGTAGGTTAAAAGGAGAGGGAAGAAAAGGGAGGGAAGGAATAGGGAGAACCTGAGAAAAGTGAAACAGGAAAATGATGTCGGTGTGGCCTTCCTTTCCCAGGCTTGAGTCTAAGACAAAGCAGTAATGAGAAGGACCAAATATCTGATCTGCCCTCTCAAGTCTCAACCAGAGAGGCTGAGGACACCTTAAAGCTGTCTCTAGGGGCGCCTGAGTGGCTCAGTCGGTTGAGCGGCCGGCTTCGGCTCAGGTCAGATCTCATGTTTGTGGGTTCGAGCCCCGCTTCGGGCTCTGTGCAGACAGCTGGCTCGGAGCCTGGAGTCTGCTTCAGATTCTGTGTCTCCCTCTCTCTCTGACCCTCCCCCTCTCATGCTCTGTCTCTCTCTATATCAAAAATAAATAAAACATTAAAAAAATTAAAAAAAAAAGCTGTCTCTAAGTTTTTACCACCCAGTGACCATGTATCTACCTTTACTGCGATCGTTGTTTCTCAATATATTTTTGAGTGATTGTCCAGTCTCCTGCAGGACCCCCTTGAGCGTTTTTTGCAGAGCTAGTGGTCATGAACTCCCTCAGCTTTTGTTTATCTGAGAAGTCTTAACTTCTCCATCACTTTTGAAGTATAGGAATTTTGGTTGCTTTTTTTTTTCTTTAAGCACTTTGAATATATTAGCCCACTATCTTCTGGTTTTCAAAGTTTCTGATGAGAAATCTGTGATAGTCTTATTGAGGATTCCTGGTGTGTGACAAATCACTTCTCTCTTGCTGCTTTCAAGATTCTCTCTTTCTCTTTGAACAGTTTGGTTTTAAGTCTCAATGTTATTCTCTTTGAGTTCACCTTAATTAGTTCAGCTTCTTGCATGTTTATATTCATATCTTTCATCAGTTTGGGGAAGTTTTCAGCCATTATTTCTTCAAATATTTTCTCTTCTCCTTCTGGGATTCCCATGACACATATTTTGGTCTGGTTGATGTTCTCCTGTGGGTCCTTCAGGTTCTATTTCTTTTCTGCAGTCCTTTTTTCTTTATGTTGCTCAGACTTAATATTTCCCACTGTCTTATCTATCATTTTGCAGTTTCTTTCTTCTGTCATTCAAATCTGTCTTTGAATTCCTCTAAGGAATTTTTTATTGCAGTTACTGTAATTTTCAGCTTTAGAATTTATTTTTGGTTTCTTTTTCAGTTTTCTGTATCTTTAGTGATATTTCCATTGTGTTCATCCACTAGCATCAACTTTCCCCATGTCTTCTTTTAGTATGTTGTGATTTTTAAGACAGTAGTTTTAAAGTCTTTGTCTGGTACGTCTGCCACCTGGTCTTCCTCAGAGATAGTTTCTATTGTTGTTTCCTTTGTATGATCACACTTTTTAGTTTTTTCGTATGCTTTGTATTTTTGTCATTGTTTTTGTTGGAAACTGGATGCTTCCATCAAATCATGTCAAAACGTTAGAAATCAGATTCTCTCCCTTCCGTTCTGTTTGGTGTATTTTTCTATTTGCTACCATGAAGTGGGGAGCTTCATTGAAGCAAATGGTTTTTGAACTGGATAATAGACTAAGTCTGGAGGATTTTTGAGATGTATACAAGGAAAAAGCCTAGGTTGCCATGAAGAGACAGCAGAAATATGGATGTTAATGACAATTCTTATTACACCTTGGAGAGTAAAAAAGAGCTGGAGAAAAAGCTTCCATGTCCTTAGAGAACATATAAATAATTATGAACATAATGTTGCTGAAAATGGGAACATTAAAGGGCACTCTGGTGAGTCTCAGATGTAAATCAGGAATGGCTTTTAGGAAATGGAGAAAGGTAATCCTTGTGATTAAAATGGCCAAGAACTTGGCTAAATTTCATTCTGATTTTTTTTGGAGTGGGAGTGTAAGATAGAATTTGTGAATCATAAAATTGAATATTTAGCTGAGAAGATTTCTAAGCAAAATGTTGAAGGTGTGTCCTAGGTCCTTCTGACCTAGAGTAAAATGCAAGAGGAAAGACATGAATTGAAAGAATTGTTAAGCAAAAAGGAACCAGAATTTGGAGACATAGAATATTTTCAGCTTATCTGTATTGCAGAGAGAGAGAGAGAGAGAGAGAGAGAGAGAGAGGAGTTCTAAAAACAACACAAAGGGTATGGCTGAACCACAAATTTAATCACATGTGTGTAGTATTTGGTAATAAAAGTAATTTTTAAAAGTCTGTATTGGATGGAGGATGGATATATTTCCTAGCCCAGGACTAAGAATTCTCTCGGAAAAATTACCATGTAATAACTTACACAAATGTTAATAATTAAAATATCTTTAAAACCATTAAGACAGTTTTAAAGTAGTTTTAAAATAGTTTAAAATAGTTTTAAACTTAAATTTAAATCATTTTAAAGATATCTCATGTTTAAACATTAACAAAATGGGGAAGAAAAAAAGAGACATAATAGACTAGTATTCCAAAATGTAGTGATAATTTACATCAATACAAACATTCTTGTCTCTGTTTTCTCTGATCAAATGCACTTAAACTCATACCAGAAAATTCATTGAAATTAAAGGGGTAGAAGCGTTCATGGGCTTCAGTGAGTGTAGGAAATACTGACAATTTCTCATGCCTACTCTTGGTTCTTGGAAGGAATCGCTCAGAACCCCCAAGAGCAGGTGTTACTGACCAGTGGAAGGGACTAGATGTCAGGCAGACTTGCAAGTGCACTGTCAATCAGAGATCTGGCTGTCTTCCATGAGTGGCTTTTAAGACCCACTGAAGTCAACTCCATCAATACCTAGTGGCCAATGGGATCAAGGCCATAGTGGAGGATCAATGGGAACACTTTTATGGGCCAATCCTGGAAACATATGCATTTTTCTGTCCATATTCTACTGGCTGAGACTCAGTTGCATGAATTCACCCGTGCAAGATGGGCTAGCAAATGTTGTCCCTCATGGGCAGCAGCTTCTCAGCCAAATATTTGCGCAATATATGCCTTAAGGGGACCACAAACCTTTGGTGGAGAGCTTTTCACCTACCCATCCCTGCCCTCATGTGAAAAATGTTACTTCTATTATGTTAAGCCCCTGTAATTTTGTGGGATTTTTTTAAATTATCACAGTTAGTTTCTTTTCTTAACTAGTAACATGGGAGAAATTCCATACCTCAGAAGGATGACTGTCAACTACCAGTTGACTGCTATCAAGATTCAGAAGTAGAGGGAAAGGAGATAGGGTAGTGGAGAAGCAGATAAGGTGGGTCTTTCAAGAGATCCAGCTATGTGCATGAGAAGTTCCTTCATTTATCAAATGAGTGTGTGACACCTACCACAAACCAGGTGGTGTACTAATGCCTTGTCTTTTTTTTTTTTTTTACAAACAGTAACCTGTTAAATCCTCTAACAGTCTATAAGCAATGTGCCTGTCCCCATATAGCTAAAACAGAGTAAGTTAAAGTAAGATCCTTAGGAACCCTCAGCTAGCAAGTCACAGAGTCAAGATTTGAACTAGCCCATGTGGCCCCAGATCCTCTACTCTGGCCTTTATGCATTGTTTTATGCATTATGGTTTGGGAGATTCAGAGAACAAGTGAGGAGTTACCTTCAAGGCAGTTGAAGGATCTGAAATGTTAAAGGGAGCTCAGAGATGAGGAATCCAACAATTCTCCTAACAGTAACCATCTATGGGGATAGGTGATATGGTATCCACTACAATGGGCATGAACTGTGAGGAGATGGTATTATACCCATTTCACCCATTCGGAATAGAAGTCTAAGAAAGGCCACATAACTTGCCCAAGATTTCACATGAACTGACTTGATGGAACCAGGCTTTGAACTCCCATCTCTGACTCATTTTGCCTCTCTCTATGTCTCTCTCATCTTTCTTCCTTTCTTTCTTTCTTTCTTTGAGAGGGGGAGAGTGGGAGAAAATTACTATTGATTCATCTGACCAGAATGGAGAGTTAAAGAGGAACATAAACCAAATCAACCAGGAGATACTTATTTTCCATTTTTCAGATTGCGTTATATGCAGTCACCTTATTACAAGGTACAATAATCTTAATCATAATTCCTAAACGATATATTTCCACTATAAATAATTGCTATGTATGGTATGCAACCAAAGGTCTTTTGTTCTTCAAGACTCACATCAAATGGTTTCTATTCTAAAACCCAGAAGAGAAAATGTAATGCTGATAGCTAACTAACCAGAAAGCTTCTGCAGGTGTTTCCATGAGAGAGCTGTAGTAAGCTGTCATGCAATTTAAACTTGGATAAGATGAAAATACCAACAAGACAGCCCTTTGTGGGTTTGACTTGCTTTTTGATTGATCAGAGTTAGTGAGTATGGTGAAGGGGTTCTGCTTGGCCAAAGGCCCCAAGCAGTCTAAAGCTATCATCCATTTTGCCAGCTAGGTACCTTTTCCTCACGCCTTGGCAAGGTTTCAGTGGGTGTCCCGAGTTTTCTAGTTGTTGTTTCTCTCTTTAGGTTTACGTGGATGCAGGTTTACCAACACTGGAGCCCAGGGATACTCCTGGAGCATAAGAGATAAAGTTATAAGGAGAAAAAGTCAGTATCAGTCTGTTCAACTGGAGTATCACAGTGATAACTGTAGCCAATTTCCTTTAGCAAATTTAGCAAATTCAGCCACAGAGGCAAAGATGTGCCTTCAGTATTTTGTAGAAGGTTGTCGGGGGAAAGGGGCCCACAGCCTCTCAGCTGCCTTCAAACACACTTTGTAGCTTAGGCAGTCTTGAAGTTTCAGAACTGACGGAAAGAAGATTTCTGAATAAAGGGGGAAAAAGTCACTAGAGGAAGAAAAAATGCTGATTATATTGAGACTTTGCACATATTGCCCTTCATAATCCCTGCAGAACCCTGTGAGGAAGGTGGAATTATCTCATACGGCTCTGTTGAGCAGCCCTTATCTTTTATCAAACTTTATAACTGGTAGGTGACAGAGACGGGATTTGGCTCCAGTCTGTCTGGCTTTAAAATCAATGTGCTTTTCCAACCCTCTGTTGACTCACAGTCAGAACCTGCTGTATGGGCCCCAAGCCGGAGTAAATATGTCCACGTGCCTGTTTCTCCTGTGGTCTGACAATATTCAGATCTTTAAGGGAAAAAAAACCTCAAAAGGAATAAACTTTGTTTTTATTTATTTTTGAGAGAGAGAGGGACAGAGTGTGAGCGAGGGAGGGAGAGAGAGAGAGAGAGGGAGACGGAGAATCTGAAGCGCGCTCCAGACTCTGAGCTGTCAGCACAGAGTCCGACATGGGGCTGGAACCTACCGGGAGATCCTGACTTGAGCCAGAGTTGGATGCTTAACCGACTGAGCCACCCAGGTGCCCCATAAACTTCCTTCTTAGAGTATAAAATAAATTATTAGACTTTACCATTATCTCTGAAATTATATTTCTGTGCAGGTAATTTATTATTTACCTTTCCATTTAATCCATATCCTGTTCATAGTAGTTGATTTTGGAAACTTCGTCTTCCCTTTGATTGAGAGGAGAATGTGTGATGATTACTATACTTCCACAGGGTCACAGAGGGCTGCTTGTCCCTTCTCCACTCAAGGCAAACATGCCAAACCATAGCCTTTTCCATACTAGTCCTTCATTTTTTGGCACAGCTATGGACAAAA
The DNA here is from genome assembly GCF_006229205.1 of Suricata suricatta. Taxonomy (NCBI): domain Eukaryota; kingdom Metazoa; phylum Chordata; class Mammalia; order Carnivora; family Herpestidae; genus Suricata; species Suricata suricatta. The sequence continues at coordinate 164,919,900 of NC_043703.1, forward strand.
TAATTAGGTTTCTTAATATAGGGTTTTCATCTCCAGAAACCTCATCTGCTTTCTTAGAATAGGTTCAGATAATTTGTGACCTGCCAAGTGATTATGTAAAATCATATTTACTGAAGATTAACATCCACACAACATCTTTAAAGTTTTAGAGAGAATTATAAACATGTCCCTGCAATTTGACACCAATGTCTTCTTTCACTCAGGTTAAAATGTCATTATGTGAATACTGAACTCAAGATTAAGCACACTGGGTCCCTGTTAAGAAAGAACAATTGTGCTACTTAATCATTCTGACTGGCTCCCCACAATGTTGCTGTGTGTTTGCTTCAGTGCGTTGGGGCAGCTGGCAGTAACACTGCAACCTGGAGCCTCTGGGGGCCTCTGTGGCCTGACCGCTGGTGAGGTAAGCATCCCTCCGCCCCTTCCTTCTGGGAGCCTGGAGTTTTCCACTTCAGGAACTGTGACTCAGCTGCCTCTTCATACTGGGAAGTCTTAGTTCCCATTTTTCTTGTTTGCTAATGAACTTCAAAGCTGCCCTAGAACGATTATAAGAAAGAGAATGGAAAATAGTGACAGTCACAAGAAGGTGAGCAAAGCCGCCCAGAGTGATGCCCACAAAGCAAGAGAGGCTATTGAAGGAGGTTTTCTTATTACTACTGAGTAGATTTTTACAAGAGGATATTGATCAGTTTCCTAAAAATTTTGGAAAGTCTGCAGGAGGAAATAGGCTAAAACTAAAATGGGCATTTTGGTAGGCAGGGAAGGAGCGTTGGCCTTGCAGTCACTGGGATGGGCTGTAGTGGTATCGTCCCCTGGGTAAGGGATGAGGGCATGGTCTGTAGAAAATGCGGCCCTGACATATAATAAAAATTTGACAAATAAATTACCTCTTTTCAAGTTTTTTTCAATATTGAATAGGTACTTTACAGAATTAGCTTATTCCTTCTGAACAATGTCTATGGTCAGAGTCTGATGGAACCTATGTGGTAGGACACTGAGGCATGAGTTTGTTCTCCAATAAGTATGAGAAAGTTTGTATGAAACAAAGTTAAATGGATTTCTGAGGGATAGAAGTGCTCAGATTGTTTAAAAAGCCATTGTGCAATCTTAGTCACAAAAAAGGACAATTTAAAAGGTAATTTCCCAGACTTCTCTCCTGACAGGGCCTATCTCCCTGGGTAACCCTGCAAAGGCCTCCTGCTACCACTTGGGAAGACACTCCTCTTCCTGGAACCAGGGGTTCAGTGAAAGCTTCTTTTAAATATGACTAAAGTTAAGGCCCAAGAAAATTAGACTAATTTATTTATGGCCTAATTATTTTGTCACTCTTTTACCAGAAATGTTTGATGAACCCTATCTCCTAGCATTTCACACCTTTCCCCAGCCTGGGGAATGCCTTCATTCATATCATGTCCCTGCCACATTTACCACTGTTGTTTCCCACAACCTATTCACAAATGCCTCTATTTGGTCAGATTTATCATACAAGAAACACCGACCTCTGTAATTAGCAAAGAAGACAATCCAGCCAACCTCAAAGCAAATCAGATGCAAAACAATGGAAAAAGAATTCCTATATAGCAACTTTATCTTGAAAAAATGCCTTAGCAAAATCCAAGAAATGTCATTCACTAAAACAAACACACAAACAAACAGACAAAAAAAACAGAGACAAGCAAAGTGTGTAGCAGAGATTGCACAGGGCAAACAGGAGGTTTTCTGTTTCTGGAAGGAATAGCATTAAAACCAGAGCAATGTACCCTGGCCAGCCACTTGAGAGGGGTAGTTATAGAGCAGAGCAGGAAGAAGAAGGAATTACCGTCTGATATCAGTATCTACTTTATGTAATCTTTTGTGCAAATCTTTTTTTAGTTTTTTTTTTTAACATTTATATATTTTTGAAAGACTACAAGCTAGGGAGGGGCAGAGGGAGAAGAAGACACAGAATCCAAAGCAGGCTCCAGGCTTGGAGCCTTCAGCACAGAGTCTGACATGGGGCTCGAACCCATGAACTATGAGCTCATGACCTGAACGGAAGTCATATACTTAACCAACTGAGCCACCCAGGAGCCCCTCATGAAAAGCTTACATCACTGCAAAGTCTGCATTGTTCTCATTGTAGGGTGCTTTCAGTTATTCTCAACAAAACCTCTCATTCTCTTCATAATTCCCAAGCTAAAAGAAACTGCTAGAGATGTGGCAGTGTAATGCCTGGCCTGCAGGTGACTGATGTCTGTAGTAAAAGTGTCTTGTCAAAAATGAGCAGAGTAAAGTCAGGATCCTCCATCACTGAATTGTCTCTACCAACCTTTCTTTTGTCTGCTTATGTCTCACATTCTACTATTATCAAAATGGGTTCACAGAATGAAAGCACAGGAATCTGAGGCTTTGGTTAAGCTAATCAGCTGTAAAGTGGCTGAATAATTTCCATTTGTATCTTCAAAATATTGAAAATAGTTTATAGATCCCTTGTGTTACTTTCGAAGATCTCAACTATCCTGGGCATTTGGGCTGAAAATCCCTCTTGCAGCAGATCTATTCTTAACACACTGGCTCTGAGGCAGCACCCAAGTCCCTCTCGTGGCATCACATCCCCTTCAAGTAGCTATCGGTGAGTGGGCAGTCTTCCTTTACCAGTCTCTTTTCCCAGTTCCTACCAGCTGTTCCTCATATCCTCCCCCAGACATAAAGTTTATTTAACTTAATGGCCTGTGTAGGACAAAGCTGACTGTTAGAGCTTTGCCATTCTTGACAAGCCTTCACAAGAGGAGTAAGTCCCTGAAGTTTAATAAATAACAACATACCAGAGTCTGATCAGAGAGCAGCGTTTGCATTTTTGTTTTATTTTAAGAAATTGTTTTAAGGAAGACTGTCTTTGAATTTATTTAGTGAAGAAATTTGTTTTCCTGAGAACAGGAATATCAGAAGAGATGTCACTCTTCAGACCTCCCATGCCTTCCTCATGGGCCACAACAGCAGAGTTAAATAGACCTGAGACATCATCTAGGGCAAACCTCCTCATTTCACGAATGGGAAACTGAGCCCAGCAAAAGCTAATCTACATAAAGATACATAGTTGGTTAGAACTGGCTTTATAGCCAGAGTGAGCATATAGGTTATCATTCAAATGAACATTTTTTTTAAAGTAAAGGCACAGTATTAATGATTATGTCAGAATTACAGGCATAAATTGGGATAATGTCAGGCAAACAAAGGCCTATGCTCTTCCTAACTATAACCAGATCTTCTGAATCTTACAGCAAGCCTACCCTAACACTGATTCACAGGCATTGTAGGAATTCTTTTGTTTCACAAACTCAGTTTGATAAAATTATTTTTATTTTTCAAATTGCATAATGCTTATGCAATTTACTGTAATAAATCCTGAATCCATTCTTCATTATCATTACTGTGCTATCAGAGCTTTGCATTACCCACACTAGAACTAACCAAAGCCATTGAGTAAAATTAATAATTGTTGTTTGTCAAATTCCTCAATGTGAGTAAAAGAAGACAAGAACCAATTCATCAAATAATAGAGTTTAGTCATTTTGAAAATTAGAAATTTATAATTTAGCTGTCTCATTAGATTCAGGGATTTGCCATTTTATGCACATGGAAACCAATCCCACTTTTTCTAAGTTTATTTGTTGATTTTGAGAGAGAGCATGCATGAGCGGGAGAGAGGCAGAGAGAGAGAGGGGGAGAGAGAATCCCAAGCAGGCTCCACACTGTCAGCACAGAACCGGACACAGGGCTCAGTGTTAGGAACCATGAGACCATGACCTGAGCCAAAATCAAGATTCAGACACTTAATCAACTGAGCCATCCAGATGCCTCCCAATGTCATGTTTTATAAACAAAAATGTGACTAATATAATTAAGCTTCTGATCATGGAGTGAAACTAAAGCATGAGATCATGTTATAATAAAACTCTAAATGATGTGTTTTAATGAATGTATTTAAAGAAATGCTGAAAAGATTTTAATATTGATCAATGTCAGTTATTGATCAGGAGTATAAAAAAATGCAAATCAACTGACAAATTACTATTGATTACCCACTGAATGCAGACACGCTGTTAGTTGTTAAGGACTCAAATACAGAAAGGAAAGGTTCTGGCCTTGAAAAACGTACATAATGTGATTGGAAAAATATTGCATTAAGTTTTAAGAATAATACACCTGACAATACCTGGCAGACTATGATCTCCTTTCGAGTTGCCTGTATAGATCTGGGTGGGTCTCCTGGGAAGTTTTAGACGGACAGCAAGAGACCTAAGAAAGAGAGAAGAGGGAGGTGGGTTGCAGGGGTGTGTGGGAGGGAGCAGGGGCACTTAGGTGAGCTGCAGGGGAATGCATTGCCATTAGCCCATCAGCACAGTCAACTTGAAAGGTCTTAGCCTACCCTAGGCAGTGGTTGGGGTCCAGTAGGCCCTGTGCAGTCCTACCCCATGAGTTTATGCACACCAGGTACTGCTGCAGTATTTTTTTTACATTCCTGTGTTACATTTTGAGTGGAACAAAAACTTCAAAAATAATAAAGTTATGAAAATAACATCTAGTCTTTACTACTGAGTATTTATTATACCATCTGCACCAAATAGGTGTCATCTTCTTGTTATGATCTTTGTGATATATTTAAAGAAGCTTCCCTATTTAGTTACTGTAACCAAATGAAGATAGTGAGATCATATACCATCTGTGATTTCACCTGTGAGCTTGTTGTAGCATAAATTAGTGAGATTTCAGTAGTTGGGTTTTTTCTACATTTTCAGGGGTTTCTTTTTGGGGCTTTCTTAGTTACATTGTTTGTTTGTTTGGCTTAATTGTTGCATTTAGATAGCAACCTATTCTTTTGCAGTCTTTCAGGATTATCTTCCTTTTACTTTCCAACCACACAATTTTCTACTTTGAAAATGACTCTGCTCCTACCTTTCATTTCTTCCTCACCTACTCTCTCATTGATTCCGTGTCAGTCAATCTATGTCTGCCATTCAACTAAAACCACACCCTGGCACAACCTCCACATCCTGTCATCCTTACTTCTCTGTAATGGTTGTCATGGTTGATCACCTCTTCTTGAAATTCCCTCCTTCTTTGATGCCACACCACCTAAACTCCTCTGAGCCATCTGTAGCCTAGGCTGCTCTTCTGGTCCTAGAACCACCACCCAACACACACACACACACACACACACACACACACACACACACACACACACAGTAGTTTGTATTGGTCTTGGTTTGAGATTCTCTCTCATGCACACATGCAGATGCACACACACACACACTCATGCACACACATTCTTTCGCTTTCTTTTTAAACTCACTTTTGGTTTCTGGGAATATCTTCTATTGCCATGGTTCTGTTCATCTGGTTCTGTATTGTATCACCTGCTCAGACATCTCCACTAAGTTTCATGTTTACAACTATACCTGGTTACTGGTTGTTTCTATTAGAATGGCCTACTGAAACCTAAACTAAAGGTGTACCAAACTGAGCTAATTTTCTTCTCCTTAAATGTCCACTCTTTCATATTCAACGTACAGTTTGAGGCCTTTCCATTCTCTGAGTCAAATGGACTAGAATTTACCAAGTTTTCTTTTTTTCCTTCCTTATCTAAGCAATTGCCAGCCAATGCAGATATAGCCATCCCAATATATTTTCTATCCAATTTCCCATTTCTTATCCCACTGTATTAGTCAAGGTTCTCTAGAGAAACAGAATCAATAGGATGTGTATACATATAGAGATTTATTTTGAGGAATTGGCTTATGTGACTATGGAAGATGGTGAGTCTGAAATCTTCAGGGTAAGTTGTCAGAATAGAGATCCAAGAAAAGCCAGTGCTGCAGTTTGGGCACATAGGCCATCTGCTGGCAGAATTCTTCCTTGCTATGGAGAATTCACTCTTTGCTCTATTTGGGCCTTCAACTGATTGGATGAGGCCTTCCTATATTATTAAGAACAATGTGCCCTACTCAAAATCCACTGATTTAAATATTAATCTCATCCAAAACACCCTCACGGAAATATTCAAAATAATGTTTGAACACATATCTGGGCCCTGTGACTCAACCAAATTGACATATAAATTTAAGCATCATATCCACTATCATATCCATCTAACACTGCCAGTATCTCATAAAAGTTATAATGATCTCCAATTGACCTTCATGTTTCAGTCCCTCACTGCTTTAAACCATCCTACCGCTGCTCTACACCATTAGTATATCTCTCAGGACAATACTATCACAGTTGCTCACTGCTTTGCTTTTCAAATCACATGCAGACTCTTGTAATGACATACCAGGCCCTCCCTGATATCGAGCCAAATAATCTTTCAGACCTTGTCAATAATGCTTTTATTTTACATGTTGATGCAGCTGGCTATTTCTTAAACATTCCAGCTGTTGCAGATTAAAGCCTTTGTCTCTCATGTTTCCCACAGCAGGAAACTTTAACTCTCCAATCTGTTCATGCTGAAATTCTGTTTATGACATCTCAGCGACCACCAAAGTCAAATTTACAATAATAGCTATGTTCTAATACATTTCTTCAGACACTTGAACTGTACATATCACCACCAATACCAACTTCAATGAAAAGAAAAAAGAAAGCTAGTAATTGATGCATGGACATTTTATACTAAAGTCATATTCTGAAAGCAAGAAACTGTGACAGAAAGTGAGATTTAAATTGTTTCATATTCCTGAATACAAACATTGCCCCTGTAGTTGAAGCTCATGTCTCCCCCTCCCCAGAGGAAACTTCTATGGTAAATCTAGTGTATACTCATAATTTACTTTTATATTATTCTTCATAGTTGCATATTCAAAATAATGCATTGTTCTCATTCTTTTAGGTTTATAAAGATATCAAAATGCACATCATATTCTGTAATTTGCTTTTTATAAAACATTGTTTTTCAGATTTATCCAAGTCAGTGTATATAAATAAAGTTCATTAATGTTAGCTGTTTTAATGTACTCATTGTATAAATACGCAAAATTTATCATTATGGTTCCCTACCAATGGATAATTTGGGTTGTTGCCTTTCTTTTTTTCTATTACACATAAATGTGTCATGTTTCCTTAGGAATATGTATATAATTAGGCAACACATTCAAAATTTGAATTACTGGGGTACCTGGGTGGCTTAGACAGTTGAGCATCCGACTTTGGCTCAGGTCATGATCTTGCAGTTTGTGGGTTTGAGCCCTGCATAGGGCTCTATACTGACAGCTCAGAGCCTGAGGCCTGCTTTGAATTCTGTTGTCTACTTCTCTCTCTGCCCTTAAATTAAATTTAAATTGAATTTTTTAAAATTTGAATTGCTAAGTGGCAGAGTGTTTTCACCTTTAAATTTACCAGATATTGTGCAATGGTTCTCCAAAGTGATTCTGCCAATTTATATTCCAATCACTAGTGTGTGTTTACACTTCACAATCTGTAAAACAATACTACTGATTCAAAACTTTCAATCAGAATGTTTTAAGATTGGCCAATCATGAAGGTGTGAAATATTTCCTTATTGTTTTTAATTTCTGATTATTATGGGCTTCATCTTTCTATGTTTGCCAGCTATTTGGGTTTTCTCTTCTGTGAATTGCCTGTTTATATCCTTTGACATACGGTTATCGGAATATTTGTGTTTTCTAATTTGTTTGTAGAGGTTCTTTATATAAAGTGAATTCTAACATCTGTCAATGAGATCTATTGTACATATCTTCTCCCATTGTGTGACTTGCCTTTCATTTTATGTTCTTTTGTAATACACAAGCTTTTATTATAATTGTGATATGGTGAAACTATCAAATGCTTCTTTTATTATGACTGTTATCTATGTTTTATTTAAGAAATTTCTTGAAAAGTTTTTAACAATATTATATTTTTGTTTTTACACTTTGGTTCTTTAAACCATCAGAGTTTACCTTTGTGTTTGTTGAGAAGATGAGATAGTTTTGTATTCATAAAGATAAGTGTTTCTAAACTATTATGAACATTTAACACCCAGTAATTTTATTTTTTAAACATTTATTCACTTTTTAGAGACAGAGCGAGACAGAGCACCAGTTGGGGGAAGAGCAGAGAAGGAGGGAGAGAGAGAATCCGAAGTAGGCTCTAGGCTCTGAGCTGTCAGCACAGAGCCCAAAGCAGGGCTTGAACCCACAAACTGTGAGATCATGACCTGAGCTGATGTTAGACACTTAAACGACTGAGCTACCTTGGCTCTAATAATAATAATAATAATAATAATAATAAGTATGTAATTTTATAATAAGTCTTAAATATTTGTTAGTAAAAATCCCTTTCCTTGTTGCAATTTTTAAAAATTGCATTAGCTATTTAACTTTTAAAACTTTAATGATATATTTTATTTAATCCAAAATACACAAAATATCATCTGTTCAGTATAAAGTATAATATTTTTGCCACATCCTAATTCAGACTAGCCACACTGAACTCATTCCTCTCCCTCCAAAAGCACTCCTTTATCGAAGGCTAAGCTGTTGATTCCCAAATGCCAGGAAATATATTGCTGAATCTATCTCTCTCTTGTGTCATCCCCTTCTTCTGATGTTTTGAGCAGAGAACAACCTAGATGCTCCTAAATAAGAAAAATATACTGAAAAAGCTCTTGTTAATGTTTTAAAATATTATTACATTATATGTAGTTAAATGCAATGCATTTGCTATAAAAGATACAATCAAGAGTAATAGGCATATTACAAATGGATATATTTCCAAAGTCTATTTGTAAATAAATTTAAAGGAACTCCAAATATATATTTTTATTCAAATAAAATAAAATTATAACATAAAGATGTTATAAACGGTGATATTATGGATAATCCACCACAACCATTACTTAGCTCATAAGTAGCTGAAATCGTGTTCAAATAGAAGCACTGTAGGAACAGTCATTTGATGTTGACAGAATAGTTTCAGCTACTTTACTAGTAATAGCTCTGTAGCTATTATTAAATAGTATGATATCCAGTAATTTGTCTATAGGGAAAATGCTTCACTACAGCTGGAAAGTTATGCTTTTGCTATCCTCCTAACTTAGTCTCAGAATAGAATAAGCTAATGATGCTTTACAAATATTTGTTTATTTTTGGGAGGGCAGAGGGAGGGGGACAGAGGATCCAAAGCAGGCTCTGCACTGATAGGCTGACAGTAGCCAGCCTGATTTGGGGCTGGAACTCATGAACTGAGAGATCATGACCTGAGCCAAAGTCAGACACTCAACTGATTGAGCCACCCAGGTGCCCCATCTAATGATTTTTAAGTTAGGTGTTGATATGTCAGGGAGCTTCAATAATTAAGCATAACAGAGAACAGAATGCCATGATAAATAAATGTGCATATCTCCTAGTTACTCATATATTGAAGCAAAACAAACTTAATGAGAAGGGGATGCATGTGCACAGGAGCACCTGCAGACATTCAGAGAGTGACTTATAGACATCTTTAATAGTCCCTTACCACTGTACCAATAATTTGTTTAAAAGATTTATTTATTTAGCCATTCAAAATTATCAAGCAATTTGGGTTAACCTATGCACAAAAGTTTTCTAGTGTCCTATACTAACAGCTTATGTTCAAAGAACACTCTCTATTTTCCAAATCCTTTTCTCTAGATACTACTTAATTTGAATTTTATAAAAGTCAAATAAAAGAGAAAAGGTAGATATTATTATCCCATTTTAGTGATGAGGGCGCTGAGATTCAATTTAAATGATATGAACACCTTCCTTCAGTTATGTGTGGAAATACCCAGGATTAAGATCTAAGCTTCATAATTTTAACTCCAATGTTTTTTTTTCTGCTGGAATATACAGTAATGTTTCTTTATTTTTGAGAGAGAGAGAGAGAGAGTGTGTGTGAGCAGAGGATGGGCAGAGAGAGAGACAGAGGCTTTGAAGTGGACTCTGAGTTGACAGCAGAGAGCCTGATGCAGGGCTCGAACTCACAAACCCCGAGATCATGACCTGGGCCCAAGTTGGACGCCAAACAGATTGCACCACCCAGGTGTCCCTGAGCGATTTATATATATATGAAACACACAACTCATTTTACACACACACTCACACATGAGTGCGTGTTTACACACATTCAAAACAGCAGATGATTTTTATCTGGACCGTCATGTTTTGTAAAGCATTAGCCACATCACTACTTTCCACATGCGTTTATAAATATTCCTTTTTTGTTTTTTACTTTAATTTCCAGTTAATGAATATTCTCCATAGGGCTTTCAGGGATTTACTGTCAGTGGGCAATAAATATTGCATGAAATCTCTGGGAATCAAAATGCTTTGGATCACTATTATTTTGCAGTTTTTAAATGACAGGTAAACTCCACATGTAACTTCCATGCTCTTCTTAGCTCACTAATTAGCAACGAGTACATATTACCAAAACTGATTCAAGTAATAAATTTTAAAATGATATGTAACCTTCTATGAAGAAATTCATTAAAATAGTACAGTGCTATTTAAATCGAACAAATGCTTTATAATCGTTATGTGAATATATGTTATAGCTAGAGTTTGTGGTCACAGGAAAGGTGCATGAGCACATCAGTGCTTTTTCTGTTTATGTATTCAATCTGAAGATAATTAACTAATATGCTTCAGTTTACTCATTTTATTACTATTTTTAATTATGAAACATACTTTGAGAAAAAAACAGATAGATTAAAATGAAGATGTGAGAAATAATAGAGAGAGATCCAGTATGTTTTTTACCCAGTTTCCCTCAAGAGTAATATTTGCAAAATTGTAATAAGGTATCACAGCCAGGATACTGATGTGGATACAGTCCACACAGACAACACGTCCATCACCACCAGATGCCCCATGTTGTCCTTTTATAGTTAGACCCACTTTTCAAATACTTCTGCCCTTAAGTCCTGGCACTACTAATGTGTTCTCCTTTTCCATAATTTTGTCATTTTGAGAATTCTATACAAATGAAATCATACGGTTTGTAAACTTTTGGGATGGGCTTTATTCACTCAGCATAATTCCCTGTAGACTTATCCAACTTGGCCTTATCAATAGTTTATTCCTTGCTATTGCTGAGAAATACTCCATAGTGCAGTTTCACCACAGTTTTGACTCCACCCACCTCCCACTTTTTTACTGTGGTAAAATACATCTACCATAACAATCACCATATTAACCATTTGTATTTTAAGTGTATAGTGAAGTGGTATTAAATACATTCACATTGTTGTGCAACTATCACCACCAGCCATCCCCTAAACTTTTCATGTTACCCTGTCCCCATTAAACAACTCCTCATTCTCCCCTTTTCCTAGCTTCTGGAAACCACTATTATACTTTCTGTCTTTATAATTTTGACTACTCTAAGTACTTCATATAAGTGGAATCATATGGTGTTTGTCTTTTTGTGACTGGCTTATTTCACTTAGCATAATGTGAAGGTCCATCCATGTTGCAGCACGTTATAGAACTTTCTTCCTCTTTGAGGCTGAACAATATTCCATTGTATGGATACACCACATGTTGTTTGCCCATTCATCTGTTAACAGATACTTGGGGTGTTTTCATACTTCAGCTATTGTGAATAAAGTTGCTATGAACATAGGTGTATAAACGTCTGTGGGAGACCTTGATTTCAATTGTGTTGGGTATATAACCAGAAGTGGAATTCCTGGATCATACAATAATTCTATTTTAATTTTTTTGTGAACCACCATGCTGTTTTCCAAAGTAGTATACCATTTTACATCCCCACCACGAGTGCACAGGGACCCTCATTTCTACAACTCCTCATCAGTGCTAGTTGTTTTCTTCCCTTTTTAAAATATTAGCCTAATGGCTGGGGGGTGATATTTGTATTTACATAATAATTTCTGATGTTGAGTATCTTTTCATGTGTTTATTCGCCATGTTTGTAATTTTCCTTTGAGGAATGTGAATTCAAGTCCTTTACCCACTTTTGCATTTGTTTTTTGTTTTGTTCTGGTTTTGTATTATTGAGTTGTAGGATTTCTCTATATATTCTGGATATTAATCCTTTGTCTGATATGTGGTTGGCAAATATTATCTGTCAATCTATGGGTGTGGTTTTACTGTGTGGATGGTGTTTTTTGATGTCTTTTTTAATTTTTATGAAGTCCAATTTGCCTATTTTCCTTTCGTTACCTATGCCTTTGGTATCAAATACAAAGAATCACTGCTAAATCTAATGTTATGAAGCTCTTGTCTTTGTTTTTTTCTAAGAGTTTTATTGTTTTAGGTCCTACATGTAGGTTCTTGATCCATTTTGAGTTAATTTTTGTATGTGAAGTTAGGTAAGAGTTCTACTTCATTCTTTTACATGTGGATATCAAGTTTTCCCAGCACCATTTATTTAAAAACCTGTACTTACCCCATTAAGTGGTCTTAGCACCTTTTTAAAAAAATGTTAATGTTTATTTATTTTTGAGAGACAGAGAGTGAGCAGGGGAAGGGAAGAGAGAGAAGGAGACACAGACTCTGAAGCAGGCTCCAGGTTCTGAGCTGTCAGCACAGAGGCCAACACGGGGCTCGAACCCACCAAGCACAGATCATGGCCTGAGCTGAAGTCAGACACTCAAACAACTGAGCCACCTAGGCACCCGTTGACACGTTTGCTGATATCACTGGACTATATGTATCAGGGTTTATGTCTGGGCTTTCTATTCTATTCCACTGGTCTTCATGGCAATATCATAGTCTTTTGATTACCTTAGCTTTGTAGTAAGTTTTGAAATCAGATGTGTGAGTCTGCCAGTTGTATTCTTTATCAAGATTTGGCTATTTGAAGTCTCTAGAGATTCCATATAAATTTTAGAATTGGCTTTTCTATTTCTGCAAAAATGTTATTTGGACTTTGATAGGGATTAAATTTAATCTGTAGATTGTTTTGGGTAGTATTGACATGTTAACAATATTGGTGTTTTTTTTTAAGGTTATCCTTTTGGTTATTTTGAGAGAGAGAGAGAGAGAGAGAGAGAGAGAGAGAGAGAGAGAGAGAGAGAGAATAAACGGGGGAGGGGCAGAAAGAAGGAGAGACAGAATCCAAAGCAGGCTCTGCACCATCAGCATAGAGCTTGATGTGCCCTGAACTCAGTTGGATGAGTTAACTGACTGAGTTACCCAGGCACCCCTCAATAACATTAAGTTTTCTATTCTATGGTATATGTTTCCATGTATTATTGTCTTTTTTCATTTCTTTAATCAATGTAGTTTTCATTGTAGAAACCTCCTTATTTAATTCCTAAGTATTTTGATTTTTGATGATATTATAAATGTAATTGTTTTTATCATTTTCTTTTCAGATTGTTTATTGTTAGTTTATAGAAATAAACTAGATTTTTATATATTGGCTTTGTATCTTACAACTTTGCTGAATTCAACTTTTCATTCTAACTGTATGTGTGTGTGTGTGTGTGTGTGTGTGTGTACTCTACGTACATATGTGTATCTTACTATTCCAATTCTCTTTTTCCAACAAATTATCTGTTTAATAAGTGGAGAATTATGGATAAAAATGTAATTAGTTTTGTCCAATAGCAATGTCTTAAATACAACTTTATAGTAGTTTTACTTTTATTCTTAGCAGATTCAGTGCTCACATGTGAATTTACTATTTTTAAAATTTGATAAACAGCTGACTAACTTTAACCATCATCACCAAAATAATAAATTTAACTTTGTTGAAAATTTGCTCTGTACCAGACGTAGTGCTAAGCCCCTTATGTACATAATCTCATTGACTGAACAAAAGCCCTAGCAAAGTGGATATAATGAGCTCTGATTTACAGATGAGCCACCAAAGGCCATGAGAGGACCAAGCTTATAGCCTCAAGAGGAAACACAATGAAACCTACACCTACATTGGTCGGATTAACACTTATTTAGTGCTCACTATCAAGGAATTAATGTTCTAAGGTATAAAAATGAGAATTTTTAGAAATGACAAAATAAAGACCCTGAAAGTTTTAGTTATGTGTCCCAATGACCTAGCAAAAAATAGTACACCAGGCTCAGACAAATTCCAGGGGCCCCATGCTTAGAAATTGTCTCCCTCGGAACTCCTTTAATTGTGCAGAAAGAAGTACAAATTAGACAAGGTAGCCACTTTTGACTAAGCAATTAAACATGATTTCTCCCCCCCCCAACTGATAAGAGACCACACTGCCTAACCAAAGAAAGGCTAGATTTTGGGGTTCCCACCAGCCCTCCCCACCAAGCAGAAGTATCACGTTGTAGTCACAACATGTCCAACATAGCATCCTGCCCTCTATAAACCTCTCTCCTACTCTATCCCTCTCCACCCACCTTACTTAGTGGATCAGTCTTCTTTTCCCTTGAGTAGGGCATTTTCCCAGGATACTATCTGGTTAGTCTGGTTCTCAGGAGACCTGATTTCTTGTTGGGCTTCTTTTCCTAACTATGGGATTTAGCTTCACAGGGATTTAAGGTCTATGGACCCATTTGGCACAACCCAGGTGCAGTTCTCCAATCATCAGGGCATGGTGGTCAGTCGGTGTTGTAACTGATCACCCACTACCTGTTCCTTTTGGAGTCCACTGGCACTCAAGAGGCGAAACAAAAGCTGCCCCAGACTTTAAGAACCCTCCTGTCCACCATTCACCGGCTGCTGCTTGCACTCAACCTCAACTTTGACAGGTCAGCATATCTTGGAGTTGGCTTTAACGTAAGAGATAATGTAGACATTTCACTCACCCAGCAGATTTTTCTGGTCCTTTTCCAACTTTTGGAAATATTTCCTCTTACACTTTTAGTATTCCTAAGCTGATCTACTGCCTTGGTGACCAGTTTCCCTGTTGCCTCGGTTACAATAAAAGCAGCAGTTACTTGGTACTTTGTCAGGTTTTTTCCAACTCCTTGGAGCCTTGCCTCTGTCACCAGTCTGCTATTTTCGCGAGTCTCCACACCCGGTGGTCTGATGTGGTCCAACCCATGGCCCTCCAGTGACCAAGTCTGGAATCCATTCAGGTCCCTGCTGTGATTCCACATTCTTTTTACCTAACTCATAGACTAATTCTGTCGTGTGATTTGTCTTCTTTCTTTTTATATCCATTTCCTTTCTGATAAGAGTACCTCAGGAGTAAAGCTTAGAAAATTATGCAAAGCCAAGTTTCAAAACAAGCAGAGGTCATTTTAAGAATTCAAAGGATGTAGGATACCTGCCCAAGGGTGGGGGCAGCCGGGTCCCTCTGCCCTCCCCAACTCCGTAAATGCCAGCGGCCAGCGGTGACCTAAGGCAGACCTTGGCAGGGAGGAGGCTGCAGATATCTGGGGCTGAACAAACTCGGGTGCTCCAAGCTCCTCCGCCCTGGGGGACAGCCTGGACTTCCTCGCGCTGTGGAGTGCCCCCTCAGGTGCTCAGCCCACCAGAGGCAGTTCCCCCCCCTCCCCCCGCAAACCTTCATTGATTGGCTGCCCTGAGGTGCTGCAGACAACCAGGCTTACCTACCCTGCCTCAGGCGAGGGGCGGGGTCCGGCGGGAGGTGAGGGCGGAGCCCAGAGGGAATCAAGGGGGCGGGGCCCGGCGAGGGGAGGTGCTGAACCGGGAGCTACTGCTAGGAAGGAGGTGAGCGTTGGCAGGGTGGAGCTGGCTGGGCGGAGCTGACGGGGCTGGTGCTGGCGCCGCTCGCGGATAGGTGCGGACTTGGGTTTGCCCAGACTCTGGACCTGGGCGGCCTGGTACTTGGGCGCCATTCTCCACCCCGCGTGGACTTCGGAATTGGCCAAAGACGCCCAGGAGCCACAAGTGGAGTGGTTTCCGCGGGGCGCGGATCACCACCAGAGTCGCGACGATGCGTGCCCTGCCAGCCCTGGACGCGCCTCAGAATGAGAGGCTGGTGATCGAGGACCCCAAGGCCCCCCGGGCCCGGGATGCGGCGGTGCCGGCACGCAGGAGCGCGGTGGAGAGACTGGCTGCCGACCGCGCCAAGTACGTGCGGGGCCCACCGGGAGGCGGCCCGGGCCCTGCCCCAGAAGGCAGCAGCCCCAGGACGTGCGATGGGACTGCAGGCGACCCTCGGTCCCCGGCCCGCGTCCCCGGTGTCGTGGCGCGCAGGGCCATAGCGCGGAAGCCTCTGAGGCCTGACTCGCTGGTCATCTACCGGCAGAAATGCGACTTCGTCCGAGTACAGGGCGCCAACAGCTCCATGGGGGGCCTGGTGCGGAAGCTCTTCCAGGGACCGGGCAAGGACAAGACGCCGGTGCCTCCGGAGACGTCCCGGGTGGGAGAGGAGGTCAGGGCCAGGACGGAGGAGGCTGTCCCGCCCGAGCCCGGCTCTATGGCGGCCTCCGCGGCCCCCGGCGTCCTCTCCCCCCCGGCGCCTCGCGCGCCCCCCGCGCGCCTTGGGACGCCCCCCAGAGCCCGGGCTGAGCCCCGGGGCCCGGAGCTGCTCGGGACTAGGCGCGGGGGCCTGCAGCGCTCACAGTCAGACCTCAGCTCCCGCTACTCCGCGACCTTGTCGGAATCTGACACTTTCTTCCAGTTCTGCGGCTTGGAACCCGAGGTGGTGGAGGCTCTCGGGAGGGAGAACTTCTCCGCGGGGTCGGACCGCGTCACACTCAAGGTTCGCAGCGTGAGCGTTGCCACCTCCGACAGCGGCTTCTCCAGGCACAGCGGCGGCGAGGAGGGGCTGCAGGAGGAGGAGCTGACCGAGCAGGTGCCCAGTACCACCTCGGTTGTCGACAGGAACGCCCGCATCATCAAGTGGCTGTACACCTGTAAGAAAGCCCGGGAGACGCCTGGCCAGGGGCTGCAGGGCCCGGCGTGACCGCTCGCGGTCTTGGGAGACTTGGACCCCAGGTGTGCAACCATAAGGCCAGGAGCAGTGTCTCTGTGTGCGCTTGTCTGTGAGGGCTTGGTGGGGTGTGTGGCCGAGTTGGATGGATCCAGTCCTCTAACGTTGCAGAGGACTGTAGATACTGAGACGCAGAGGTTCATGCATCCAAGGGACCCCTGCTAAAGAGCAGAAGAGCCACTAATCCAGGTACCCTGCAGGTCCAACGCCCTTCTTTTGAGTGTTTTGCTTCTAACTCTCTGGAATGGCAATTCTAACAGGAGAAATTAGAGTTATGAAGTGCTCAGAGAGCTGTTTTCACCCCTGCTGTTAGTTCCTGTGTTGAAAATAGCCTGAGAGCCCTAGGGTCTGTGCGAATGGAACTGTAGGCATCCTGAGGTTCGATCTGAGCTTCCTGGTTCACCTGTAACCCTAGAGTGGGACTGCCAACTCCCCTCCAGCAGAAAGAAAGGCTCTGTGCACGGTCCTGGAGGCCCTCTTCAAACATGGCTGAGAGGGAAAACGCTATAGGATCTTATCAGGTTGGCATTCAGTCAGCTGTAAAGGTCTCCCTTTGGCTAAATTTTGAATTGTTTTGAGAGCTTTCTAAGGAGAGTCTTAGTTTACAAGAAGGGACATCAGTTTGTTGAACTGGGGCTGGACCCAATTATGACTGGTATCTTCAAATTCCATACCGCTGTGACTATATACTTTATTTGCCTCTTATGATCATATGGGAGATAAATTTCTTGCCCTTGGACACCAGTAGCACAAGGTTGTTCTCAAGTTATTTTTCACTGAGGAACTAAGGAATGTTTATCCTTAGTGACCTCTGCTCTTCCTTCCAAGCACATGTGAGAGGAGGTCACTTTGGTGTAGTGAAGGGAGAAGAGAAGGTACCTTTCAGAGTTGTCTTTAAGAACCAAGAATTTAAACATTGCACCATATTTTTTCCCTTTTACTCTTCAATGACAACTTACTATTGATTTTTTTTAAATTCGTGAGATAGAAGTTTTTTGTTTGCCCCTGATATAAACTAATGAAGACATAGTGTCAGTCTTCAGAGGGGTGAAAAGGCTGCTCGATGACATGTTTGTGGACTGAAAAAAGGTGTAACTTCCCTGAGTAGCCATGGCCTTAGCACAGACTTGAAAATTAACAAGGAGAAATAGATTGGACTCAGAAGAATTGTGACCTATTGTTTTCCATATAATTTATTGAATATGATTGAATATATTGGCAGTCAGAATTTAAATTAAAAACTAGTGGGGTGCCTGGGTGGCTCAGTCAGTTGAGCGTCTGGCTTCAGCCCAGGTCATGATCTCACGATTTTGGGTTCGAGTCCCGTGTCGGGCTCTGTGCTGACAGCTAGCTCAGAGCCTGGAGCCTGCTTCAGATTCTGTGTCTCCCTCTCTCTCTGACCCTCCCCTGCTCGTGCTGTCTCTGTCTCTCAAAAATAAATTAAAAAAAAAAACTAGCAAGAACAACACATTAACTTGTACTTTTCAGAAATTGTCTTCTGGAACTGAGGTGAATACGTTTCCATGAAGCCGCCATGAACACATTGGTTCCGAGGAGGAAAGTTGTAGGGACTGGCATGGTTCCAGAGGGGCATTGTCTAGTGGAGAGAGCACAAAGTGGGGGAATCAGGAGGTGTCTTCCCTTGGAATCACTCCTGCACCTTAGCCTCTGTTGTCCATAAATGAAGGCAGATAGGCAGATAGTTTCCAACTTCTCTACTTTTTGATTCCATATAGTTAATAAACTCTGTATCTGTGTTTCATGGTTGGAACTAGAAAAGGAAAACAAAACCATTATGTATTGGAGTATGTAGAAAGTAAACTTATAAATGATTTCCCTCTAGCTTGCCATAGCTCACTGTATTTTATGCCCAACGAGAAGGTAGAATTGGTGTTTTAAATAGTGCTGAGGTAACAAGATGATGCATGAACAAAACAAAATGAAACCTGACACTGTGAAGATCAACACACTTCACTCTGATCCCTCCAGACCAGACCCAGAGGCACCAATCTTCAACGTCAAAGCAGTGAACTTAAAAGAGAGTTTAGGATTTCATCTGTGAAGTAACCTTTTGAAGCCCCTTTTGGGTTCAGAAAGTGGCAGGAGCTATGAAAAATGGAAGGAGCTGGGTTAGCTTGTGAGAACATTCACTTTTACGATGAAGAAAAGTAGGTGAGGCAAAAGGAAACTGCCAGGTGAATCTATGCAGGAGAGGAGAGGTTTTCCCTTTCCCTTAATCCTGCTGGTTTAAGTGGGAAACAGTGACATCTTCCTTCTGAGCTGTTTGTTTTTGCTCAGAGAAGGGAGGTGGATGTGACCAAGAGGCTGGCCGCTGTTCTGTATGTCATTGGCAATCACCAGCACTGAAAGATTTGCCTCACAAACTTGCTCCCCTAAAACCGTAGTTTGCATTCTTTGAGACTTCGTTGCAGGAGACCCAGAGACTGGCTGCTTGGGTGATTGTGGAGGAAGTGAGTCCCCTGGTATTTGTCCAGCTCGCTGGGACCGTGCAAAGTCTGTGCATGGCCGCGACCCCTCAGCTCAGCACCTCCAGATGTTGGTCTCTTCACAGCAGAGCCAGCAGAGAGAAACAGGACCCAAAGCCCAGAGCATAGCAGCCACTCTCTCCTGCCGCGAGTCATCTAACAGCTTGAACACAAAGGCAGGACCTGTCTTCACAGGGTTACTTGTCTGAGACTTATTTCCTGACTTTTGGAAGTGGTGGAAACAAGAATGGAAGCTGAAGGTTTTCTCTAGTTTATCAGGATATTTGTGTGGGAATCCATATAGATTTGTTTTAGGATTTCATGAAAAATTCAGAAAATCTGAGATGAACAAAGGTATGCTTTCCAAATGAGGAGGAAAACAAATATGTTTTATATAGTGGCCTTTGTCCCTTTGGTCAATAGAGATAAATTAAAATAAAAATATCCCATCAAGAATTAAATACGTTCATAAGTTTGTTACTCAATGGAGTAAAAATGCTTACTTTTCAAAACTGAGAATATCAGAGCTGTAGAATACCTTGCAGAATCTCTATGTGGACCTACTGGGAATCTGTGAGGGCTAGTTACACATGGGTAATTTTGGCTTTCTGTTTTCAAGGCACGAAGGTCAGATATTCTCACATTTCTCTTAGATACAATGAGGAGCAACAGTAGAAGCCCACTGAGAGCTGGCGGGAAAGAACCCTGTCTCCTTTGCAAAGATGCCCTGGGAAGATAGAGCAAGCTGGGGCTCCAGCCTTTCTGCTCTTTTCTTTTTTGACTACCTGGGAAGCTCTCCAGTCACATTCTGAGAGCAGATTTGAGGTGAACAAATGGCTGGAGTAGCTGGAAGGCCACCCCTTTCTGTCTTGAGGCCAGCCTCTGGGCCTTTCTGAGAGCTGTATGTGTGCAAAGGGCGGAGTCTCTTTGACTATTCATGTTTATTTGGATTGTCTGCCTTGGTTTCAGTTTGTCATCCAACTCCATGATAGTAAGCCCTGGCCTTACCAACATTAAAGATACATTTTCTAGTTGGAGGCAAATAGAAATTGGAAAAGTCTCGAAAAAGGCCTGAGGGATATGAATGTTTGTTCTCACAGAAACCAGATGATAGCTGTCTTTGCTAAGGCTACCAACTTACTTTCAACATTTAAAATACAGAAGATACCACAAAACCAAAGACAAAGGGACTGGACTTTGTAGTATACTGTTTGACTTTACTAGCCTGACTGGTGTTGATTCACTGCCTTTTTCTTACTCCTCAGGAAGCAAGGCCTCCTGACTGTGGGGGCTCCTGGAAGTATGTTATGGATGACTGGGGACCTCCAGCCATCCTCACTGCCACAGGGTTTGACCAATGCATCCAGATGGCTGCTTGATTGCTGTTTCCCCAGGAATAAAGCATCCCATTGAAGAAGTTTACATAATTCAGAAGCGTTGAAATGCTACGGAGAAGAAGGGAACATGGAAGTTGGAAATTAGCTGAGCTGTAGTTGCGAAGACACAGCTGAAGCTCTGGGAAATATTTTCTTGCTTGAGGTAGACTTATCCTTGCATCCAGAGGGCAGCAGAGGAGGGGAAAACTGCCTGGAAATATTTTCAGGAGCATCTTTTTGACTGGCTTACTGACAACGAGGTGCCACGATGAATTTGAATATCTAAACTTACTTTAAAAAGAAAAAGGGCAAAGAGTATGAAAATGAAGCATGAATATTATAGTATTTACTGCTTTCAATCAGACTGGATTGTTTGGCACCAATTAAATCAAATTTCTGTAATCACGAGAAGGTGCATTCTACTTAAATACCATGGCTAACAAAGAGCAAACACACATTCACATGCTCATCCTTACACCTCCATTCCTGAGCATCACTGCCACTTAAACTGCAAAAAACACTTTTAAAATCAGTTGAGGACTGCAAGGTCATTTTAGTATTGCCACTCCTGTTGGGTTGCAGACATGTGGATGTGCCATTAAAAGAGAAGTTAGAATTGATACCGCTAAATATGCTGGTTTTGAGAGCTGGCAGGAGAATTGAGAACTTCTTTTCCTCCCATCCATGGCCACATTCCTCTTTTGTACCATGGAGAACATGTCTCCACAGGGCTCTGGTTCCCAACTGTCCAACGCAGAGAGTCTCGGATTGTACAGAACACACCCTGTCCATTTGTCTAATTCCTACCTCCATGGATCATACAGTTATCCCAGATTTGGCACCAGCTCACTCTTGTCTGCAAAGGATGTGTTTGAGATAAGGGGCCTGCTCTGGGCCCTTGCCAGACTCCAGAATCAGAATGCTGTCAGTAGGAGATTACTGTGATCCTAACCCACTCCTGACACCCAGGCTAAGCATATGTTAGATTCACACGCTTTGGAGAGAAATTTTTATCAATGATGACAACCCAAAGAAAATTTGTAATGCAGTTGACTCTTTCAAAGCTTGTTGTGTTTTAACAAACTCTGTCTCTTTAGGAACAAATTATGGAGAAGAATCTGGAGGGCAGAAAAATAGATTTCTCAATGGTAGAACATTTTACAAACCAATCCATTTTGATATGTACGTGTACTTATTTAACACTGTGTTCTAGTTTTGTAACTTTTACTGTGAGAGTTGGTCTTAGAGCTACCTAATATTTATTTTTACAGTTATTGGCCTCCAAATAGTTTTCCTTAATATTACATGATTTTAATTTTTATCAGCATAGCTTTAAATAATTTTCTCCTTGGTTGTTGTTTCAATGTCGTTTCATTGAATATTCAACTTCTGACTGTAAGCAGAGTACTCACTATTCTATAAAGTACTCAGTACTGTAATGATTTGTTTTCAGATAAATCCCACATATGCATTTTTGGAGGCTCTGTTGGCCCATGAATGTACCTTTCTCATTCTATACTATTTAAAGACAACTGATTCCATGCTTTAAGAATTTCCTCCCAACTGTTCCCCTAAAAATCCTGCTATTTTGCTGTTGAATGGATTGTAGTTAGTTTAAAAAGATAATGTCAAAGATGAGAAGAGTTTTTTTTTAAAGACTCTTTACATATGCTCAGTTCCCTTATTTGCAGGTGATCCATTAATTGTACATGTCAGTGCTTCAAGTATAACTGTTCTCTGCCTTTTTTTGTCTGAATAGGATGAACTGAAACCTCAATCATATTTACCTTAGATAAGACTGGTGCAGATTCACCATCCAAATAATAGATTTAAAAAATACATGGACAAATTGGTTGCATTTAAAAGCACCACGAGCTTCCCGAAGCATCTGTGCTTCGGTGGAGGTACAGGGAAGAATTCAGCCCTGAGTGATTTCAGAAGCAGATCTCAGAGGTAGGGGTGAAGAAGAGGAACAGTGTGTCCCCAGTTTCCCATACAGGCCACAGTTTCAGGTTCATGCCTCAATGTCAGGTCCCAAGTGTGTGGGTGGAAGGGAGAAGTCCCTTCTTAACCCTGAATGACCCTGGTCTGCTGAGAGACTTTGAGAGAATCTAACTTTGAAACTCAGTCTGAATGCAAAGACTGCCATTGCTTTTCACAAGGATAGCAATAATTACTAATGCAAAATAGTTTCATTCGTTCATGAGAGAATAGCATGTAAAATGATATGATTAAACCCAATGAAAACAAATAATTATTGATTAAGCAAGGAAAATAGCTTCACAATATCCATTTTACTACTATACGGGTATAGATGAACAAACAGTGTCCCTGACTAAGAGGCACTTAATGTAACTGTAAAGTTTCCTCATATATATGGTTTTTAAACTACTGGTCACTGACACTGAAATAAAAAGAAGGCTTTATTAAACACTGCCCTTTTCATTAGGTTCAAAGTTCAATGCCATGGTTACACTTGGTGATACCATAAAACATCAGGCCCAGGTGATTGTTATGGTCATTTTTAAAGAGGTTTTTCTACACACTACGTGCAACTCGAGTGCAATATTATGTATTTTGTATTAAAGAAATAAAGTACTTTTATGATTTAGTACCCTTTATGAATCTGTGCCGTACAAAGACACTGAAGCCAGAGTGTGCATATTGCAATCACTCATGTCTTTTGTTGTCTCCGTTTTTCTGTAATATGAGATTATCAGCCAAAATGAGGAAGCACTGTAGGCAAGTCAGATGGCCGGGAAAGTCTCTGGCTCCTCCTGGAAATGGAATGCAGTATATTCAGCATGTTGTTTTTCCTTAATTGTCTCATCAGTCTTTTGCTTAAAAATATTTTCATTCATGTTTTATTAATGTCAATATTGGAAAAGGGGCACAACCATAAAAAGCACAGTTTGTAACCTTTCACATTACTGAGCTCATTAGGGAAGACAGCCTCTACAAATACCAAGTTTGCTGTCAGTGTCTCCTCAGAAGGAGGAAGGCCGGTAGGGCAGCTTGATCACTAAATCACTGCCCTGAATGAGCCACACTGGCATCTTTTTCAGTCCTGCAGTGGCTTTTGCATCTACCTATGCCAGCATCCAAAGACAGGCACTCTTTGGAGAACAAATGAACCACTCTGCATTTCCATGAAGACAATGGAAACCGCCCCCCCCCCCCAAGCTCTTATGTCACAGTCTAGAAACAGCGCGGACAGGACAGTGCGGCTGTCTCTTCCTTCAGATAAACTTGAGCTCTTAACCTCTCAATTAACTTTTACAAAATTCAGCCAAACAGAAGCAATAAAGTGATGCACAGCGGTGAGGTGTTCAAACTTTGCTTGCATTTTCAGTAATAAAAGAAATAGATTTTTATAATATTTAAATGTTTCAGATTGGAAACATTGAAAAGGAAACTTAGTTCTCAAGCAGGAACTTATAAAGCTGGTCACGGAAGCATCTGGGCACATCTGATAGGGAGAAAATACAGACACACCAGAAAATGATACTTTACCTCAAATTCTACAGTTGATTGTCATCTTCATGTTACCTCCCTGAAAACTGTTGTTAAATTAGAATGCCATCTGAAGGGGAGAATGTATTAAACTATTAACAACTATTCATCTTTAGGTCAAAATAGAATATTAATTTCCTTAGAGGACAATAATCTAAACTATAGGAACAGAAATGGAAAGACCTGGATCTTGGCTTCGGTGTAGCCTGTGGTACAGTCACTTTTCAGCTTAAGTAGGACTCTTAGTTATAAGTGCCAAAACAGGACACCATGCTGCCAATTAACCCCATGCCCTAATGTCCACCTGGTAGTATTGAAACAGCTGTGCTACTGGGCAATATTGTTGGTGATCAAGGGCAGCCCTCTGATAGCAACAGGGAGAGTTTACCCGCATGCACTTACTGAGGAGCCAAATACTGCATGAGGAACTGGGGAGTCTCCAAGCTTCTTGCCATGATGGGCTGAACATTGTAGTAGGAGATCAGATGTTCCCTAAGGATGGATAGAAGGATTGATGATAGATAAATAAATAGTAGATAAATAGATAATAAAATATCTCAAAGGCGGATGGATGACAGAGATGGATGACACTGAAGTAAGAGAAGGAGGGACAGAGGGAGGGAAGAAAGGGAAGAAAGGAAATAGATATAATGAGTGGTGCTATGACTCTAACTTAAGAAATTCAATATGGTTTTTGGTTTCTATTTGGTGGCAAGCGCAGCTGAACCACAAATAGATCTCAAAGTCCAAATTGTATGAAACGAATCAAGCAGCAGAGAATCAAACATGCCAATTGTAAATGACAAATACTTTTCCCCCTGGAGAGGTTAATTTTAATCTCCAGCGGCCCTTCACTCTGGCAGTCTAACATTTTAATGTCTAAACTAAATAAAAAGCAGAACACATTACAAATGGGACCTAAGGGTTTGGTTTGTATCCAGTCAGAAAGTTGTTGATAAGGGACTGCAAGCCTTCCCACGGCTTTGAGAGGAAGTCCAGTTTTCAGACAGGGAGAACCAGAGCAGGCCAGCTCTGGAGAAGTAGCAGTGTTTCCTCTGAGTGGTCTCCAAAGCAGTCTCTGGGGTCCTGTTGGGGGTAAATAGCACACTGGGTGGAGGCAGGCTGACCCTGTCAGCACCTGGGGATCCTGTTCCTTCCTAAGCTGTGTGGCACGTCAGGACTGCAGCATCCACAGTTCGGAAAGGGGGTGTGCCCAAAGTCCCTGAGGAGCTCTCATACCATTTCCCTTGCAGGTGTGTGGGGGGTGCCAAAGAGAGAAAGTTGGTGTGGACAGTGCTGAGACAGGCAGAGACCACTTGGCCAGGAACACAGACGTTGAAGGCTGGAAGTAAGGCTAGGAATCACATGGTTCCATCCTCCCAGCTTCCTGGGGGCTCTCAAGACCCAAGGTCACATACCTGCCTGGAGCAGCTGGGCCTAGAAGATAGACCCCTCCTCATCTGTCCAGGGCTCATGGGAGCCCTGCCTGAGCGGGGAGAATGTTAATAGAGTGGTCCACTGCCCTGGTTCCCCCATCTTTCTGGTGTTAACACTGAGTCATGTCCTGTGAAATTTTTCAGTCTCCATTAAGTGGGGAAATGTGGACACCCTAAGAAAGGGAGTCTTGATTAACCCATATCTGGATGCCAAATACTCCATTTTACTTAACTCCTACTCTGGAGAGATTGATGTCAAACTACTGTGAGAGCACATGAATATTTTAAGCACTGGATTTCATGTTTTCACTCTTGCCCTAAATTAGGACAGGTTTCTGTGTTTCCTGCCTAGTGGGGAAGATCACATGGTCAGGACTGAGGAGGGCCAGAAGTTTCTCTGATAGGAAGGAAGCATGGAGCCCAGTCTTAGTCCTGCACCTCGGAGGACCTGACTCTGTGGGAAGACGCTTTTCACCTCAGATCAGGAGGGAAGCTGGCACTTCCCAGCCATCTTCAGCAGCAGGGATGGGACTGAGTGCTTTACTTTGGTTACTCCACTCAACCCTCATGTTGATCTATGAAGAGCATCATTTTACATGGGAGGTAGCTGAGGTGTGGAGAGGGTTAGTACCTGCCCAGGTCAAAGAACTAATAAGGTAGAGAAGTGAGAATATGAACTCAAATCTGCGTGGCTCCCATATGTGTGCACCAGGCTTTTTCTAAGAGATAAATGTTCAAAGGATTTCATAATCTCTCAAAGGCATAGACAAATCCAACAGGCCAAAACCTAAGCAAGATTCTGATACACGATGCCACTCCCAAATTGCTTGAATGCCCTGATTACCATCTGCCGAATGACTCAGGTGAGGTCGGGTTGTCTCAGGGATAAAAATGCTGCCCCCACATCCCACACCTCAAAGCAGCATACAAATATTCACATACAGGAAATGCTCTCATGGTTTAGTTTATGTTGATACTTTTATATGGGATGACATGCATTTTAAAAAGAGGAATATGAAGAAAATCAGAGGGAAAACTAACAAGCTGTGCCAGAAGAGCTCAGACCAGCACTGATGGGGGCCGCATGAAGGCCTGGATGAATGAACTGGCCTCGCACATCCCACTTCAGAGAGTTGTGAATCCAAAGTGCATGTATATCAGGGAATTCTGAAGCTGGATAAGAAGTTCATGACCTTCTAGATCACTGCAGAGAAGTCTGGCACAACTGTGATTATTTCAGGAGCTAACCACTGACGTTTAGGTAAATGGAAAATGACCACAGCTGTAAAAAGCAGTACTCCTTTCAATGATTTTGAAATACTGGAAAGCAGTACTCCTTTCAGTGATTTTGAAATACTGGAAAGTTTGGTGCATCTTTGGGTGATCTTTTTTTTTTCAGCAGTAGTAAAAGTCCAAGATTTACACATTCAAAACATCTCCTTAAAGCCTCTTGAGTATATGTCCAGGTCATACAAATATTACTCTATTCCAAGTGAGAAGTAAAAGCAAACCCAGTGTCATGCTCCCTCCATGCAAGAACAGGTGAAGGCACAATGACTCACATTTCCTGTTGGCTCAGGTTGGGACTGAGTGAATAGCTCTGACTTGAAGGTTACAGGAAGTTGTTACCGGCTCTGCTAGCATCGCTCAGGATTGCTCACCTAAGGCCACTCTGGGCATAGGATGTATTCATGTGGTCTGCGTCATAAACCTGCAGTGGTCCATGGTGTCAGGACCCCTGTCAGAGAGCTAAAGAGCCTTGCTAATGAAAATGTATCTGCACACACTGTACAGTGGGTGTCTGTTGAAATAGAGGTTCATAGAAGCCAAGTGTCTTAAGGACACAGAGTTGCCATGCAGTCACAGACAGTGTGCTTCAGAGATGATGGACTTGGAAAAGATAAATATGCCTCAAGTTCCCATCTGTGACAAGATAATCATGAAGATCAGATGGTGGAGAGCATATTTAAAGGCACTTAGCACATAGGAAGTGTGATCATGTTAGTTACTATTTTTCTAATCATATCAGTCCCCTAAGATTTCAATATATATTTGTCACTCACTAATTTGTCTAAAAAGCATGTAAACCAGTTTATATTGTCAAGATGGTATCATTTCTGTGACAATTCATACTTTTTCTTTTTTGGAGACCTCCAGCTTTCATGGCTCTGGAACTTGGAATTTGCTGGTCAGCTCTATCCTTCCCTAGATAGAGACCGTTTTCAGCAGCAGAGTCAGTGCTGTCTAGAAAGTCCCTTCACCACTATGGTTCAGTAAAGTGAGGCTGGGCTAGAATTTCAAAATAGGGAACACGAAAGGAAACAAACACATTTTGTTGTTGTTTTGAGCTGTACAAAACACCTCAGTGACACTCAAGAATTCTGGAGGATTGCAGAACTTGCTGACCATGTACTTAAAAATCTCAAAGTCATTAATAGGTATTAGTGGTAAAGCAACAGTATCTCATACTTACTTAGAAGTTTAAAGTTTACAAGGCTCTCATATCCACTTTCTCATTTGATCTGTACAAACATCTTTGAGGCAGTCAGGGCAAGTAGCACTATTGCTTATGTTTTGTAGAGGAAATCAAGGGTCAAATTACCTGTCCAACATCACACTGCTATTTAGCAATATACCTGAAACAAGGTGATTGGAGGAGTAAGAAAGAATCTATTAGCTTCACTAAATTGCCAGATGCTCCCTAAGGCTCATTTAAGAGCTTAACGGAGGCAGCTCTGCTTTGTGTCTTGACTGTTAGGTTTTCCTAAAGCTTTCTGTCTAAAACTCCTATATATTTCTTAAGAGATTCTCCACTAATTACTTTGTCCAGGCCAGTGAGAGACCCAATTATATTTTCAAATTCATCCTTTTGCATAAAACCTGTTGTATGTTGAGTGCTGTGTGTGTGTGTGTGTTTGCATGCACGCACGTTCATGTGTGTTCAATTTTGACATGATCTCTTGGCTGCTCTGACTGGTCAAATGAACATACAGCAGGTTATACCTCACAGGCACAAATAGCTCTTCATGCACTCTTAATGGAAGGAAAACCTATGCTGAGTTATTTGAAGCCTAGATTACCCCTCACATTTGCAGAGCATGTTTATAATGGTCTTCAAATAACGCTGTTGTTTCATTTGAAATGTCACTAGCCTACGGCATAGATAATATAGAAATGGTCATACTTGTTTTCAGACAGACTCAGAAAAAAAGGGACTGATTTTCTGAATGTTACCAAATTTTTGCTTCCTGTTCTCTGATTCCATCCAACAGTCTTTGCAAACAAAATTCTAGGGTGCTTATCTGATATTTTGTCTTTCTAGTTCTTCATAAGAACTCATTTTTTATAACCTGAATCTTCATAAATAAGTGCCATAAAGTGCATAATATTGTGTGAGAGCTTATAGTCTGAAACCCAGCACTTCACTGTTAGGTGGAAAGTTTATTCCTACTCAAACATCCCTTCATTTCTGATCAGAAAGCCTGTCTTACTTACAGTAAATTAGAACACTTGTGTATAAAAAAAACTGTTCAAAGACACTGTTACTGATTAGTCATGAGATTTCAAAGTCATCTTCCCTTACCAGGCTCCCTGGCTTATTTGGAAGACATCCCCTCCACCTTGGTAAGATGTGCATTTCCAGGCTTCTACTGGACCTCATGACTATGCTGAATGTATTCTGGTTTCAAGGTTATGTTCAGACTCCCCAGGGATGTGAGGGAATGAAGATGTTTCTTATGCTTAAGAGGGGACTTCTTCCTGCACAGATTGGTCTCAGATAAAAGGCTCAAACACAGATTTCAGTTCAGGAGCAGAAAGAATGTCACAGAGGAAAGGACAGGATGGAGGGCCTTTGAGACCACCTGCATACACTCCTCCATCTGCAGATGAGGAGCCTGAGGCCCTTTGTTTATCCTTGATGACAGGCAATAACTGCCACCCACGCCTCCTGCGTCCACTCCCAGGGCATTTTCTTGAGCCTCTCCTTGTTTTTCCTCCTTCTTGGAACCATCTTGGAATCAATGATTTAGAACACTTCAGTAATTTAATGGAGACTTCAAATTTCAGAATAAAAACAACTTATCTTTAGTATCTTTAGTCATAAAATTCTGTAACTATTCATAAGAAAAGAGAAGTGGGATTGTCTAAAAGAAACTGTGGGTAACAGTTGCAGAGAACTAGTTCCGGGTTAATGTGTAACTCACTGGGTCACTGCTCCTCTACAGGGTGGCACTGCAGGATTGAATGAATGGTGTTGCTCACTTTTGCATCCCTGGAATAGGCTCATTCTTACTTCCCTGCACTAGCTCTCTACAGGATCAGCCTCCCCCTTTGTCTTTCCTCCTGGGTTCTCAGTGTACCTATCACCCCGCCGTCAGCACCTTGGCCTCTGTCTTGGTAGCTTAGAACACATCCAAGTCTTTTCTGTCATTAAAAGAACATCCCTGGAGCACATACCCATGCTGGCAGCCCCTGTCTCAATAAGGTAATCAGTGAGACAGGAAAATAGTTGGGTAAAGAGATCCAGGCAGAGAAAAAAAAGCATACATGAAAATACTGTGATAGAAGGAATCTGGTCCTCTGAAACGTGGAAGAGTCTACTGTGACCAGAGCACAGGAGGTGACAGGGATATTGGGGCTGGGGGGAATATGGGTACAGCAATTAGGGAGAGGATGTTAGGGCCATCTGGCTGTGACTTCTGTCTCCCCACAATCACCAGGGTTTATTCTGCAAATCTGACTGGCTAGGCGGATGTCCCCTTCTTCCCTCAGCCCCCACGTGCATCCATCCTGAAGCTGCATGCTTGGGCGAAGTAGACAAGCCTCCCTGCTCTGGGGTCAAGGGCATGTAAGTGGCTGTGCTCCCCTGCCAGAACTTCCAAATAAAGTCTTAAGGTCCATTTGTAGGAGAACATGGGGTACTCAAGCTTCCACGACTCCAGACACATCCAGATGAGGACTGCAAGTGCATTTTGACTCTTCCAACTTCCCCAAAAAGGCAAGAGCCAGATTATTACACACTATAGTCCTCAGACCCAGAAAGGAGTTCAGATTTTTTCTTAAGTGCAGCGGGGAAACCGGTTATAATTGTAAGAAATTAGGACACATTGAATTACATTTATATTTTCAGAAGATCACTCTACCTGTTGGATGGAGAATATATGGAAGGTGAAGGGTGAATGTCCTCTTTTAGCATGAAAATTTGATGTGCCTGCAAGATACCCAAGAGACACCAAGTCAGTAGGAAGCTGGAGGAGTCTGGATTGTGTAAGAGAATCCTGGGGAATGGGTGAGATGTAAGGAAGGGAACAGAGAGAGAAGACACAAGCCCAAAACTCCAGGGTAGTGGTGCTGACATACCTGGTAGAGGAGAACTCAGCAGATGATGCAGAAGCCATCAGAAGGCTAGCAGAATGCCAAGAGAGTGGATGTTTTGTTTTCCTTTTATCCTTGAGGGAGAAGGGTGCTTAGTAAAGTTAGGACTTTGAGTGTCAAGTTTAACAAGGTAGTACCCACTGGGATATTTTTAGAAAGACTCTTCATGTGTTGCTGGATTTTGGTTTTGGTGTTACTTTGGAAAGAAAGAAAAGAGACTGGAGTGGTTGGAAATGTGGGAGATGGAGGGCCAGGGACAAGTTGCTCTCAGAGGACGACAGGTGATGCCTGGAAAGAGGGCAGTGGGAGAGACACACTTTGGTCACCACTGTTGAGTAACCTGGTAGAGAAGAAGGTGCCTGAGACAAGGTGGTGAATAGGAAGAGCAGGGCCCTCAGAGGGTGTGCAGGACAGAACCGGAACACAGGGGAAGCACAGACATTCATGGGGACCCCGCCATGCTTCTTTCTGGTGTGAAGCAGCGGCTGTTACATAAGCCCATGGCTGCCACCTTCATCAAGCCAGTTGGTGCCATCAGTTTCAAGATGTTCTCCCTGGTTGTCTGCAATAACCTGACTAACAATGTGTAGACACTCTGAGATTTCTTTCCTCAGCTCATTTTCATTTACATGTTCCCTCTCATTTGTACCATATGGACATGTTTACACTGGAATGAGAGATGGCTAGTCACAACAGACATAAAAAGTTCTGTTTGTATTCGAGCTACAGAGAGAGTTGGAGAAATATTTACTTTTATCAAAGGTACAGGATGACCAGAAAGCAGTTTTCTCTCAGACACTGTTTCAGTGAATCAGAGTATTAAAACAAGGAAGTATCCAAGCGTTCTCTAGCCGAATGCCCACATTTTATAGATGGGGACACTGAGGACTAAAGGAATCACAGAAATTCCCTGAGGTTAAATTTCCCTAGGCATAGAATTAGTCAGTGGTAGCAAAAGAACAACTGAGAAACAAGATTTTCAGCTCAGTGCATTTTTCATTTCACCAAGTTGTTTAGTTGAGATATATTATAAGTGACTCCCCACCGGCCCACTTATAGTAGGCCCTAAGGAAAGAAGGTGGCTTCTCATGTCAAAGTGGCCTTTCCTAAACATTATTCTCTTGTTTCTACCACCCCCTCAAGTTCCAGCTGAAGCTCCTTGGCCATGTGCATGTATTTTCTTGGTCGTTTCCCTTATCTGCAGGACCAGTGGTAAGAAGGTTATCCACTGGACCTGAGAATACCTGGAGCAGAACTAGCTGGGTGCACAGTGTGGGGCCTGGGCAGAGAGTTGGGTCAGAAACAAACCTGAAGATGTGATATGAAGTCAGGCCTGTGAGGTAGAAAGAAAGTAGAACAAAGTGGTTATGTCCTCTAAGTAAGGAGCTCTAGAGCCTTGGTGAGATCAGATGGTGGGTTAGGAAGGATGGCCAAAATAGAAATATCTGAACATAAGCCCAGGCCTAAATGGTAGATGGTCCCAAGGCTGAGGTCCTCCTGGGCAGGGCCGCCAATCAAATAGCCCCTGTGAATCACACCTGGGTTGTTCATTTAAAACCTGTGTGGCTGATGGAACCAATGAATTCTGTACAGAGGGTGGCCAGAAGACCACCAGCCTTACCCTGAATCCTCACAGGGGAAAGTACCTTAAGGTCCTGCCCAGGCCCATTCATGATGAAGAACAGATGTGCCTATAGGAGTCTAACTCCACTAGAAAAAGAATTGTTAATCCAGAGGGCAAAGAAGAAGGGTGAGAAATGGCTTATATTTGGCATCAAATTACTGGAAAAGACACTTTGTTCTTCAAATAAGAGCTACTGAAACCTGGTCCTCCCCAAGGACCAGATGCAAGCGGCAATTTTTCTAATTATTTCCTGAATCTTTGCCATATAACAAACTCATGATTTTGCTTCCCTAGGGATACCCTAACACCAATAACAGGAGCACTACATTCTATAAAATCAATAAAAAGTCACTGAGTGCAGCAGGTGAGATGCTGTGGATCCCACCAATAGTCTCCTGAAGACAGTAGATAATTGGTAGGAACCTGGTTGTCAAAATAAGCTTCTGAGTATGCCAAGGGAAATGTGATCTGGAAAAGAGGAATAAAGCCATCAAGGCCCAACAGCTAAACTGGGCCCAATTGCAGTTCAAGGTGTGAGAGCCCAAGTCTGTCCTACAAGACAACCTTTCTCCTGAGACTGCCATGGTGTCCGGGCCACTTCCTCCTCAGAGAGATCTTCCTCCTTCCTCAGGGATTCCAATTCAGCACATGCTTTCCTGCAGGAAACTATCCAGTCCCTAAAACCACGTTTTAAGCAGCCATTCATAGGAAAAAACCCATACATACATTAGACTAATACACGTTTAAAGTACAGTATTTTATTTTGAGTGCAGAAAAATGTGTATTAATTTGCCAACCTTTCTGTGAAAGTCCTTTTCAAATTTTCCATTTCCTTTTTTGTGTGTGCTGTAGTCACAATGCCTCATCTGTTAATTGCAGGTTTAGGTTTATAATGTAGAACAAAGCATTAAATACAGCTGCTCTGTAATGTGAGTGCACATCCTTCCATCTCTCCCCAGTTGACAACAGTTACTTACCCTCTTTTAATTCACCAGCATCTCACCTTGATCCAGTTTTACAAAACTCTAAACTTAGTTTTGTGGGAGATAGCAATTTCCACTTTCATCTTTTATTGTTTTGTAGCATCTTTACTTAGATTGTGTAAGTATAAAGCATCTAGCATAAACAAGCTTGGAGTCAAACTACTAGCCTCTAGTGAACACACAGCTCACGTGTCAGCTGAAGTGTAGCAGGGGCTAGCGAGTTGCCTCCAAGCTCAAAAATGCCTGTGCTGCAGGCATCCTGTGGTTACCATGGGGATGGAGAACACCCTCTGAACTGAAAGTCTATGCATTGGGGCAGTTAGGGGCCATCATCCTGGACTTCACCTTCTTGTGAACTTCTGGCCCTGATTCTGCTCATGACATGCTTAATCATGTTTGGGAATAAAAGATCTTATTGAATGGCATTCAGAACTGAAGCACGTACTGAGAGGCATGCCAAGGTTTTATCTGGCTTTGTGGTCAGATGCATCTGCTCCTGGAAGAAACTTCTATGGAAGCGAAGGAAGGCCTCAAGCCCCAACAACCTGAATGGGTCAGAGGTTTGTGATCAGGAACTAGGTCTTGACTACTTGTCCAGGGACAAAAGGATGACAGGAGACAGTTTCCAGGAACAAAGACAGAATCCAGTTCCAAAGGGGCAGTGAGGCTGAGGCATCCATTTACACAAGTAGACACAAGATCAGGCTGAGGGCTGACAGAGGTCTGGGGACACATTTGACTTCAGGTGGAGGACAGAACGCAGAGGCCACACATCCAGATCTGGGTTTCATGCCTCACCCATTAGGAGATTGTGGTGTCACCCTTGGTGAGTTTAGAGGGGAGCTCTTCAGAACACCAGTTGGGTTTGGACAGATATATTACATAATGGCTTTAATGTACTCTTTAGTCCACCAATGTATTGTGTGTTGTTTCCGTAGTTGAAATTAGGGAAACAGAAAGATTGCCTGATGATTGGAGTAAGCAAAGTTTTCTAGTAGATGTTCAAGAAATACAGGATTCAGACTCCATCTTAACTTTCCTTCCTCCACGTGCCTGCCTTCATTTTACCCCTAAGTTCAGTTGACCGAGGTAAAGGAAGAGAATTAAAATAAATAAGCAGAATAAGGAGATAGCTCTTTACTGACTTCCAGAGAAGCCCTGCAACAAGCCCAGGTCACCACACCCCTAAGTTAAATAGTCAAGTCCATGAGAATAAGCTCTATCTGTCCCCACCCAACATTCTCAACCCAGCCCCATAGCACTCCCAGTCCCTGGGTGCCAAGGTTTTCCTGTAGCCCCAGCTTCTAGCATGGTCTATTAGCATTAAAAAGAATTTATCTTTAAGCTGGAGAGCCATGTTCAGGTTGTTGCAAATCACCTTCTTTGAACAGGGCTGTAACAAGCCCAGACTAGATCCAAATAATTAATGAGAGGAAGGCAAAATAATTAAGGAATAAAACACAGTTGGTAATGGTGCCTCAGGGGCCATGTGTGCAGGTAGCCAACCAGGAAATAAAGGACTTTCTGACCTCAGGGAGTTCAAGTGGCCCCGATGTTTCTTAGTCTGCTATTTCCAGGTGAAATTGTGGGGTTAGCATCTTCTACTTCTGTGGCGATACCTCAGTGTGTACAAGCAGGGTCTACACTGAGGTGGAATTTCAAATACACTCCGCATTTTGTGTGTTTGTATATTTGTCACTTAGTTTGACACAGACAGTGGAGGCTCCATTTGACTCTGCTGTGAGAGGCTGAAAGCACTCTGACAAGCAGAAATACAAGTGCATAATAGTATCCATAAAAAGACTTGGAAAACACTTGGATCCAGTTAAATTTCCATTGGTGGTAGAAGGTTCTGTCATAGTAGGTGACCAAATGCTCTGGTTTTCCCAGGACTGTCTTGGAAATTTGGGATGGTTGATCACCCAGAAGGACACTGTCATTCTCAGAGCACAGGGTGCCCCTGACTTCACTGTGCAATTAGTTGATATGTCTTTTGAGTCTACATAATTTGTAAGTTTCCTCTCTATCTCCTGTTTATGATAATTTGTATATTGAAGCTATATTGATTTTGCTGATTCATCTTCATATTTTAAAAGCACAATTTCACAAAGAAAGGAAAAGGAAAATAGTTGAATAATCAGTCAAATTTAAAATGGTATAGTTTTGGGGGACACTTATGTGGCCTAGTCGGTTAAGCATCCGACTCTTGATTTTGGCTCAGGTCATAATTTTGCAGTTTGTGAGTTCAAGCCCCACATCAGGCCTCCACACTGACAATGAGGAGCCTGCTTGGGATTCTTTCTGTCTCCTTCTCTTTCTGCCCCTCCTGCGCACGTGCTCGCTCTCTCTCTCTCTCTCTCTCTCTCTCTCTCTCTCTCAAAATAAATAAATAAACTTAAACATTTAAATGGTATAATTTCTTGTTAAAATAGTCTGATAGTTCTTCAAAAGGTCAATCAAAATTACCATCTGACCCATTAGTTTTACTCCTAAGTATATACCTAAGGTAATTGAAAACACATGTCAACACAAAAACTTGTACACAAATGTTCATAGCGGTATCATTCATAAAAGCCAAAACTTGGAAACAACCCAAATGTCACTAAGCTGAATGGATACATAAAATATGCTATATCCAATATAATGGAATATTATTCCACCATAGAAAGGAATGAAGTCAGATCTGTGCCCTAAGTGGGATGAACTCTGAAAAACATTATGTAAGTGAAAGGCCCAGACACAAAAGGCTACATACGGCATGACTCAATTTATAGAAATGGGATGTCCAGAATAGGTAAATCCATAGAGGTACAAAGCAGATTAGTTCTAGGCAGACCGTTGCTGATGGGGCAGGTGTTGCTTCATGGGGCAGTGAGGACATTTTGGACTTAAGTAGTGGTAGTTGTACAGCCTTGTGAATTATTCCCCTTAAATGTGCAAATTATGTGTTAGGTGAATTGTATCTCAATTTAAAAATCAAGTACATTTTCCGTAAGTGAACTTTATGAATTTCTAGATGAAAAGACATGTCAAGTGCCCTTCAAAATGAATGTCAAAGGAGTTTCATACTAAAGTACACTATCGTGAAACTGGAGAATATTGGGGATAACTATCTTAAAAACTTCAGCCAGGCAAAAGAAAAAGGTCATCTACAATCAATAGTCTTGCACTGAACTTTTTTCAATATCAACTCTAGATATAATAAGAAAATGGAACTTGGCCTCAATTTTTAAGCAATAGTGTCTATTTTTCTAAACCCAACCAAACCTTCAATCCAGTGTGAGAATAGAATAAAGGCATTCTTGGATATGCACAAGATATTTTCTCAGGAAGCTACTAAATGATTGGATCCCTCCAATAAGGTAAAAACCTAAGAAACGGAAGAACATGAGTTCCACCAACAGGTCCTCTCTGCAGGAGAGAAGTGGAAGGAGACATGCAAGGCACAGAGACAGAAATCGCCATGATGTTTTATGAGACAGGCAGGATATTCTTACAATGAATATCCCTGGGCCTGCCACCAGAGAATCTAGTTTGGTAAACTTGGATTAGAATCTAGATTCTGATACAGGTGATATAATAACACCTGTGCTTACAGGCATAAGCATTTGAATCACACAGACCCAGATTTAAATCCAAATCCCCTCAGAGATTAAAGATATGACAACCTTGAATTGCTTAATCTCTCTAGCATGCTACTTGCTCAGGTCAAAAATTGGATACATATTTGTGTTATAAAGAGTAGTCTATGCAATGTTTCATGAGTACTAGCATCTAAAAGGTCTTAAAGCCAAACTAAGAGCTGATTCTTTGAAACCATAAATAAAATTGACTAACAGTTAGTCAAACAGAAAAAAACGATGGATCAAAAAATATAATTCATTTTATAACTGAAAATGAATATGTGACAACTGATAACATTGCACATAAATACAAAGGTCATAAGACATTCCTAGGAGCAGATAGATGCCAACAAATTGGACAATCTGAAGAAAATTTGATAAATTCCTAGAAACATTCACCCTACCAAGACTAAATCATGAAGATATAGAAAACTTGAACAGATCAATAACAAGTAAGGAGATTGAGTCACTGATCAAAAGTTTCCAAAGTAACACCCAGGGCCGGACGGTTTCACTGCAAAGTGTTTCCTACTGTTTAAAGAATAATTAATGGCAGCCCTTCTCAAATGCTTCCAAAAAATGAAGAGGGAACCCAGTTTTTTGAGGCCAGCATTACCCTGGGCACTGCCAGAGGTGAATGTGACCCAGAAAAGGCAGAAATGAAGTAAACAACTCACACCCATTTCCTTTGGGCTTCTGTCCTTTTTACTTTCACTCTGATCTAAAACTAGAACTTTACCTGTTCAAGTGTCACTATTTATAAAGTATAACTGCATCATAGTGCAATAAACATGATCCAAAAGAATTCAGTTGTGTGAAATATGGGGTCTTATCATTGTAAGGTAATTAAAAAATATTTTGCTGTTGGTCATTGTCAGCACAATAAGCATAAGAGTAAAGATACTAAAACATACACTATTTAGAGGAAGAGCTACATCCTGATTAGTTAAGACTTAGCCCTTTCCTATCCATTCTCCAAGGTGAAGACTCCAGCTGTCCCCATGTGAACCAATGGGCTGCCACCACAGGAGCTTCTACTGCTTTTTACCTTTTGTGGTTGAAGGAACGCTGGATGGATGGACTAGGTCTCAGTGACTCAATCAATCAAGTATCTGGGCTTCCTTAAATTTCATTTGAAAAATGGGGAACTGAACTGAGTTGTTCTACATTCCTCAAAGAAAATCCCAATTTAGAAAGTACATGAAGGTGGCACAGTGCTGACTGAGGGGCTGGATGGAGCCCTCAACCGTGGCCAATGTGCCTTCAATAGGAATGGCAGCCTTTCCACAGGTGAACCTCACTGTTCTGTGATGTAGGCCACTGCCAGCAACTGCTCTACATGTGATGGAAACATGCATAAGCACTTGTTATATTCCTCTTTAATATTTAACTAAAAGACACATGTTTTTTTACTCATTACACAACAGCTTGCTTATGTCCACTGGCCTTGTGAGAGCCAATACTCCACTGGTAAGAACCACATCTGATTCCCTGGAGCCTGTTGGCTGTGGATCCAGTGTGTGACTGGGGAGGGCTGTGCCAACAAGTTAAAGACTTGCTGGATGAAGGTTGGAAGTGCTTTCCCCTTTTCTTTAGACCCACCAAGGGCAGTGGGCTGTTTGCAAGCCAACAGGGGGATCGACATCTGGGAGGGTCACTCCCCACTAACCCCAACTCCTTCCCTCTCCAGTGCAGGTGTCAGGAATGCCAGCTGGTCTGTAGGGCAGCCTAGAGTGACCCAGAGGAAAACCATATTTGCTGAAAACATAATCACACATCACACACACGAGATCTGGTGAATGGGATTTCAGGGGCATCTGGCAGTCTGTTCTAGAAACAGGGAGGAAACACAGCTGTGTTCATCATGTCTTCTCCTAAGCACATACCCGCAGTTTCATAACATCATCATGAAGCACATGGCATTTCCCTAATTTTCTATGTAAGAACCCTGAAGCCGAGGCATAGCAGGAATGGGAGCATGGATGCAGGACAAATCTCACACACTTCTTGCTATGTCATACTCTATTTGGGATAAACATGTAAACATATCACCACATTAGCTGAGGTCATATATAACTAACTTATAAATAAAGAGTCAGCAAGATTGTAAGTGATCAAATAGTTGAAACAAATAACACACCAAAAGCATTAATACTGTGACAAAGGAGAAATCATTGAAATAGCTAACAGCATAATAAGAAGGATTAAACTGAGTATCTAGCCATGGAAATTGCTGATGTACAGCTATATTAAATGCATGTAAATGTTCATGATCTAATACTGAGTGGAAAAAGAAAAGACAGGGTTTGAAATTTTATTATTATATTTCTATGTATGACTTTAAAAATGGGAATGATATTTTCCAAAATTTTAGTGGTTACAATTTTTTGATAACTCTTTTTCTATATATCAAAGGCCCTCCAAAGAGAAGGTATACTGTTACAATGATAAGAAGTTACTGTTTAGAGAGTTTCTGAATGACAACCTTTTGAGGTGTCCAAGCTGAGGTTGGGGCAAGGAGAGGACACCCCTGACAAGTAGCCACACAGAGGAGGCATGGTCTGGCTCATCACAGACACATGTGTTTTAGGAATGCTGGGCCCTTTTCTTCCTAAGCATATTCCTCTGTCACAAGCTGCCAACAGAAAAGAAGTCTGAGACACATGAAAAAGGTTTAATGGATCAGGTGTAATCAACCACTGGGATGCTTTTAGAGCTCCATTTCTCTCATGGGGTCAGTAGAGTGACCTGCTGTAAAACTGGCCTGTGTCCTTTCACATTCTGGGGCAGGCAGAGTCCCACAGTTAGCACAGGGAGGGGGAGTTGAATACGACTGGTATGTTCTGTAAGGATGCAGGTCTGAATTCGGCTTCTCAGAATCATTAGACAATAGAAGGGCACACTTTGCCCAAGGAAGGAGGGACCACCCTTGTAACACCAATCAGGAAAGGCCAGCTAACATCTTTAACATTTCTAAGGGCGGGCCTAAAGATGGAGGCTATAAGATAATCACCGATTGCTTAAGACTAGTCACACCCTACGTGAGGGTCCTGGGTCCGCTCTGTGATTGGTCAATACTCTAAACGTTTTGATTGGCTCCCACTAAAAGTATCGATGTATGGTTAAAGTTACTGCCAGTATTGATAGGAGATAGGGATTGGATCGCTGTGCCTGTGTCGCGATTTCCTGTGACTCCTCCTTCCCAAAACTCATAAAAGCCTTATCCCGCCATGTTTGAGGCCCTCCGCATGGATCCACTGTGTCGGTGAAGTCTGTGAGCCTGAGCTTATAAGCCCGTAGTAATAAAGCCCTTTGCTTTTGCATGTGTGACTCAGTCTCCCTGGCGGTTTCTGGTTTTTGAGGACGATATTACAGATCTGGGCATAACAGTTCCACCTAGCCTCCCAGGCAGTTCTGGTAGAAAGTAAGTGTCCAGGCTTCACTCTGTGGAAAATAGGCCCCAAAGTGAGATTAATCCTCTTTGTTGGAATATGCTCTCTTCTCAGGTGAGATGTAGTCTGCTGTGAAGAGGAAAATATATGAAGCCTTCATGAAAGAACAATGGAGGCAAGCTGACTCAGTCTCATGAAGGAGGTTGCAGGAGTCAGGCCTTTACAGAGCCTGAAAGTAGCCATCAGGAAGCCCAGAGTCAGCCCAGGCAAGGGGAAGCCTACAGACTGCAGGGCAGGGAATCCCAGGTGCCTGGCTCCTGCGGCATCTGGGGGCTCACCACCTCACAGCCCAGAGTAGCTCATCTGTGTCCTCAGTCCCGGAGTCTCCTCTCACTAAGGGACAATAACTGCACCTTCTGCTGGCTTGCTGAAAGTTGTGTGTGTCAGCTGGATGGAGAGATGTTCCACGTGCTCCTTGAAGTGTGAGATGCAGCGGTCCTGCCTCGTGTACTGGGGGCTTGCGATCTGTGGCGCCCATGGAAATATATCACAGGATGAAGGCCATTTCAAATCCTCTACTTGTTACCATTATCTACAATATGGATATGTTTATCTACGGTAGATGTTTATCTATGATAGAAGATAGACTGACTTTATTTCAAAATGGAGAAATATTTATATTAAAAGACTCTTAGAGACACGGACTTCTCAACTTCATTATGTTAAAATTACTAAAAGATAGGAAAAAATTAAGCAAACACATAAAATACACTTTTTCTCTTGGCAGTGTAT
Organism: Suricata suricatta; assembly: GCF_006229205.1. Lineage (NCBI taxonomy): Eukaryota > Metazoa > Chordata > Mammalia > Carnivora > Herpestidae > Suricata > Suricata suricatta. Next base: position 164,961,353 of record NC_043703.1, read on the forward strand.
TGTGTTTTGGCTTGACGTGTTTTTAAGTTGATCATGCATCTTGCCAAGATGAACAGGAAGTTTATTAATTTAAATTAGTTAAAATTAGATAACAGGAGATTTTAAAAAGTAGTGGAGACACATAGTTTGTTTTGTTTTGGTATTTAATTCATTAAAGCCTACTATGTGCCAGTCCAGTGGAGGGGGCACAGACGGGGGGGGGGGTGCTGACTCACCTGTGTGTATCATCTATAGTTCTGCACTGGAAGTGAGCTGCTCTTTGCCCAACGCCCAGCACCCAGAACAGTACCTGTAACCCAGAAACCACTCCACAGTATTCTAGAGTGAATACTGGTGTTTCTGTCCCCAACAGATTCAAAGACTGGTACAAATGTGATTAATAATAAAATAAAATAAAGCAAAACAACTATTATGAATTCCCATTAACTTCTGAGATTGTATTCCAATGAGACACTTTTCTTCTTGGTCTCTTGGCTGGAGATGCTGAACAGAAGTGATTACCTATGTCTTTGGGGACTCATGACAGCTGAGTCCTCCCTGGGTGTGCACAGCTGTCTGCCAGCCTGTCACACGTGCACTCCACAAACCTGCTGAGCAGCAGTGGTGTTGTGGGATCAAACCACCACGTTCCACCCTGAGAAAAGCACAAGCAGGAAGAGCAGCTGTTCTGGTGATTTTTCAGAAATAGGGAATAAACATGTGGTCATATATTCAAAATATCAGCAAAATACTATAAGAGGTTTCTCACCCCAGTACCTCATTTGTTGCAGATATGTAAATTGTTGTATATAAGCTCACGGAGGCCAAAGTTCTTGTACAGAAGGAGATGCCCTTCCAAGACCCACATCTTAGGCATCTGTCTTATATCTGGAAGATAATGTGAACATTGGAGAGGGAAGGTAAGAGACAGAGACAGAGGCAGAGAGACAGGCAGAGACAAAGACAGAGACACAGAGGGAGAGAAAGTCTAGAACCAGATCTGCTGCTGCTGCCTTACTGTCAATACTGCCCCAGGCTGTATGGTCACCTGTGTGGCCTGAATGATGAAGATGCTGGCTGGCTGCCCATGGTGGCTGGCAAATGCCATGTCTAAAAAATGGAGGGAAAAGCACTTTTCAGGTAGGAGATCTTGGTCATTGGCTAGGATGGGGCTGGAAGGGGGTGTGTGTATCTTCCCAATGTACCAGTTTGTAACGTGAGACATTAAAGTTTGCACCAAACATTTTTTTCTCACATAAAAATTCTTTTTAAAAAAGCCAAAACACTCTCATCTTTGAGGCCATTGACATTAGCTATGAGCTTAGTACTTTGAGAAAAAATTGAAAATGAACTATGTGAACCATTAATTTCAAAAGTAAGACTTAGATAAATAGTGTCATTCTGCATTTATAGCAAAAGCATTGCTTATGTGGGCAGAATTCTTGTCTCTCAGTGAGTGAATAGAACTGCTGATTATGCTTTCAGGAGAGGAGCTGGGTGGACTTCTGGAGGTAGGACAATGTGCTCCTGATGGATCCTGGTAGCACTCTTAAATTCCACAAACCACAGGAATCTCAGCTTCTCTACCCCAGATCAAAACATGTGAGTCATCTCTCTTGAGCTCACTCAGGTACTTTTCTTTAGAATTTCCAAGTATAAAGGCTTGGAAAAACTATGACCTAAATAACTTAGAAAATGTTTCTCTTCAAATGAGGGTCTCAGTGTCCATAGCCACGTAAAAACGAGCATTCCTGTGGGTGTCACTGATGAAACGTGCCTTTTACCAGTTAGCACCTATGCCTCAGTGACCTTGTCATCACATCTGAAAGTTCCCTTCCATCTAATCTTATCAACAAGGGTCTACTTTGTGCCAGGTTTTAGAAAGTGGCATGCTATGTGTTATTTTGTTCAGCAAATATAACAGACAACAACAGGAGGAAGGGTGTTAGTCGTGACGAGTCTCAAACTGAGAGACACTGAGTGACCTCCCAAGACCACAGCAGCTGAGGGCAGAGTCAGTTTAGATCCGGGTCTGATTAAGTGCCGAAAGCAGAAATGAACTAGCGGGGAATATCTTATGTTCAAGATCTCACACAACCATTTATTCTCTTCATGTTAAGGGAACGTCATGCTCAGCACTGTCTTCATGTAATTTTAAGCTGTGAATACTTTAGAGGAGCAGCTTGTTCCTGCTGCTCTGGCACACCCCTGATGTGTCTATGCACAGCCTGCCTATCAGGGTCAAGTCTGGAGATGAGGGGAGCAGACGTAAAGAAGTGCAGTGAGTGCCCTGGCTTCTCTGGGAGACCCTGGGGGTGAAGGGCAGGCAGACATCTCTGAAGTGGGGATGCATCTGCATCTTCAAGCATGAAGAAGGAAGGTATCATGGAACAGGAAGGTCTTTGGAGGAAAAGTGCAGTGTCCAGAGTGGGTGAGAGCTTATAACCTATACCATCACTTGGCTAGATAGGAAGCAGTGCAAATAGATATGGAGGACGCGCTAATGGACATAAGCCCTTGCCTATTTAGGTGAAGAGACTGCATTTTATCCTGAAGGCACTATGCAGCATTCTCATCAAAGGAGTGACATACTATTTTTCTTTTACAAGAGTCAACCCAGAACTTCTTTAAAGGACTAAACAGAAAATATTGAAAGTCCTGTGGTATGTCTGACCACTACTCCACACTTACATTGTGGCTTGAAAGCAGCCACAGAGCATACATAACTAAGGTGCATGGTTCTGCTCCAACAACACTTCCTTTACAGAAAAGAGGTGATGGTCACACTTGGCCCAGGATCATAGTTTCCGGCACTTCAGATTTGCAGCATGATGGACAATGGGTGAGAGGTCTCCTGATTTAAGATGGTAGAGTGGGCATACACGGGCGTCTATCCTGCCCAACCCCTTCCCCTAAAACCCTAAAAGTGAAAGAAAGAGAGAGAGAGAGAGAGAGAGAGAGAGAGAGAGAGAGAGAGAGGGAGGGAGGGAGGGAATGCATAGTTGTGTCGTTGTGGTAGAAAACAAGAAAGGGACAACTTCATGAACCACCAACAAAGTAAGAAGCTAAAACAGGAACCGGGCAAGATGTAAACATGATTTCTTCCCAGGCTCAAATCACATATAAAGTCACACATAATGGCACTTTCTCTTCACAGCTCTCCTTCTGTTTTCAGTGGGGGCGGGGAAGTTCAAGTCCGCCAAATTATTCAACTGTTTCCTCCTTCCACCCACCCCCCTTCCCTGCTTTTGGGACATGACAGCCTTTGTCATTTCAAGTACTGAGAGTTTTATTTTCTTAAGTAAAAATTTACAGTAAACTTCCAACTGTAAATATAACTATTTAGAAAGTTTGTGAAAGGGACAAAGCAACCATTGTCCGCTCTTTTTCCTGCAGCAGCCTCCACCTTGCCCATGGCACCCAAAGCTGAACACAGCACTTTCTTAGGGTCCAAATCCTGAAACCCTAGTGCACCTGGCCATCCCTTCCTTCTGGGTCCCTTATCCTGGGCATGAGGATTATATTGGCCACTTTTTGTTTTAATCTCAGTGAGTTGGAACAAACATATTTCCAAAACGGCTATGGCCCAGATGCTTCTATTTCCAGTATCTTTTTACTTTATAGCAAAATTATATTACACAGTTTCTTTGTTCCAGAATATGTATCTATAACTTTATTTAACATTTAGAGTTAAAACATAGTAACATTCTCTTTCATCATAGTGTTACCTCTTTGGTGTTATTTTGTTTCCAAAAGCTTAGATTCTTAAGCAACTAATTAAGTTCTGTTTTACTGAAAGGAACACAATGTGAGAATGTTTACTTTTAAAAACTGAGTTCTTGAAGTCGAATAAGTAATATTTCTTTTTAAGACTGGGTATTTGTATATGTGAACTGTGTTTTGAGAGAGAAAGTCTAGTCTCTTTGTCCATTGAAGTGAGAGCCCCACCCACGGATTAATGTAGGCCCGCAGCAGAAGATGCGTAGAAGCAGATTGTTGAGGAGTGGAGTGATAGCTTGCTCCAACTGTGTATCCTCAACACACTCTTCTATCCAGCAGTGGAATCTCAGACCTCTTGGAGGGTCCAGTGGATTCTTCCAACTCAAGTCTGCTTTCTTATGGGACATTCACAATCCAGATATATGAAGATGAGATACAGCCAGGGACAACCCTTCAAGACTGAAAGCCATTTGTGAGATCTGTTCCAGGTCCTACTCTGGATCTTTTTGTTCATTCGTTTGTTTTTTGTTGTTGTTGAACATTTTTAACTTGGAATCAATTAATTATGAATTCTAGCATTTTTTTCTAGTGGACGAATGTTCAAATCTGTCTGTGCTGTCCTTTCCCCTGACTTATCGTCAGATCAGTTATAGCTTATGGCTCAGCTTTACTTTCTGTTTTCGTTACAATGGATCTGAAAACATTACCTTTCATTTCAGGGGCTGGGGCCACCTCTACTCCTCTGTCTTCCTAGGTCTCTGGTGGACAGTCTCCAATAACCTTCTCACCCCTCAGTGGTGTACGCAGCTCCTCGCCTGCCCTCTGGACATATTCTAGCACCTCCTAAACTGTCATCTCAAGGCAATGGGTTCTTTATGATTCTTTATTTAGCAGAGGTTCAGCTGACACTCCTGTGACTCACTTCATCACTCTAAGTAAAGGGAGCAAGCCAGCAGGTCAAACCCTACATACTACTAATGTTGCAGAAAATCTGCATGGAACAAGCCCTGGCCAGTATGATCATTTTGCTGCTGAACATGCATGCTCAAGCGCTGCCATTGGCCTCAGATTCCCTAGTCACTAGACTCCTAGAATTTACGAGGGCCAATTAATTTTAGATCTATTAGGAGCAAAATATATTTCCCTAAAGCAATGAGAAGAGAACGAGGCAGAGCAAAGCTGTCCTTAGGTCACAAATGTAAGATAGTGTCTCTTTGTGTACTGTTGATAGAAACAGCTGATGTATCCCTCCTGAAGCCACCCAGAATAGTGACTCTTTGGTTCAGGTCTCCACCCATCCCTGGATGGAAAAATTGGCATATTGAGATATCCTCAGGTCTGTCTAGGGCCTTTACTGGTTTTGCTCAGCTATCATTGCCCCTAAATGCTAAGCCAGATATTTACCTCTCCACAATCCAGATTAGACCTGTCTTCTAGAGTCTAGTTTCTCATTATTCTTATTTGATATTCCTTATTTGTTGAAGAAGGTCAGGGGCAGGGTTTAGAGTAAGAATCAGGGCCAGGTCAGTCAGGGTCAGGTTTTGGGGTTAGGGTTAGGACCATGGGTTTGGATCAGGGCCAGACTTGAGATGAGGTTCAGGGTCTTAGTTAGTGTCAGGCTCAAGACCAGGCTTTGGGTCAGCTTCTGTTTCAGCATCTTAGTCTGGCCCTGTCAGCCTCACATTTGGGGTCAGTGTCTGGGTCAGTATTTGGGTTAGGGCCTGGGTCTGTGTCAGGGCCTGAGTCAGGGTTGACTTTAGCATAAGTGGCTCTCTTCCATATCTTTCATCTCTTCTCTGTTTCTCTTCCACATGTCTGGACCTCTAGGATGTACAGGACTTGCTCGTGGTCACTTGCGCATCAGTGGTTGATCTGGAGTATTAATTTTAATGGTAAATTGGGCTCTAATAGAAGTAGAACTAAATATCCACCTGGTCACTGACTGTTTCAAATCCAACTCATCCCCAAGGAAGGGTGTGGATGGCCTTAGAGCCCATGCAGGGTCCTTCTGCTCCCTCAGCTGGGAAGGGTGCTGTTGGCCCCACTCTGCCTGGGCAGACCCAGGTTTCAGCACAGCCCTGACCCACAAGGGAACTCAGTAAACACATATGGATTATATAAGACTGGGTATAACAACCTGCCAGCCTCCAGGTGCCCCCTTATTGTAGGCTAGTGGTGCTCTCTTGGCACCAGCTGGATCTTTTGTCCTATCTGAATGCTCAGAAGTAGACAGTCAGGTTTCAGACACAATAGCCTTTGGCCTCTGACCATCTGGGCAGGCAATCGGTGATCCTCCAGCTTAGGCCAACTCAGGTCCTGACAACCCCCATGGCCGATTATGGAGCTGATTATACTCTTGGCAATTTAACAGGTCCACAGACAGGGTGGACAGCCCTGAAGGATGTTTCCATTCTCAACGTCCGTGTGGCTGAGACAAGTACCTCCTCTCTCACAGCCTCTGAGCCTTCCAAGAAATGTAATAACCCTTCAAACATTGAATGTAGCCCTGGACACTATAGCCATAAGGCAGATTTCCCTTCCAATCCTTTGGCCTATTAGTTGTAATGCATTTATACTTGTTAAGAATTAAAGATATGGAGCAACTGTGTCTGCTAGGAGACAGTTCCTCACTAAGGCTTCCTGTTTTCAGAGAGCCACATGCATGACCCAAGGCAGATGGCCTCTGCAAAGCCTGCCAAGTGTGGATTCCATGCTGTGGAATAAGCCTTGAGGCTCCCACAGCTTTACTGAGCAATAACTTCTTTACTATCTCCACGTTGGGTTTCTGCCCTTTGTAAAGGAGAGAAAAGACACTGGAAATGGAGGCAGTTTGCTCTTTGGTGATGAGTGATTACTGTGCAGTGTGAGGTAGATGTGACTTCTGGGCTCCTTCCTCTCTGGAACATGAGTGAGGTCCGTGTGCTTTTCATTCTGAGAGGTAGAGACCTTATGCCCAAAGCAGGGGCCTTAAGTTTCCCACCAAGAACAATGTTGCTTTTTTAGCAGGTGAAAGATACTCTTGCCGTTGTGGGGGGACAGCAAGAGCACTGGATGGGTGGCTGCAGCCCCTGACCCTAAGTGAACTCCTTCCTTCCTTGGGCATAGCAGATTCCACCACTGTGGGCTCGGCCATCAATGATGCAGAATCTTCTGCTTTCCCAACTCAGCATCTGTTCTCAGGTCCAAGTACAGCACCTCAGCCTCCCTTTGGGAACTATGTCTCACCTGTCTCCCATTCAAACAGTTCCAGAAGGCAACCCACACATTCTACCAACCTTAAAGATGGGCATATGATCCAAGTCTAGCCACCTCATGTTCCATCCTCTGGGTTCTCTGATGGCTTCAAGGATGAGAATGCGACCCAAGCCATGCCAAAGACACTTAAAGCCATGATTTTCATGGATCCCAAGGGAAAGAGAAACCCTTCCCAGTAGAATGGACAGTTAGTAAGTGTTAGGCTGGAGTTGCTGAAGGCCCCAGACACAGTGAGAGAGACAGTGCCTATGAATGGAGCCTCTCCAAAGGCACTTAGCAGGATGGAAGGTGGGAGAGGGTCCACGTCACACGGTGAGAGTATGAACCCTCGGACCTGCCAGATTCAAACCTACTGTTAACTTACCTCTTGCAAGTATTATTTTCCCCCACCAGTTAAAAAATATTAATCTATTTCACTTTAGTAAGTATGTCCAGTCTCTTTCCATCCAAAAAGTGCTGACTGGTGTAAGAACGCAGATCTGAATCAAACTGACTCCATGACAGGCTTCAAGTTTTCCCTCTGACCTTGGAGGCCTAAGTGTCGGTTTCTCAGAATCATTAGACAATAAAAGGGCATAGGTTGCTCAACCAGGGACCATCCTAGTAACACCCAATCAGAAGCGGCCAGCTAAAATGCTCTACATTCCTAAGGGTAGGCCTAGAGATAGAAGCTAAGATAATCACTTATTGCTTCAGGGTCGTTACACCCTACGTGAGGGCCCTGGGTCCACTCTGTAATTGGTTAATATTCCAAATGTTGTGATTGGGTCCCGCCAAAAGTAACAAACACTCTAAGCAATGTGTATGGTTAAAGTTACTGCCAATGATGTTATGCGATACTGATTGGATCACAGTACTTGTGTCACAATTTCATGTAACTCCCCCTTCCCAAAACCCACAGAAGCCCTACCCTGCCTTTGTTCGGGGCTCTGAGCAGGGATCCACTGTGTTGGTAAAGTCTGTGAGCCCAAGTTAAGGCCCAGCAAGCCTAAGCCCGTAATAAAGCCCTTTGCTTTTGCATGCATGGCTCAGTCTCCCTGGTGGTCTCTGGCTTTTGGGGATGATATAGAAATCTGGGTGTAACACTGGCACATCAGGATAAAGAGCCCTTGAGACTCCTTGTGTACACTGTCCTCAGTGGGTGGGCGATGGCAGGGGAGATGAAGACAGCGGGTAGGGTCAGGTCTCAGGACAGCTCCAGAACCGTTCTGCACTGTTCCTTCTCTGTCCCTGGAGAGGAAAACCCCAGAATAGTGAGAGTAGAACCAGCAGGAAGAGGTTCCTAGATGGCTAATAGGCCTGCTTATTTTTCTTTTATGTTAGGTTCCATTTTGTTTATGTATATGTTTAATAGGAAATCACCCATTTCCTCTAGGCTTCCAGTCTGATGCAATAGGTTTCTCTTATTTCACCTTTAATATCTCCTCTTTTTCTATTTTTCTTCAGAATTGTCAAAATTAATGAGTAAATATTGACATGTTATTATTTACTACAATCCATACTTTATTCAAGTTCCTTCTGTTCTACCTTTTCCTGCTCCAGGATGATGACCTGACATGTGGTCATCATGGTTCTTTGGGATCTTCTTGGCTGTGACAAGACTGGTCTTGTTTCAATGACCTTGGTAGTGTTGAGGAAAAGTGCTCAGGCGTTTTGTAGACAGTCACACACTGGGATTAATGTGGTGTTTTCCTCATGACTGTACTGGACTTGTGGATTTGGAAGAAGCAGATCGCAGAGGTAAACTGCCCTGTCATGACTTACTATCACAGGAACATGCTCTGGAGGCCTCCTATCACTGTTTATGCTCACTTTGGTCAGGCTGAGGCAGTGTTTGTCAAGCTTCCCCACAGTGAAGTCAACTCTTTCTCATATGGTGAATCTTCAGGAACAAGAAGCCACCATGTGGAGCCCACATTTAGGAGAGGAGAGTTAGCTCCACCTCCTTGATGGAGTGTCTACATCTGGTATCTGGAATTCTTTTAGGCAGGTTCTATTCAATCCATTTGTAGAAAACCTAAATAATCTCAATAAAAATGCAAGCAAGTGATTTAAAAGATCACATCAGCCTCATTGAACAGTTTGTGAATCTGGCAGCATCCTATGTAGCAAATATAAAGGCGTTCCTTTGAACTGCAGGGAAGGAATAGTTTTTAAAGGCAGGGAGGGAATTGAGAAGGAAAATTATTAGCAAAGGAAGGATTGTTTTAGGCAAGGTTGCCATCCTCAGGGGACCAGAGAGGGCCATTCAGTACATTTTCCAAGTTGACTGGTTAAAGGTTACCTGGGTGTGTCTGTGTGAAACCTCAGTTAGGTTATGTACGTAGAAAGTCTTGGTTTGCAGACCTGCGTCTCTTAAAAGCAGTGACTCCATCTGGGGCCTCTGGTTTCCTTTTGTACAAATCGATGTTTTTTCCCGATGTGGGTACCTGGGTAGTCATTTTAGGGTGTTGGCTACACTCTAGCACTATAGAGTTTGGTTGCTTGTTCATTCCTGCTTGGCTGTTGAGAGTGCTTCCCACTGGCTCCTGTTCTCCTTTGACAGGATTCCATCTTTGTGCGTTTTGTTTTTTCTTGATACCACCTTGCTTCCTGATATTTCAAGATTATCTTGGATCCTATATTTACTGTCTCAGCCCTACTGTCAGCTATTTCTTCAAAATGCCCTGGTATTTTAGTACCATTAGAGAACGGTATTAAAGACTTACATGTGGGAGCTAAATGTGCTCAGCAAACAATGCAAGGAAATACACCTCTGTGTATATACCTAATTATAAAGATTTCTCTTTTTTAATGTTTATTTATTTATTTGTGAGAGAGATACAGGGCTGGTGGGAGAAGAGCAGAGAGAGAAGGAGACAGAATTTCAAGCAGGCCTATCGCTGTCAGCACAGAGCCACTCAGGCTCCCCTAAAATTTCTATGTGAAACTGTCTATATCTTTATTAAGCTACAGATGAGTTTATCCTGGTGAGAGAAAACTCTTTAAAGGCCTGATATACAAGGGAAGCCATTTTAGATTTCTTTCTAAGTCAGCGTGACTGTTCATAAACTGCTCAAACCAAAAGCCCGATTTATGGCTCCTCTGCTTTGTAAAAGAGTAGCCTAAAGGAAACCATCCTGTTCTTAAGATATTGGTCCATGCTCCTTTTCCCTGCATTCATTTAAAATAAAACTCATGATTCCTGCCTATATGCTAATTTATGAGCTTTTAGAAGTTGCAGAAAAAGTATATAACCTTGTAAAAATTCAGTCTCCAGAACACTTTCTCCCCTATGAAGTGTGTGTTTCCTGGGCAGCTGTCCTAACTTGGGCTCAAATAAAACTTTCTCACTTTTAGAGAGTCTAGAAGGTTTGTTCATTTTGTGTCAACATCATCTGGATATTGTGAACTTCTCCATTTGCTGATGTGTAACTTCCTGCTCCAGCAGTGGGAAACATGGCTCCTGCCACTTGCCATTTATATAATTCATATCTCCTTTCCATATTACAGATGTTGGGTTTTCTGAACTGTTAGCTACCCCCCTGATGGGAAAGAACTTTGCAGAGTCCCACTGTTTATGCACAGTACATTTTTCCTTTAGTCCACAGATTCCATTCACTTTCAAAGTAACTTGGGTCAGCATCTTTTGCCACCCGTGCTACAGTACGTTTTTTTTTCTTGCATTTCTAATACAGTTAAATTATTTGTCACATTCTATATTTCAGTGAAGTGAGGAAGAAATTTCCCTCCGTCCAAGGTTCTTCCAGCTGGACTAAGAATTGAATTGACATGAGACAAATTAACAGGAGAAGCCCCCCCCCACAGAGTATAATTACATGCACTCAGAGGCCCAATAAAGAAATTGAGACCCAAAGAAACAACAAAGGCAAGCCGTTTTTACACTTTATGAAGAAAGAGAGAGTAAACTAAGTGAAGAATTCACAAGAGAAAGAAAACAACCTTGGTAACTACAATTAATAAGGAATTCTAAACAGGATTTCACCTGGGGTAATAAATTAGTAAAAAGTAGCAAGGTTGTTTATATAGCCTTCTGGGTTCTAAATTTCCCATCTCTGGTGATATGGAAGTCTCTGCCACCTGGTACAGGGAGATCTTCACAAGATTGATTTCCTGCTTGCAGGGGGACAGAGGAAGATCTAAGTGTCCTCACTGCACAGACTGTAACTTAAGTAAATTTTATTTAAAACAATCAGCATGATAAAGTGGCACATTCAGGGCAGCCTGTCCTTGGGTCCTTGGCCCCTACACTAGCCTGTGACATTCCCACATCCTAAATGACTTAATTGTAGCAGATGATGGTTTACTCTTTGGGATGTGAAAATGTTTGCGTTTTGGAAAATGCATAGTGACAGGTATCTAGCACTCAGGTATTGTGTGGAATACTTCAAACCACCACTCCTTGATCCTTTAGTCATCTCTGTGGCTAAGCCTTTTCCAGAATGTCATACAGGGTGGAGCCTTTTCAGATTGGATTCTTTCACTTAGAAAACTACAGGGAAGATTCATTTGTGTCATTGTATGGGTTCTGGTTCGGGTTCGGGTTCGCGGTTCGGGTTCGGGTTCGGTGTGGGGTTCGGGTTGGGGTTGGGGTTGGGGTTCGGGTTGGGGTTCGGGT
>NC_043704.1:0-2480 GCF_006229205.1 Suricata suricatta
GGCAAGAGGGCACAAGCCACCACCAGTGGGAGGCAAAGACAAGTTTCGAGAATGAAGATAAATTTAAGTGTGCATAATCAGGAACTGCAAACGGAGGCAGGGAGAGAGTCAGCCCCAGGGAAACACCAAATGTCCCAGGCTGCAGGCCATGCCCCACTAGAGGCTCTCACCCTCCCAGCAAGTGAAAGCGGGGCTCCCTGACACAGCCTCGGGTCTGCAGACCCCTCTCTGAGGCCTTGTGAAAGGGCCCCCAGCCCCCCAGCCCTGGAGCTTACGGCTCCGTAGTCAAAGGATCCCGGGAGGAACAGGGGAGGGAGGTGAGGCCACCTCCAGTGTCTAGAGAAAAGAGCAGAGTGGGGGGGAGACTCTCGGCAGGGTTCGGTGGACTCTGGCTGAACGTCTTGAGACCATAATGGCACCCAACAGGCCTGACAGTGTCCACGCTGCAGTGCAGGTGGGGAAGCTTCACAGGGGACACAAGCCCTTCCTATGCCAGATCTCCTTGTCCCCCACTTCCCAGACCTCCCATGACCCTAACCCTCCAAGACCAGCTGCCTGAGTCTATAGCGGGTTGGGCATGGAGGCCGCTCATCCCTGGCTCTCCAGCCCAGGTTGGGGCTCCCCGTCAGGACCTCTCAGGGACATCCACAGCCTGGGCACACAGCAGCCCGCAGTCACACCCACCTCCCAGCCACTCTCACCTTCTCCCCGGTCCTGAGCTCCCCGCACTCCATTCCTGGCATCTCCCACCATCCCTGTCTCACCCCCATTCCCAGCCTGACTACCCAGCCCTGGGAGCCCTCACCGGTTTTCCTGGCTGCACCACCGGGATCTCTGTAGAGTGGCCACGCTCCAGGAGTGTCCTTGCCTCATAGGGTACCTCCTGGGTCCTCTGAGTGTCCCAGGAAACAGACTCCTTGATGCCACTTTCTTGGGTTTATCTGTGAAGAGATGACTGTCCTGTTGGCTAAAACGTCTATGGGCCACTGGATTCTCACCAAGGACCTAGCTCTGATCTGCCAGGAGCTTACACTGGCCCTTTCTGCTCTAGGCTAGAGGAATCCCAGAAGCATGAAGCCCCTCGAGTGCAGGCACTCTCCAGTGGCTTCACAGCAAGGGATGTGAACCCAGGCCCGGGGCTTAGAGCAGACAGGCAGAGAGGAAGGTCTGGGTCAACCACCTCCCACCTGTGGACACCCAGCAGGCTCCTCAGCCCTAGACAGGGCCTCACGTGTGTAGTGGGAGCAGGGACGGTTCTTGGCAAGGACAAGGCCACCATGTGTACATGACGTATGGCAGTAAAGACACCCCTGCTACGCTGGCCCTCGGCTCCCTCCTGAGGGTTCCTCCTGTCCTCACCTCCAAATTCACTGCCACCTCCCTATAACCCCAACCTCCAGCCGTGAAGGCCCTTCAGACATAGTGTCACATTTTGGAGGAGGCCTTCCCCAGCACACGTACCCCCACCTTACCCTGTCGGTGTACATCTCCCAGGTGGCATTGAAACTGACCGGCAATGGCCTGGATTATTGCCTGTCCCCATGTCCGGTGACGCGGTGTCAACATTCTCACTCACACGGGCTGCATGGCATCGATCGCACTCTGAGCTGAGAGGTGCAGTCTGCCAGCCTCGCCACACTAATGGCCAGAGTTGCGAGCATCTGCCCTGTGGTGTGCTATCTGGAGCTGCTGCCACCTTGGGGTCGGCTGCCCCTGACAGGAGACCCAGGCAGGAGAATGGCAGCTAGGCCTCCTGGCCTTAGGACCCCTAAGATCAGTCCATGCTGAAGCCAGCTGCAGGCATACCAGCATCAGACGGCACAGAAAATGTCCCGACTCTGCCTGGCCCAGGCTGATGGGGTCCTGGCTCACTTGCAATAAAAGGGAGTGCTGACTCATTCTATCAAAACTATAGCCATGGAAGTAAGTAACATTCATTTCTCCTGAACTGAAACCTGACTGAGAACACTCCAAAAAGACATCTTATGGGTCCACCAGCCCCAGGAGAGCTAGCCCAGTCCCAGGACCCACAAGGTGCCAAGCTGGCCCCTAAATGTGAGAAGTAACACACCACTAAGTTATGGCAGTTTATCCCGCAGCAAAACCTACCCGATTAGCACTCTGTGACCCACAACCAGGCTTCAGAAAAGAAGGTCCAAAACATGTCCAGGGGAGGAAGATATCGGGAGCTCTCACCATGCAGGCCGTGCCCAGGCTGCTAGAGGCCCCGCACCTCGCCCCCTGCTGGGTGACGCAGAGCTCCTGTCCCACTGTGGGCTCTGCCACTGGTTTGCTTTGGCCAACGGGATGTTAGCAGACATGGGGACCCTGCTGGCCCTGAGGGGATGGCTGAGAGGAGCCTGCCTGCCGGCAGAGCCCAACCTGGCTGCCAGGCACCCTCGGTGATCCACAGTGCAAGAAAGGTGACTTATTGGACAACACTTGGTTCACTACCAAGAATCACTACAGCAGGAGTGAGG
>NC_043704.1:2580-3726 GCF_006229205.1 Suricata suricatta
GCCACTGGTTTGCTTTGGCCAACGGGATGTTAGCAGACATGGGGACCCTGCTGGCCCTGAGGGGATGGCTGAGAGGAGCCTGCCTGCCGGCAGAGCCCAACCTGGCTGCCAGGCACCCTCGGTGATCCACAGTGCAAGAAAGGTGACTTATTGGACAACACTTGGTTCACTACCAAGAATCACTACAGCAGGAGTGAGGGGATAGGTGAGAAGAACATTAACAATTTGCCTACAAAATACAGTCATTTCAGAAATCACTCCCAGAGTGGAGATATAAAGGAAAAACATCTCAGACAAGTTCGGGAGTTGAGAACACAAACAGACCATCATAGACAGGTAAGGACTGAGGAGGAAACAAAAAATTTCGCAATGCTCAGCAGGCACCGAAGGCCAGGGATGAAGCAGACAAATGGGCACCACGGTGGGAGGTGACAGCGGGAAGCGTCAGCTGTCTGAACCCTCGGGCCTCACTGCCGCCAGAGGCGCCCACCTGACCCTTCAGGCATGAGCTCCGGAGGCCAGCACAGAAGCAGCTCCAGCAGCAGAGCGGAACCAGGCCTCGGGCAGCACCCACGGTGAGCCACTCGGTGGGAGGCGAGTGCAGGGTGGACAGAGGAGCCAGCCCCCAAAAGGGGTAAGGGGACGAGGGCTCCCTGTTCCGGAGCACTGCCTACAGGAAGCCCCACTGGGAGGCGGAGGACCATCCCCCCTGCACCTCACAGGCTGGCCTGGTACTCACACTGCCCCGCCGCTGCTGAGGGACGCAGAGCTCTTCTGCCGAAGGAACCCCCGGGCTCCTCAGAGCACGGCTGGCTGCGTCTGCTCCAGGGTGGCCTTCAGAGGGTGGAACAGGGACACGGGGCCCATCTGTACAAGGGACGCAAAGAAGAAGAGCTCTAGGCAGAGGCAGGTCCTCAGAAAGCTGTCCTGACCCCACAGCATGGTGCTGTGGCTCCTTCTGCCCGAGCCCCAGCCCCGCACAGGAGGCAGGCTTACTCCCACCCTGGCCTGTGAGTGGCTTCAGGAAAGTAATCTCACTTCTTGCAGCCTCAGCTTCCCTACTGACAAAATCTGGAGTCTACATCCGATGACAATTGGTAAAAAGATCTCACTTCACCATCTAAGTGGACTGACAGAGGGGCAGGA
>NC_043704.1:3826-7241 GCF_006229205.1 Suricata suricatta
GAGGAAGCCCCATCTCCCTGGTCCCTACCCAACCCCCAGGGGTGAGGAACTAAAATGAAGAAAAGGAACCGAAAGAGAATCTTAAACAGGTTCCACACTGAGCACAGAGCCCAACTTGGGCCACGACCCTAAGATCACGACCTGAGCCAAAATCAAGAGACCAACGCTTTACAGACTGAGCCCCTCAGGCGCCTCCACAATCTGCTTCTGAACTCGGCTCCCCCAGGGACTTGGGCCAGACCACCTGCTAGAATGGACCATCACCCAACAGGACGGTTCAGTACAAGTCTGGGAAACTTGGCCAACTGTAGCCTGGCATCCCACCCCACAGCCACCCCCACCCGTATTTTCAAGGGGCCTGCAGAGCCATCAGAGTCTAGAGCTCAGAAGAACCTTCCAGAGCTGCCCAAGCTCCTGCTTCGAGCTGCCCAGGCTCAGTGGTCTGAAAGAGGGGAGTGTGGCTGGTCCTCCAGGGGCCACGATCCGGACCTAGGAGGGCCTCCTCTGGAAACAAGTCAACAGTCTTGCCACCTCAGTGCGACAGCAGGCACACAGGGCTCCCGGGACAAGAGCAAGGCCCTTGTGAGAGCACCCCGCAGGCCCGTGTCCACATCAGCCCCGGACACCAGGCAGGGTGAGCACCAGGGAACAGGAAGGTGAGGCTCTGACCACAGGACAGAAACCACTAATGAGCTCTCTAAAGAGCCCCTGTGAGTGGGACAACAGAGCGAGACCATCCTCCCCGGGGCCTGCAGAGCTCTAGGGCGTGAAGGGTGGTCCTGGAAGGTCAGCCCTGGTCCGGGGAGAGGGTCGACGGGCCTCAGCCACCGCAGTTCCTCACCTGGGAACTGCAGCCAGGACCAGGAGAAGTCAGGACTCAGACCCCTGCAGGCTGTCCTTAGGCCCACAGGCAAGTCAGCCTTAGAAACAGACACACTCAGATTCCAAAAGCAAAAAGCAGAATGAAAACAGCCCAAAAGAGGGCTAGAGGCCTGGACTCTTTCTCCCCTCAGGAGTCCAGGGAGGGAGCTGCAGCCTCACGGAAGATGGAAATGAGGGGTAAGTGCCCTGTTCCGTGGGTCTGAAGCCCTTCCAAGGGAGGACTCAGGTCCATCCGCTCACCACACCTACCCCCGCCCAGGGTGCCCTGGACCCTCATCATTTCCCACCACACTGTCAGATCAACTACGCCTCCTGGAACCTGGGAAGGGGAGCTCAGGCCCCAGCAGACGCCCTTGGGGGCACTTTGCTCAGTGCAGGCGTCCTACCCAGGGCATTCCAAGACTGCAGACCAGAGGCAGCTCGGGAAGAGGTGAGGGGGAGGCCCGGGCTGCAGCTACGTTCACAGAGCCATGGTGAGCCGCTGCGGCTGGTCGCAGTGAACCAGGGCCACACAGAGCGTGTTCAGGGCCACCACACATAGCACCGCCCAGCAGAATCTCTGTGCCTTCACCACGTGGCGGATGAAAAACCAAAACATCTTCTCCTTCCTGCGGAAGGATGACCAACTCTCTGTCTTCCCACTCTTGAGGCTGGCACGGGCGAAGGGGGATCCTGGGGGAACAAGGAGCTCACTGAGGACATGCAGAGACCACCAGGCCACCAGACACACTCCTTCTATGGATGTGTGCCCCACGACACAGCCTTGAGGACATGCTTCCACTCCCATCTCGAACATAGATCTCTCGCCTGAAAACATCTTCAAGGACACTTGCCCCCCAGGACTAGCTTGAGGCCACAGTTCTGTTCAGACCCATGTGTGCTCCTGGCATTTAGCAAATTACCCCTGCACTGATTTCACAGATGAGGGAGCCCAGAGCCTTGGTGGTCTCCATGGTTCCCAGGCTCCAGAGGGTCCTCAGCACCCCGAGCACAGTCCCGATGCCCCAGACACCCCAACTCCTCCAGGGGCCCTGGGGGGCCATGCAGCATCTGGCCCTCCCTCTGGCTTCAACTCAAGGATCAACAATACTAGGTACCTATTTCTAAGTTCCCGGGAACGCAGCCAAGCTCCTTGGTTGGCGTCTGGTCCACAGCTGCTGTGCAGGTGCAGAGGCAGAGGGGAGTGTGTCTGGCCCACAGAGCCCAGCGGACTCTCTGGAACATCTGCGCACAGAGCTGTGGCGCCTTTCCCCCGTCTCCACACACACCCTACCTCTGCTCTGCTGTGACGGTGTGAAATGCTGCCCAACGCTGCTCTCTGGCCACAGCTGGCTGCTTCTCAGCCCCACGCCTGGACTTTGAGGTCACCTCTACAACACACCTTTCTCTGGGCACCCCATCCGAAATCAGCACCCCGACGATAATTGCGGCCACGGACCGTCTGCCCCAGCAGATGACTAATTATCACACTGTCAAACTCCTACTGAATCATCCCAAGGAAGAGTTAAGGAACCAAGTGGGAAAAAAAACTTCATACCACAGACATGGAAAACCTAACCCCTAAACATGATACAACGTTGATGAAGAAATTGAATTAGACACAAATAAATGAAATGATACTATGTGTTCATGGATTATAAAAATGAATATTATAAAAAACCCATTTTACCAAAAAGTGACTTACAGATTCGATGTAAGCCCCCCTGGTCGACCTTCTGGGACCATTTTTTACAGGACTAGAAGAATCCTTAAAGCTGTGTGGAACCACAGAGGACCACGAAGAGCAGAACAATGTGTACAAGGAAGAACACACCAGGAAGCATAACATCCTGATCTGAACCTCGATCACAAAGCTGTAGTAACCAGAACAGTCTGCGAGGGGCGAAGCGGCAGAAAGACCGATGGAGCAGAAAGCAGAGCCCAGAAGCAGATCCACACCCACGAGGTCAATTCCCAGGAAAGGAGCCAAGAGTACACAACGCTGGAAGGACAGTGTCTTCCATGAACGGGTGCTGGGAAAACTGGACAGCCCCTAGTGGAGCACCTGACCTCTATCTCACACCACGCACAACAACTCGCTAAAAACCCACAACAGCAAAGAGGAAGGAAGAACACTGGTATGGAGGGTAGGGCTGCCCCTAAGTCAACGAACCCTGGTACCCAATGAGATCCATTCCCAATGGGGACACTGGCAGGATGTGCAGTGGTTCTAATTTCCTCCTGAGCTCCACTGATTAAGTTCCAGCAAAGACCACGCTGGCCTCAGCTGTCTCCTGGTGATGTTTCTAACTCTGAAAGAATGGCTTCATAGGGGAACGAGAGAATGTGGCTCAGAACCTCCCTCAGTGAAGGAAGGAAGAGGGAAATGGAATGGGATGGAGCCCAAGGAGCTTCTCCTGCAAGGGCCCTGTGGGGAGAGGCCAGGACCAGACAGCAGGGAAGTGATGCACGGCAGCATGGCCAGTGCCCTCCACGCACAGGGGGAAGGTCCTGCTCTGAGGACACGAGGACCAAGCACCCACTTCCATGCCAG
>NC_043704.1:7341-11828 GCF_006229205.1 Suricata suricatta
TTTGCAGATTCTCTTAGTGATACGGTGCTTCAATCATCAAAGGTGTACAGAGACAAGGTTTACAGGAGTATTTCTGTAGAACCATCCCAATTTATTCTTGGCATCAGTCCCCAAGGCTAAGAAAGGAACAAACCCATCTTATTTTGTACGGGTTGGGTTTTGGTCAACAATCATGTCTTGGTTTTTAATTAACATGTTAAAACCAAGTCATGTAATGTACTTACAGTGAGGTCAAGTTAATTTTACAATCAAGAGAATAACAAAATGTTTTTAGTAAAAAACAGGATAATACACATATTATTTAAGGTTAGAAATGCTAAAACAAAAACATGGGTTAAATTGTATATAGACAGGCTGGGAGTTATTTTCTCTGGAGCATGAGCCACAAGAGAAAGAATGTTTGTGAACAAGTTGCCAGAGAAAGCCCTTTCCTTGACGTAAGCATGATGGGGGCCCTGTGTGCGTTGACCTTGCACCTGAGTTTCTAATTTTGTATCCATCCTCAACCTGAAGTCAGTACAAGGGAGGGTATTTGTGACTCCAATAGCGAAAATATATGCAGCAACTTATGTCTGGTCCTTGTCTGCTTCTTAGCTGTAAGTTAGGCTCTATTTCTCTGGGCCAGACTTCATTGTAACTCTCATGTTCTCAGCCCCCCTTATGTTTGGGGTCTACAAGGCTCATTAGAAGAGCCTTTTGGCAATCATCTGCAGCTATTTGATCTCAAATCCCTTATGCAGGGGCAGGAAAATGCTTTTTATTATGGGGTAATTGTGTGGGGAATATCGGCCTGACTTGGAACATTGTGAGGCCTCATCACGTGAGCAGCAGTAGTAGCAGGAGGTGCCAGTTTTGCCTCTCATGGCAGGAGCCGTGCACGTCTGCCATTTCCTTACTGTGGCCGTGTCACCCAGCAAAGCCGGTGTGGCTCTCGGCACACACACATATGAGATACACACACACACACACACACCAGGGCTAGACTCAGAAAGACAGACACACCAGAGTGAGACACACACCAGGGCTGGACACACACACACACACACACACACACACACACACATAACAGAGATAGACACACACACACACCTACCAGGGCTAGACTCAGAAAGACAGACACACCAGAGCAAGACACACACCAGGGCTAGACACACACACACACACACACACAACAGAGATAGACACATACACACACCTACCAGGCATAGGCACACAAAGATACACCACGGCCAGACACACACACAGGAAAGAGAGATACACACACATAAGGGCTAGACACACACACTCACACCAGGGCTAGACTGAGACACACACAACACACCAGGGCTAGACACACACACCAGGGCTAGACACACACACACCACAGAGGTACACACATACACCTACCAGGCATAGACACACACACACACCCCAGGGACAGACACACACACACACATATGCACTAGGGATAGACTCACACACACATACCATGGATACACACACACACACACACACACACACACACCAGGGATAGACACAGAGAGACACACACACACACACACAAACACACACACTGTCGGCAAGGCCCTGGGAAGGCGGCCTGGATCGGCTCCAAACCTCGGAAAACAAGCACCGAGAGGGGACAACAGCCAAGACCAAGGACTCCACTGGGAGCACACAAGGACCCCGAGGCCGCAGGACCCGGCACCCACCCCCTGCGGCGTGGCCCCAGCTTAGAGGTGCCCCCGTGGGCACTCAGCCCGAGGAGGACGGCAGCAACTCGGGCTAGTTGGGCAGCACCAGGATGTGGTTCCCGAACCTGGGGACAGAAGCAGAGGGGAGCTGAGCTGCGCTGTGCTGCCGGGATGTCTGCCGGCCCGCCGTCTTCATCTATCCCCTCCTGTCCCCGCCGAGGACGGCTCCCACCCTCCTCGGAGCCCCAGCCAGAACCCAGGGAGTCCACGGGGAGCAGGACGGCACTGAGCAGCTCGGGGGGCACCCCGTCTTGTTCTCGGGACCAACAGCACGGCGGCCCACAGGTAGGAGTGGCCCGGCCTGGCCTGCTGTACTCCCCAGCCCTGTGCCCACCCTAGACGTGCTCCCCGCCCTGACCACACTCCTGCCCTGGCCACACTTCTGCCCTGACCACACTCCTGCCCTGGCCACACTCCCAACCTGGCCATACTCCTGCTCTGACCACACTCCTTCCCTGACCACACTCCTACCCTGACCACACTCTCTGTCCTGGTCTGATCCCCCCGCCATGCCGCTGGAAAGGTCCAGGAGCTTCTCTGCTGCTGGTCCCACGCGCCTGCTCACAGCTGACACTCTCCCTGCAGGTCCGGGATGATGGGGGCCGTGGGACAGCAGCAATGGGGGCCAGCGGGCGGACCCAGAGGCTCCGTCCTTCAGTCCACAGTCACCCAGCACGCAGTTCCCAGAAGACCGCTCTGGGGCCGGCCTCGCCCTGCGAGGGACACGGCCTTCCCTGCTTTCCCGCCAACTGTACGGTGGCCCCCAGGCAGGACGACTCGATGCTGTGCGGCGCCTCGGCCCACCTCACCTGGACCTTCTCGTCCAGGTGGGAGGACACAGCAGTCATCGGGACTCACAGCCAGTGCACGAGATTGACTGAGGACAGACCTGCAGGTGACAGGGCCGGAGCTGGACCCCGCCCCTGGGCCCCCAGGACTTGTTTCCAGTTCCCCACTAGGTGTCCTCACACACAGATTGCCTGCACCACCCCTCGGCCTCCAGCACCCGGGTCACCCTCCTCACCCTCCTCCTCCCTGTGTCCCCGAGGCCACCCAGTCACCAAATCCTGGTGGTGTTTCCTTCAAGAACCCCTCCCTTGTTGTTCCTACCAGTGGCCTCAGGTCCCAACTAGCCCCGCCTCCCACTGGCAGCCCCCCACCTTCACTGGGCCTGGGGGGGCGGGGGCAGCTCCTGGCCATTAAAGAGGCAGGTAAAGCCTGGAAAGCAAGCTCAGTCCTGGAGACCTTACCCTCTCTTCCCACAGCGCCCCTCCCCCGCGGCTCGCACCCGGCTGTCCCTGTCTTCTGGGCCACCCTGATGCCTCCTCACCTGCCTGTCTGCACCCACCTTCCACACCACCTTCCTGAGCCCCACTCCTGAGGCTGCCTGCCACCAGCCTGCACGTCTGCGGGGCTGCTGCTGAACCCACACCCCCGACAGCCTGGTTTCTGACGGTGTGGCGCCTGTTGGGATGCTCTCTCCTTCTCCCTCTCTGCCCTTCACCTCTGCATGTTTTCTCTCAAAATAAATAAACTTTAAAAAATCCATGTAAGATGGTTATGTCAAGAGAAATTATGTTGATATGTTTGGGGGAGTTTCTTACTGGCAAATTTAAAACTGCCACCTGGTGGGGGCGCCAGCGGGGCTCCGTCACTTAAGCCTCTGACTTCAGTTCAGCTCAAGGCTTGTGGTTCCTGGGTTTCAGCCTCCTGTCAGGCTCTGTGCTGACAGCTTGGAGCCTAAAGCCTGCTTCGGATTCTGTGTCTCCTTCCCTCTCTGCCCCTCCCCTGCTGTGATCTGTCTCTCTCCATCTCAAAAATAAACATAAAAAATTTCCTAGTAAAATAAACCTGCCACCTGTTAAACATGTCTCCACTACCCGAGAAACCTCCCAGGGCTGCCAAGTGCCTGCCAGCACAGGAGTCGCCACCATCCTCCCTCCAGACCCCAAGCTCTCTTCGGGTCACGCCCGTGTCCCCCTTCCACTGCCCGGCACACCGGACACAGACGAGCACAGCCTTCCCGCGCCAGCCTCTCCCACAAACATGGTCGCGTTGGTCACTTCTCCGGGGCAGGAACCTGCCGCCAGCACATTCCCTCAAGAGGCATCGATAAAGCAAGCATTTCAGTGCAGTAAACCCAGCCTCCCAGGAGCACGTGTTGGGTCCCAGGAGTCTCCGAAACAAAACAATCCGGAAAGGACCCCAGGTCTATCAGGAAATTCTCTATGAAAACTGAATTTAACACTGCAATGGGACTCGGGGCAGAGAGCACGCCGTCTGTGTCAGTAACGAATCCAAACCACCCGAGGAAAGAGCAGGGGCCGAACTTGACCATCGAGACCCACGCGGCTCCCGGGGCAAGGCTCCCGGTTGACAGTTATTGCTACAAACTCTCAGGAGCCGCGCTAGCAGGTGCACGCAGGCAGGGAGAGCAAAGCAGGGCCGTGTGCAGGGGCGCTGGGGAGGGAGGGGGTGCCGTGTCGGGGAGACTCAGAGCCCCACGGAACTGGTAGAGGGGGTCTACGCCGCGGGCGAGGGGGCAGGGCCAAAACGAGAAGGAAGCGACAGGAGTGCGCCCGGACTCCGTCCCAGCGCGTCCCCCGAGAGCGGGGCACCGTCACCCCGGGGGCGGCGGCCGCCTTCCTCCCCGGGCCCCACAGCGGCTGTGGCCGCGACGCCGTCCCCGCGCAACGGTCCGGGCCCGGCCCGCGTCCCCTCCCGTGACCCGGCCTGGCAGCGACCTGCAGCGCC
>NC_043704.1:11928-16179 GCF_006229205.1 Suricata suricatta
CAAAATGAGGCTGGTCTGCATTAGAAGCAAATGCCTGCAAAGAAGCTCAAAGGAGAGAGGGGATGGAAGGTTGGATCCTGGGGGTCGATGTCCACAGAGATTGAACTTTGCTATTACTTTTTATTAGGACTGTTCTGGTTTCTGTTAAGTGTTCTAGTTTCAGAGCCACACAGATCTTGAATCATTGCCCTTTACCTTCTCCCTAAGGCCTATTCTTTTCAGTGCATGGTATTGTCAGGAATGAATAGATCATGTTGTAGCAAGAATGTCTATAGTTCAGGAGGACAGACAATGACACGAATCACAAACACAAGAAACAAGAAGTGTTGGGGATGACACAGAGAGAAAGAAACCCTTGTGCACTGTGGCTGAGAATGCAAACTGGTACAGTCACCATGGAAAACGTAACAGGGTGATGATAAAGGCCACCAAACCCCGAATAGAAGCGAGGCAAGATTTTATTTTCAGCTGGGGCCAAACCTGATCTCCCTGGTATTGAGGAGCAGAGAAGGGCCCCGAACAAAGGTGGCAGTGAGCTTAGATGGACTTTAGCAAGGTGGCAAACATTGTCACTCAGTTAACCAATTAGAGTTCACAGCATTTCAGGACACCCAGTCACATTTTTACACACAGACAGTAGTGCTGGCGGGACCCTGTCAGTTTTAAAGTTCTTAGTCTAAGAGGGTCTTGAAATGACCAATTACAGTCAGACACTCCAGGCTCTGTGAGACAGTGACTACGGGACTTCCCGCACGTGTGTGCTTTGTCTGGTCAGCCTCAAACAGCGGGGCGGGAGTGCAATTTACGACCTAAGTTGTCTGTTTAGAAAGGAGGCGAAGTTACAGGGCCGAGACAGGGCCAGTTAGCACCTTATGATAACTTCAACAGAGAGCCACATAGCTGTCACCATGTAGTCAGAACAGTGAACGGAGAGATACATTTGCAAAGCAATGTACAGAAGCCAAAACAGCAAGTTAATGATTTTCAATTTTTACTCAGTTTGCTAACCTACAACAGAAAACAGTATGAAGATTCCTCAAAAAATTAAACCAGAATTACCACGTGACCCAGTGATTCTACTACTGGGCATTTATCCAAAGAGTATGAACACATCAATCAAAAAGATAGACGCACCACTCTGTTTACTGCAGCATTATTTACAACAGCCAAAACATGGAAGCAGCCCAAGGGTCCAATGGTAGACGGATGGATACACAAGATGTGGTGTATCTACACAACGGACTAGCACTCACCATTCGGGGTGCCTGGATGGCTCAGGGGTTCACCGCCTGACTCTCGGTTCAGCTGAGGTGATGACCTCATCGGGTTGTCAAACAGAACCCCACCTCGGGCTCTGTGCTGACGGGAGAGAGCTGGCTTGGGATTCCCTCCACCCTCCTCTTCCCCTTGCTCTCTCAAAACAAATAAATAAACCTAAACACATTAAATAAAATAAAAAGAATGAAACAGCATGAATTGATCTGCACAGTACTGTGCTAAGCACAACCAGCATGAAAATGGGGGCCTAAGTCCTACAACTACAAGGAGCTGAATCTTGCCAACAACCGAAATGAATAGGAAACAGCTTGTCCCCTGGAGCCTCCAGAAAAAATGCAGCCCTGCTGACACCTTGAGTTTATCCTGGTAAGACCTATGTGGAACTGCTGACCCCTCGCAGAACTGTAAGAGAATTTGTGTTGTCCCAAACCACCAAGTAATTGTAATTTGTCACTACAGCAACTGAGAATTAATGCAACAGGGCAAACAAAAAACATGACATCCAACTACAGCTCATGCCTTGGCTCCTGAGTTGGCATGCATGTGTGTATGCATACACACACACACACACACACACACACACACACACACCCCTTTCCCTAACTGGTAATTCCAAAGATGAGCACTCTTAACAAAATGGAACAATCCTTCTTTCAATCATAACAGTGCTCCTCCTCTTCCCTGGGGAGATGGCTCAGGACTGGACCCAAGCAGTTGATTCTGCAACAAGCTGAGGACCTAGAGGCATTGTCTGTTAGTCCGGAAGGTGCAAATGTGGTATCTCCTGATCTTACAACCTCTGGGTTCCACTGACTTAACAGTTACCCAGACATCTAACCTAATCGAGGAGGGAAAATAGAACAATCAGGGTACAAACTTTCTTTCAGAAAAGGGAATGTAAATCCAGTGATCAGTTGTCTGAGTAACACAGCATGTTCTTTTGGGTAGGGAGGGAGTTAGGTTCTGATCTGTGGACAGCTTAGCTGGCTGGGTTCTGCCTGTGTGGAAGATTTGGTTTCTGTTCCCTTCTGTTCTCTATGGCCCTGCCTGAGAGGGGTGTTGGGAAGGGGTATAGCCCGGAGACAACATTCTGAGGGTGGAGGTAACCATCCTGGAGGTGGCCTTGAGGACTGAACAGTAAGAGGCCCCTGCGCCAGGGCACTCTTTGCTGACACATCTCAAACACTGTTTTGATGCCAATTGATTTATTTCCTCTGAGTCCTGTCATGACTACTGCCCCTGTCTTTATGACTTTAGTCAGCGGCTTCTGGTCCAGCCTCCTCTCTTCCTCCAAGCAGTGGGAACAAAGAACTGAGGTAGCCAGGCAACCCCAACCCAGTCCAGAACCTTGCTCAGGCCCCAAGCCACAACCACACCCAGAACCATACAGAGGTGCAGAGGCAGGTCAGAACCTTTGTCAGCAGCAGGCACAGCAAGAGGGATTTAGGAGGGCCCAGGATCATTGCTGTCCCCAGGCTATTATATCCCAGTTCCTAGAATACCACGCTTTGTTGGTCCCCTCCCTAACTCTGCCAAAATAGGGCAAAGAATTCAACTTTTGCAATTCAAGAAAGTAGACAATTGCTGGGTTGTAAGTGGCTCCGGTACCCTGGCCACAGGCAGAGTCCATCTCTTCAATCTCAGGATGCTTTTCTACTTGACGGCTTTCTACTGTCAAATCACTAGGACCAAAACCAAATGGGTCAGGCTCGTACTGCCTCACAGGTGGCCTCAGTAAACAGCCAACACACTCTGACCACCCTGGCTCGGCCACCAAGAGTGCTAGGTCCCAAGTCCCAGTGCCCTTGCTGAATAATGAACACAGCATAACCTAATCATAAAATAAAACGTACATTCTGGTTCTTGTAGGAAGCCTACCTACATCTCTTATCTAATTAATTATTAGATTAAGTTTTCTCTGTTATAAAGTCCAAAAAAAGGGGCCTGGTTTGATACATTATCTGGTCACCTGTTTTCAAGGAACATCACAGACAGGGAAATTAAGGCAAAAGCATTTGAACTCAAGTGGTTCTAAGGATGAAGCTTCCACTGAATTGGGAAGCAGAAGTTTTAAAAGTCTTTTCTGAGGAAAGATTGTAAATGACTTAGAGACTACTTTTTCAGCACCCCTCACATTAGAAATAAAGAGGCTTCCATTTACTGATCCCTGGACCTATAGCAACTGCCTTTTGTTAAAGCCCAGATCATGAGAAGCCTTTCCTGACTTTGTTGGGATTGGCCTTTCCTCTCACCTGGGACAAGAGGGAAGAAGGAGAAGCAGAGAGAGAGAGAGAGAGAAGCTCTCTTCTGGAAGAAGAGCCAGTCACTATGGCTTCACCAGGACTTTCTTATTTATTTGGGGGTCTCCAGCTATGGCTGTGGAGGGGCTGCACTGGCAAGGCTGGTCCTCAGGGGCATGAGACCCCTTTCCTGCCAACCTTCATCTCCTTCAGCCCTTCCACAAATGCCTCCCACTGCAGTTAAGAGTTTGCTGAGGTGGTTTTAGAAAACTCCAATGCTATTTTGAAGTCTGCAAGGTCTGGCTGCATGGTGCTCTCAGGACTAGGGCTCGGTGGTTCTGCCTCCACTACTGTAATCAACTTCATAAAATTCTAAGTGCGAGTCTGATGCTGATAAGAAAATACTTAGATGCTTGTTATGCTTTCTGAAGAATCCAGAGTCACTAATGTATGTTATTACTGTTTTTTTTTAAGCACCCTGGATTACCTTCCACTTTATGGACACTTAAAGAAAACTAAAGCACTTCTTGTTCATCATCCCTATGCTGGAGTGAGTAAGTAGTCTGAGGTCCTAAGGTCCTGGAATGACCTAAAGGAAGGTAAGGAAGCTCCCCCTGGGATAGCCACATCTCACCTGTCACCCCTGCGACGCCAGGAGGCATTTCCGTTACTTACATAATACCTGGCACACAAAAACAACGGAAGCATCACACACACACACACACACACACAC
>NC_043704.1:16279-46144 GCF_006229205.1 Suricata suricatta
CGGCCGCGGGCGGGCACCATGCTGGCCGCCGGGGGCCGGTACGCGGCGAAGAAGAGGAAAAAGCCGTCGCGGAGGAGGTACGAGGACGCAGGGGCGCGCGCGGCGGGGGCGGGGTGGGCTGGGGGTCCCCGGCAGCCGCTCCCGGAGCTCCGCGGGAGCCGACGACGGGGGTACCGGCCTGGAGATGGTTGGAGCGCGACGGCAGATCCCCCAGTCCCACCCCGGGAACGTCTCCGGGGGCGGAGGGCGCTGGCCGAGCCCGCTCTCCGGGAGGGGCCCGGACCGCGGACCGGGGCGCGCACGCCGGCGGGGGAAGGGGCAGCGAGTCACGGCGGGGGTGGAAGGGCGAGGCCTCGCGGGGGTGGGTGACTCCCGCACTTCACCCCTATTTACCGACGGGACGCCGCGGCCCCGAGGTGTGAGGACCCCCGGCTGGCACACGCCCTGGGACCGGAGCGGGGTCCCTTCCACGTTCCCGGCGGGAGAGATCCGTGTGGCCCCTGGTGCCGGGCGGACGCTCCTGCGGATAGTAAATCTCAGGTCCTGTGGGGAGGACATTCCTCGGGCAGAGTCCTTGGGCCGAGACCCCAGGGTCTTCGCGCGTCTGGGAGCGGCCGGGGCGCGGCCCCAGGGCTGCAGGGCACCTGGCGGCACCGAGGGCCCCTGAGGCCCCAGCCGGCCCCGGCCGGGCGACAACCCGCCTTCGCGGCACAGCCCCAGTGACACGGGACCCGGCCTCTGGCCCGCACAACCCCCAGTGGCGCAAGGGAACCCGGCCTGCGGGCGGGTCTGTGAGAAATTTCCCCAAACCTCTCAAAATATCAATTCTAATCCCACGTCATTGTGAAATACGTAAAATGCCGTGGTGCAAGCGAAGTACCAAAGGGAAAACAGCCCATGATACCATTATAGGAAGTGTTCAGAATAGGCCAATCCAAAAGGAGTTTGGTGGTGGCAGAGGAGGGGGAGCGGGGAAGTGACTGCTAAGGGGTCAGAAGTTTCTGCTGCGTGATGCCACTGAATGGTGCACTTCAAAAACGGTTGAAATGGATAAAAATTTATGGTGTGTGCATTTTACACAATAAAAAATACCTATACCATGAAACTTCTCAGTAGGGGCACAGCTCAGAAACAAGCGCAGCAGAAGTTATTTTTTCAGAGCAGTGAAACCAGCCATCACTGGTTAATTGAAAAAGATGTTAAAATGGGAGGAGGGACCCCGAAGTGTATTACACATACTGTACATTTTTTTATTTCACATTTTTATTTAAATTCTAGTTAACTAGAATTAACTTGGTAAACTTGGTTTCAAGGTAGAATTTGGTGATGCATCACTTACACGTAACACCCAGAGCTCACCACAAGCGCCAGCCTTAATACCTATCACCCATGTAGTCCATCCGCCACTCACCTCCCTCCATCAACCCTCAGTTTGTTCTCCATCTTCAAGAGGCTCTTACGGTTTCCTTCTCTCTTGCTCGCTCTCTTTTCCCCCTTCCCTTATGTTCATCTGTTCTGTTTCTTAAAATCCACGAGTGAAATCATATGGTATTTGTCTTTCTCTGACTTATTTCACTTAGTATAATACACTCTAGCTCCATCCATGATGTTGCAAATGGCAAGATTTCATTCTCTTTGATGGCTGAGTAATATTCCATTGTGTCTATATACCACAGCTTCTTTATCCACTAATCAGTTGATGGACACTTGGACTCTTTCTATAGTGTGGCTCTTGTTGATAATGCTGCTGAAAACATTGGGGTGCATGTGCCCCCTTCAAATCAGTATTTTTGTGGGGGGTTTTGTATCCTTTGGGCACAATTGCTGGGACAGAGGGTAGTTCTGTTTTCACTTTTTAAGGAACCTCCATACTGTTTTTCAGAGTGGCTGCACCAGTTTCCATTCCCACCAATAGTGTAAGAGGATTCTCCTTTCTCCACATCCTTGCCAACATCTGTTGTTTCCTGAGTTATTAATTTTAGCCATTCTGACAAATGTGAGATAGTATCTCCTTGTGGTTTTTATTTGTATGTCCCTGATGGTGAGTGATACTGAGCAGCTTTTCATGTGTCTGTTAGCCATCTGGATGTCATCTTTTGGAAGAATGTCTGTTCGTGTCTTCTGCCCATTTCTTCACTAGATTATTTGGTTTTGGGTGCTGAGTTTGATAAGTTCTTTATAATTTTGGATACTAAGTCTTTATCAGATATTTCATTTGCAAATATCTTCTCTCATTCTGTAGGCTGCCTTTTGTTTTTGTTGATTGTTTCCTTCACGGTGAAGATTTTTATCTTGATGAAGTCCCAAAAGTTCATTTTTGTTGTTTTTACCTTTGCCTTCAGTGACATGTCTAGTACGAAGTTGCTCCAACCAAGGTCAAAGAGTTGCTGCCTACATTCTTCTCTAGGATTTTGGTGGCTTCCTATTTCACATTTAGGTCTTTAATTCATTTCACAAGTTTGTTTTTGCATATGGTATAAGAAAGTGGTCCAGTTTCATTCTTCTGTATGTCGCTGTCCAGTTTTCCCAACACCATTTGTTGAAGAGACTGTCTTTTTCCATTGTATATTCTTTCCTGCTTTGTTGAAGATTAGTTGACCATATAGTTGTGGATCCATTTCTGGGTTTTCTATTCTGTTCCACTGATCTGAGTGTCTGCTTTTGTGCCAGTACCATATTGTCTTGATGGCTACAGCTTTGTAATATGGCTTGAAGTCTGGAATTGTGATGCCTCCAACTTTGCTTTTCTTTATCAGGATTACTTTGGCTATTCAGGGTTTTTTGTGGTTCCATACAAATTTTAGAACTGTTTATTCTAGCACTGTGAAAAATGCTGTTGGTATTTTAACAGAGATTGCATTAAATGTATAGATTGCTTTGGGTAGTATAGACATTTTAACAATGTTTGTTCTTCCAATCTATAAGCATAGAATGTTTTCTTTCATAAGTGTTCTATAGAGTACAGATCTTTTACCTCTTTGGTTAGTTTTATTCCTAAGTATCTTATGGTTTCTGGTACTAATATAAATGGTATCAATTCTTTGGTTTCTTTTTCTCATGATTCGCAATTGGTATATAGAAATTAAACAAATTTCCGTACATTGGTTTTATATCTTGCAGCTTTGCTGAATTCACATATCAGTTCTAGCAATCTTTTGGTGGAGTCTTTTGGGTTTATACAGAGAGTATCATGTCATCTGAAAATAGTGAAAGTTTGACTTCATCCTTGCCAATTTGGATGCCTTTTATTTATTTTTGTTGTCTGATTACTGAGGCTAAGACTCTCAGTACTATGTTAACAGTAATGGTGAGAGTGGACAACCCTGTCTTGTTCCTGACCATAGAGAAAGAGCTCTCAGTTTTTCCCCATTCAGGATGATACTGGCTGTGGGTTTTTCATATACGGCCTTTTTGGTATTGAGGTGTGTTCCCTCTATACCAGTTTTTTTGAGGGCTTTTATCAAGAATGAATGGTGTATTTTGCCAAATGTTTTTTCTGCATCTGTTGTAAGGATCATATGGTTCTTATCATTTCTTTTATTAATGTGGTGTATCACGTTGATTGATTTTCAAATATTGAACTATCCCTGAAGCCCAGGAATAAACTCCACTGGATTGTGAATAATTCTTTTAATATACTGTTGGATTCTATTATGCTTGTTGAGAGTTTTTGCATCCATGTTCATTAGGAATACTGGCTTGTAATTCTCCTTTTTAGAGGGGTCGTTGTCTGGTTTTGGAGTCAAGGTAATGCTGGCCTTGTAGAATGAGTTTTGAAGTTTTCCTTCCATTTCTATTTTTTGGAACAGTTTAAGAAGAATAGGTATTATCCACTCTTCTTTAACTGTCTGGTAGAATTCCCCTGGGAAGCCATGTGGCCCTGGACTTTTGTTTGTTGGGTGATTTTTATTAGTGATTCAATTCCTTTACTGGTTATGGGTCTGTTCAAATTTTCTATTTCTTCCTGTTTCAGTTTTGGCACTTTGTGTGTTTCTGGGAATGTGTCCATTTCTTTCAGATTGCCCATTGTGTCGGCATATAATTTTTCATAATATTCTCCTATAACTGTTTGCAATTCCGTGGTGTTGGTTGCGATCTTTCCTCATTCATTCATAATTTCATTTATTTGGCTCCTTTCTCTTTTCTTTTTGATTGGTCTGACTAGGGGTTATCAATTTTATTAATTCTTTCAAAGAACCAGCTCCTAGTTTTGTTGATCTGTTCTAGTTTTTTTGTTGTTGTTTCTATATCATTTCTTTTTGCTCTAATCTTTATTATTTCCCTTCTTCACTGGGTTTAGGATTTTTTTGCTGTTCCTTTTCTAGCTCCTTGAGGTGTAAGGTTAGGTTGTGTATTTGAGACTTTTCTTGCTTCTTGATGTAGGCACTTTTTTTTTATACACTTCCCTCTTAGGACTGCCTTTGCTGTATCCCAAAGGTTCTGGACCATTTTCATTGTTTCCATGTTTTTTTTAATTTATTCTTTAATTTCCTGGTTAATACATTCATTCTTTAGTAGGACATTCTTTAACTTTCATGTATTTGTGGTCTTTCCAAATTTTTTCTTGTGGTTAACTTCAAGTTTCATTATGTTGTGATCTGAAAATATGTGTGGTGTGGTCTCAATCTTTTTGTATTTGTTGAAGGCAGATTTGTGACCCATTTTATGATCTAGTCTGGAGAATATTCCATGTGCACTGAAAAAGAATGTGTATTCTACCACTTAAGGATGAAATGTTCTGAATATATCTGTTAAGTCCATCAGGTCCAGTGTGTCATTCAAAACCACTGTTTCCTTGTTAATTTCCTGTTTGATGACCTGTCCATTGCTATAAGCAGGAGGTGTTAAAGTCCCCTACTATTGTTGTATTATTATCAAAGAGTTACTTGTTATTGATTTATATATTTGGGTGCTTCCAATTTGGCAGCATACATGTTTACAATCATTAGATATTATTGTTGGATAGACCCCTAGTTATGAGATAATTCCCTTCTTCATCACTTGTTACAGTCTTTGGTTTAAAATCTAGTTGTCTGAGATAAGTCTGGCTGTTCCAGCTTTCTTTTGACATTCAGTAGCATGATAGCTGGTTCTCCATTCCATCACTTTCAATCTGGAGGCATCTTTAGGTCTAAAAGGGGTCTCTTATAAGCAGCATATAGATGGGTCTTATTTTTTTTAATCCATTCTGATACTCTGCCTTTTTATTGGAGCATGTAGTCCATTTACAGTCAGAGTAATTAATGATAAATAAAAATATAGTTACCTGTGAATTCACTGTTTCTGGAGATTTTCTCTGTTCCTTCCTAGTCTTTGCTGCTTTTGATCTTTCTTTCCCAAAACATCCTCTTTAATATTTCTTGTAAGGCTGGTTTAGTGGCCACAAACTCCTTTAGTTTTTGTTTGTCTGGGAAACTCTTTAACTCTCCTTCGATTCTGAATGACAGCTTTGCTGGACAGAGTATTCAGGGCTGTGTCTTTTTCCCCTTCTGCACATTGAATATATCAAGCCACTCCCTTCTGGCCTGTCAGATTTCTGGAGAGATCTGATGCTAAACTGATTTGTCTTTCCTTATAGGTTAGGGATTTCTTTCCCCTTGCTGCTTTCAGGATTCTTTCCCTATTTCTATATTTTGCAAATTTTGCTACAATATGTCTTGCTTTGGAAAAGCTTTTGTTGAATTTGAAGGGAGTTTTCTGTGCCTCCTGGATTTGGATGTCTGTTTCCTTCCCTAGATTAGGGAAATTGACAGCTAGTATCTGCTCAAATAATCCTTCTGCCCATTTCCCCCTCTTCTTCTGGAGCTCCTATGATACAAACGTCCATACAATTTGTGGAGTCACTCAGTTCCCTAAGTTTACATTCATGATCCAATACTTTTCTTTATGTCTTCTTTTCAGCTTCATTATTTTACATACTTTTATCTTCTATATCACAGATTAGTTCCTCTGCTTCATCCATCCTTGTTATTACATCCAGTTGTTTTTGCTTCTCAATTATAGCATTTTTTATTTTGGCCTGACTAGTTTTTAGTTCTTTTATCTCTACAGTAAGAGATTCTCTAGTGTCTTCTTGCCATTATCAAGCCCAGCTAGTATCCTTAGGATTGTTGTTTTAAATTGTTTTGGACGTATTACTTCTATCTGTTTTGATTAAATCCCCGGCCATGACTTCTTCTTGTTCTTTCTCTTGGAGTGAATTCCTCCATCCTGTCATTTCGTCTAGGTCACTGTTTTCTTGTGTGTTTCAGGAAAGCCTGTTATAAATCTTGTTCCCGAGAGTAACGGCTCTATTAAGAAGAGGTCCTATACTATCCAGCTCCTGGCACTTCAGAAGTGTTTCATTGTGTGCACTTTGCTGTTATGTTTTGGCTGCTCTTTTCCTTAGGTCAGTTGCCTACAGAATTTCTCATTGCCTGTAGTAGGGAGTGTTTGGACCTTGTCCAAACTGGGTGTGCTTTGGTCTGCTTGTTCAAATAAGCCTGACCCTATTTCCATCAAAGCTGGGTGTGCTTTGGTCTGCTTGTTCAAATAAGCCTGACCCTATTTCCATCAAAGCTGAAGCTTTGCATCACTACATACTCAGCAGAGTTGGTGTGAGCACGGGGTTTGCGCTGGTCTTCTGGGGAAGGGGCTTACAGTGCTGGTTGTCAGGCCAACTTGCCCTGGTGAAGCAGGGCGCAGGGTCAGGGCTTGGTGTGAGTGGCTCCAGCCTCCACTAGTGGTGCTGTTTTTCTCACTGACGTTAGTCAGTGATGATGGGCTGGGAAATAATGGCATCGCCCTACTCTTTCATCCCCAGAGCAGGGATTTCACACCTCCAACTGTTCAGGAAGCTTTCACAGAAGAACGAAAAATTTCTCTCTTGTATCCCCAGCTTCCGTCAGATCCCTGCCTTCACCCTGTCTGTGTCCAGGCTGTCTGCTCACCAGGCAACACAGTACTCCTGTGTTTTATCTCAGGAGCATGGCTGGGTTTCCAAACTCCAAATTTTAGGGACCCATGTGGTACAGACTGTCGGTGATCCTCTGGGGAAGTCTCACAGTGCTGTGGCTATTGCCAGTTTGTCTGAGAAAAACAGTTACAGGACCGCACAGGGGCTCAGAGTTTATGGCAAAGCCCAGTGAAAAGCCGGCACCAAGGTTGCTGCCCTCAACAGGCGTCTGTTCCTATGCTAATGAATGGGGCTGCACTTTGGCACCCTTCAGGTTTTTGTCCCCTGAGAGACTGTGCCACCACTCCCAAAGGCACTCCAAGAAGGGGAACTGTCTGTCCCAATGCAAATCAGGGGATCCTCAAACCATGCTGTCTTTCCTGGGTCTCTGCCCTCTTTCCCCACAGGAGGACCACTGTGTCCACCGGGCTTCACTCAGTGGTGGCACAGACTTCAGATTCTCAGTTCTGTGCCTGCTTGTAAAACCTTGCAATAATCAGCCTCTCTAGTTTTCCAGTCAATGGTTTTGGGGAAGTGTTTCTCTTGTGCAATTCCCTGCACACTGCCTTCTCTCCTTCTCTCTCTCTCTCTCTCTCTCTCTCTCTCTCTCTCTCTCTCTCTCTCTCTCTCCTCTCTGAGATCAAGGCTTCCTCCCCTCCACAGCGCCCATGATTCTTTTCTCCCTGGAATCACATCTCTGCACCTCCTCCTTCCACAATGTAGCTTCTTTTGTCCCTCTAGTTCTATAATTTGTGCTCTTGGCATTCAGATTGACTTCTTGGGTGTTCAGGATGACTTGATATTTATACAGCTAGGTTAAAGGGATGAGGCGTAGGGTGTCCCTACTGCTCTTCCATCTTCACTCCACTTCCTATACTGTACATTTTAAGTGAAAATATCAACATAAGCCAATTTGCCAATCTTGTTCTGCTAACTCAAGTCTGGGTGTTGGTGGCATTGTCCTGCTCTACAAACCTCCTCCGGGCTGTTTCAAAGCAGTTTATGAAGATTTAACAAATGGATCCTTTGAAGTTTAGTTACATGTTTCAGTGCCTGAATTTTACAAATATAAAATAAAATCATCCACATTTCTACATAATACAGTGATGGGACACAGACTAACAATTAGCAAACCACACAAAACTGGCACAAGGTTCTGCACCATGGAATCTATATGTTGTAATTGATCCTTAAGCAACCTAGGAGGTAGAGACTTCTATTATCATCCCCCTCCTAGGGCTGAGGCACCAAGGCTGGGTGGTGATAGGGCTGCCCAGTTTACTTGCTGCCTCACTTGGACCTGGCCTTTTTCTGTGGCTTATTGAAAGAGGCAGAGATCCTGCTGGAGAAGATGGGGGCAAACCTCATGAGACAGTTCTCCTGACAAACAGGTTCCGAGGGGCCTTAGTGGGTGGTGAGCTGAGCTGCTGAGTCTCCTCCTCACCCATCTGGCTGGCTGGTCACCCCAGTTTGGGTTATAATGATAAAGTGCTATAAGTAGTCTTTTGTGAATATATATTTTTACTTCATCTCAGTAAGTACCTGGGAGTGGAACTGCTATGCCATGTTTAACATTTTAAGAAACTGGAATCATTTTTCAATGAATGAGATTGCAGTTATTTCAAATCACCTCCAACACTTAGTGTTGTCAAATTTTGAATTTTAGCCATTTTAATATATATGTTCAAGTAATTTATTTTAATTTTCAGTTTTCTGATTAATTATAATGTTGCTTATGATCCCATATGCTTTTTGGCTATTAGTGTATTTTCTTTAGTGAGTTATCCAAATTATTTACCCATTTCTAATTGGTTAGTAAAAGTCCTTTATATATTCTGGATACAATTCCTTTTTTTCAACCACATACACTGCAGATATTTTTTCCCCCATACTGTGGCTTGCCTTTTCATTTTCTTAATTTTCTTGCAGTCCACCTTATTAATCATTTTCTGTTATGGTTAGTGCTTTTTGTGACCCATCTAAGAAATCTTTGCACATTTCAATGTCATGAAGATTTTCTCCTTTTAATGTCTGCAGGATCTACAACTATTTCCCTTTTTCCTTACTATTGGTAATTAGCATTCTCTTTTAGGGGGAATTGATTACTCTAGGTAGATGATTATCAATTTCATTGATATTTTCAAAGTCTTCAGTTTCATTTATTTCCTCCATTTTCTGTTTCATTGTTCTGCTTTTACTTGATTATTTTCTTCCTTGTACACACTTTGGGCTTAGTTTACTCTTGTGTTTCTAGCTTCTTAAGGAGGAAACTCAGATCATTTATATAAAATGTTTTCCTTTTCTTATGTAAGTAAGGCCATCATCTTCCCTCTGCACATCACGTTAACTGCAACCCACAAATTCTGGATTGTTGTCTTTCGTTGCCATTTAGATATTCTCTTGTTTCCCTTGTGCTTTCTTCTTGGGCCCATGAGTTATTTTTTTAAATTTTATTATTTTGAGAGAGAGAGAGAGAGAACCAGCAGGGGAGGGATAGAGAAGGACACAGAAGACTAAGCAGGCACTGCGCCATCAGCACAGAGCCCGACTCAGGGCTGGAAACTCACAAACTGTGAGAGCATGACATGAGCCAAAGTCAAGACTCGAATGCTAACTGACTGAGCCACCCAGGCACCCTGGGCACATGAGTTATTTTTAAACATGGTAACTTTCAAATATTTTTCAGATATCTTTGTTACTGATTCTTAAATATCATTGTGGTCATTGTATGATTTCATTCTATTTAAACATATTGAGATTTGTTTTATGGCCCAGAATATAAGTCTCCCTTGGTGAATTTCCACATGTACATAAAAAGAATCTGTATTCTGCAGTTATTTGTTGTAGTGTTTTACAAATGTCAATCACGCTAAGTTAAAGAAGAAGTTTCACGTCTTGTGTATCCTTAATAATTTTCTAACAATCTGTCCTATCATTTACTGAGAGAACAGTAATCCCCAACTCTAGTTATGGATTTGTCTGTTTCTCCTTGCAACTGTCTCAGTTCTTGCTTCACATATTTTGGAATTCTGTTATTGTATACATATATGATAGTTATGGCCTTTTTAATATTATGAAAACACCTGTCTTTATCTTTGATAAGTCATCTCTGTCTGCTAAGATAACCACTGCAGCTGTGTAATGTCTAATGTGCACATGGTGTGTCTTTTTCAATCCTTTTACTTTAACCTATCTGAGTCTTTACATTTAAACTGTGTTTCTTCCAGATACCATGGGTTTTGTTTTTTCAGTAGTCTGATATTTTCTGCTTGTTTACATTTTGGAAACTTCAATATGGTCGAGTTTAGGTCTGCCATTTTATTTTCTAGTTGTTCCATCTATTCTTTGTTATTTTTCCTGTTTTCCTTCCTTCCTTTATATTTAATTCATCTTTAACATCTCATATATCTCCTTTTGTGGCTTATTAGTTGTACATCTTTGCTTTATATTTTCAGTGTTTGCCATAAGGCTTACAATGTAATTTTAACTTATACTATCTACTTTGAAATATTATACTGTTGCATGGATAATGTAATCACCTCGAGGACACTATAATTCCACTTCCCTTCCATCCTTTGTACTACTGTTTTCATACATTCTACATATGCTATAAGCCCCACAGTGCAACACTATTATTTTTCTTTAAGCAGTTAGTTATGTTTTAAATAAATTAAAATCATTAAATTTTCATCATTAACAGCATTGTTTATTCTTTCATGGAGAGCCACATTTATGTCTGATATCATTTTTCTTCAGCTTAAAGAACCTTTTTAAATATTTATTGTAGCTCATGGGCACCTAGGTGGCTCAGTTGGTTAAGGGTCTGACTTTGGCTCAGGTCATGATCGCGCAGCTCATGAGTTCGAGCCCCGTGTCGGGCTCTGTACTGACAGCTCAGAGCCTGGGGCCTACTTCAGATTGTGTCTCCCTCTCTCTCTCTGCCCCTCCTCCACTCATACTCTGTCTCTCTCCTTCAAAAATAAATAAACATTAAAAAAAAATTAGGGGTGCCTGGGTGGCTCAGTCTGTTAAGCGTCCAGCTTCAGCTCAGGTCATGCTTTCACAGTTCGTAGGTTCGAGCCTCGCGTCGGGCTCTGTGCTGACAGCTAGCTCAGAGCCTGGAGCCTGCTTCGGATTCTGTGTCTCCTCTCTCCCTGACCCTCCCCTGTTCGCGCTGTCTCTCTCTGTCTCTCAAAAATAAATTAAAACACAGAAAAAAATTTAAAAAATTTAAATATTTATTGTAGCTCAAATCTTCTGGAAACATTCTTTGAGTTTTTGTCTGAAAATTTCTTTACTTTGCCTTCATTTCTGAAGGATATTTTCTTCAGATACGAAATTCTGGGTTAGCAGTTCCCTTCTTTCAGTAAATTAAAGATGTCATCCCATTGTGTTTTGGCTTGCATTTTTTCTGATGAGAAGTGAGCATTGATTCTATCATTATTTATCTGTATGAAATGGGTCTTTTTTTCTCTGGCTGTTTCCAACACTGGTCTTCAGCAATATAATTACCGTGTACCTTGGCCTGGAGTGTGTGTGAGCATGTGCATACAGAGAAGGAAAGGGAGCATACATACAGATGCATGTTAGTGTATATTTGTGTGTGGGCGTAGGCTCAATTCTTAATAAACTATAATCTCCTAAACGGAGTTTCGCCCATTTCAGTTGTTAATTGTGGTGTAGAGATTTCCTAATTTAAAAAATTGCATGTGGATGCAAATATGTCAGGCTACCAGAAAGTGGGGAGGAAAGCAGTCCCCAGGCTCCTGGTGCTTTGAGGGCCACTGGGTCTAACATGTCCACAGTATGAAGTGGCATCGTCCACACTTCATGCCCACTGGCCAGGAGGGTGGTGAGGGCAGACCCCTCATGGGGTTTCCTGGATGAGCAGTACCTGAAGCTGTAGAACAATGGCTTCTGCCCAAACACCAGGAATTCAGGCCAAACCATGTCTGGCACAGCACTGGGGCCCTGGGGTGGTACAAGTGACAGTGCAGGGAAAGGTAGAGAATAATGGCTTCTCTCTCTCCCCCGAGTCCTAAGCCACAGCCTCCAGAGGGAGCCAAGTCAAACCCTTCTAAACGGCACCGGGACCGCCTGAATCAAGAGCTGAACAAACTGACCAACTTGCTGCCCTTCCCTGAGGATGTGCGGGCCCGGCTTGACAAGCTCTCCATCCTCAGGCTGATCGTGGGCTACCTAAAAGTGAAGAGCTATTTCGCAGGTAAGTGGTGGCTGTGGTTCCAAAATAAGCGATGAGCTGGGGCTGTGCGCACCGGCACTTGGGAGTGAAACGTCTGTCCAGGTGAAAGCTGCACCATGGGGTTTGGTCTCAGGCAGAGGAAGAAGGCAGCATGCTCAGCACAGGTGCCATACGTGAACCAGAACGCAAGTGCGTCAGTGCATGCCCAACCAGATGTGTAAATTCTGGGCTCCACACCGTCTCTCAGCCTGTCCACAGAAGGAGGTGGGCACAGGCCCCAGCCCGCTGTGTTTCTCACAAGGCTCACAGACTGGCATGAACAGAAGTCCTTAGCTGATGGCCTGACTTCTTTCCTTCCCGTGCTCTGTCATTCCTTGCGATACGCCAAGTGTTCCACCTGACAGAACTCTGGTTCAGAACAAAGGGCTCATTTTTCTGAAACTAGGATATGAATGGAGAGATTTCTTATCATCTTCTGGAGCACTTATTCTTCTAAAGTTCTTTACCTGCTAATTCACTGTGTCATTGCTGAAAGGTAGTTTTAACCCATCCCTGCAAGCGGAACTTGTACTCAGTAAATTAAGTGATGCAACTAAGCACAGGTGAGCTTGTGGCTGCTGTGTCCCCTGGAGGAAGAAAGTGTACCTTGGTAACTGGCAAGCTACAGTCCAGGAAGACAGAGGAAGACTCTGGGCCTGGACAACATATTACACGTTGTTACAGCTGCTCAAAATAGAAAGTAAAAAATTAATTGGGTCCAGTTGACGTTGAAAATACAATGAGAATTATGAAACTGCCCAAAATTCAGTGAAAGCTTTAGAGGAGCAGCAGCTATTTAATCCTGTATAATAGTGATGCAGAATGGCCATGCAAATAGTCGGACACCTTTGCAGTGCCGGCCAGAGGCTGGAGTCAGAGGGCCAGGGTGACTGATGAGCAGATGCAGGGTTTCCTTTTGGGGTGCCAACAGTATTTTGGATCTCAATAGAGGTGGTAGTTGCACAACACTGTGAATGTGCTCAATGCCACAGGACTGCTCAGTTTAAAGTGGTTGATTTTATGCTATATGAATCCCACAGAGGCTGAAATCCTTTGACGGGAGGGAAGCACAGACCCTTCAAAGCCCTCTCAGCACCGAGAGGCCTGGAATGGGTTCTCTGCTTGCCTCTGCTACCTGTTTCGAGGCTGCCTGAGCCTTCTCTTCCCCAGACGTCTCTGGTTTGTGCCAGTGAACATAGGGGCCTGTGCTGCAGGCCACTGACAGTGGTGGAGAACTGGGACCCTCTGACCTGGGTCTGATTTCCCCCCAGGATGGCCCAAAGGAAAGAGGCACATGTATGCCCCTGCACTGGCCTGGAGAGTTGCTGTCTCTACCAGTTTTGTGTTGTGAACTGCTTTTCCATGGAAACACCTTGATCCTCAGTCAGTCTAAAATCTTGTCTGTTCAGAGCTGTGGATCTGAGTCCTGTCTCTCCCACCATGTCTGTACACTCCTCCTCTGGGTCTCTCCTCTGAATGGATGGATGACTTTCTTGGTTGTTTCTCATATAGGCAGGAGTGGGGAGAGCCTGGGTGAGAGACAGAGCTATCTCCAGAGCCAGTCTAGGGAAAACAGTCCCCACGCCTGTTGGACCTCAAACAAGCAGGAGGGCTGGGCTCACAGGATCCATACCCACAAGGGCTTTGTTGAGGACACACTGCTGTCCCCAAGCCACAGAATCCACTGGGCTTCCATCCCAAAGGCCCAGCTTCCTCCTGCCATAGCCTGAGACTGAGGCTAGGGCTTTCCCTATCTCTGCCTA
This sequence comes from Suricata suricatta, assembly GCF_006229205.1. Classification (NCBI taxonomy): domain Eukaryota; kingdom Metazoa; phylum Chordata; class Mammalia; order Carnivora; family Herpestidae; genus Suricata; species Suricata suricatta. The sequence continues at coordinate 30,219 of NC_043704.1, forward strand.
CGTCTGCCTTCCAGCAGGACAGGTGCCACGTGTCCGAAGTCTCATAACTGAGCAGTTAACCCACACTCACTGCTCTATGCCTCTCAAGTCCAGCTGCCCTGTTCTCTCTCGTTCTTTGTGATTCAGCATTATATTAATTTTCATATTATGTAATTCTTAAGAAGGAATTGTCATCTATTGGGCATCATTTATGAGCCAGGTTTTTTGTCCAGGTATCTCATCTGAGTCTATGAGGCACTGTCATCATCTGTCTGCCAGTACAGATAGAAAAGTGAGGCTCAGAGAAGCAAAGATTTTAAAGGTAGCACAGCAGAGAAAGAGCCAGGACTGAACCTGCTCCCAGGGCACTGGGTAGAATCTCTTTTGCCATGAAAATAAGGTAATGTGAAACAAACTCAAGCTAGAGCGAACTGGATGACCCAGCACTTGGGTCTTAGACCAGCTGGGGCCCACTGTAGAGTAAGCAGATGAGGAGATTTTGCTGGAGACCTAGGGGTGGGGGGTGGGGGGAAGCACATGGTCACATGTCCCAAAGAAACCGTTGGCTGAACGAGGACCCCCTGTTCACACTCCTCTGGGAACCTGGGGGGCAGCTTGGCTGGGGTCGTTCTGCTGCCTGGTGGGCAAGCACATTAGCACTCAGCATGCAGGGAGGTGCAGGAGCCTGAGAAGACATGGAGCGTCTCTGCGGAGCAGTGCAAAACTGGAGGTGTGTGGGCGTTCCGGATCCCTGCCGGCCTCGGCCTGGCCCAAATGCCTCGCTGTTCAGAGAAGAAGGTCTTGTTTCCAGGATAGCTCAATGTGGAGCTGCTCTCGGGTTGAATTCCTTTCCCCAGCCCCAGCCCCTTCCCCATATGTTTATCTTCCCCAGACAACCAGCTGTGTCTCCAGCACCGTCTGACCCAGGCCACTCCAGTGTCCTGGGTCAGAGACAGAAGCAGGAATGCCCTGGTTTCCACGGGGTTCTCTGATGAACCCTGTTATGAGTTTGTTTTTAAAGTGACTTGCAGACCTCTCTGTACAAATGACTTTCCTTTGATTTCAAGGAGCCTCGACTTTTCACAGCCGCTCTGTCTCAGATGCTGACTTGAACCAGCATGAGCAGCCCCAGTCAGTACTCCTTGGGTTTCTTTCCAGGAGTCAGGGCCAGGTCACTTAATGCGCACTTTTGAAGGTGTAAGGTGCTTTCCTTTATTTTTTCCTCTCTCTTTATTTCAGAGCTATCACGCATTTATTTCTTCCAATTTGTATTTAAATTCTAGTTTATCACCATACAGTGTAGTATTGGTTTCCAGAGTAGAACTTAGTGGTTCATCACTTACGTATAACACCCTGTGCTCATCATAACAAATGCTCTCCTTAATACTCATCACCCATTTAATCCCCCCACCCACCTCCCTCCATCAGCCTTCAGTATGTTCTCTTTTGTTAAGATGGTTTCCTCAAGGGGTGCCTGGGTGGCCTAGTCAGTTCAGCCTCTGACTTCAGCTCAGATCAGGATCTCACAGTTTGTGAGTTCGAGCCCCATGTCAGGCTCTGTGCTGACAGCTCAAGCCTGAAGCCTGCTTTGGATCTGTATTTCCCTCTCTCTCTGACCCTCCAATGAGTGCGCTCGCTCTCTCTCTCTCTCTCTCTCTCTCAAATAAACAAACATTAAAAAAAAGATGGTCTCCTCAAACACAAACTATATTGACAAGATTAATAAACACTTGTTTTCAATGCCACCTTTGTCTTCCACAGCCATCCTAAAGGACAGCATTGCAGACTGCTCAGGTAACCCACCCATGAATCCAGGGGAAAGTGAGCCCACCTCTCCACAGGTCAATGCAGAACTGTTTTCTGAAGGGGACTTGCTTCTTCAGGTACTGTATGATATTTTCTTTCTTTATTTCCTGTCAGTGGTTATGATTATAATAGAATCAGGCCTCAGAGTATTCCAGAAAACATTTTGTTTCAACTCTTACTGAATTTATCTTTAATTGCCATGTCAAGTTTCTGGTTGAAAAGAGTATTCTATATCTATTGTTCCCATTTTTTTGGACAAATCTGTAACCATTGTGCCATATGGGTGCCACATGAGAAGAGCCAGAAACCCTGGCTGTCAGTGCTTGATGGCCACCTGCCAGTCAGGTAGCAGCCACCGTTCCCCACAAGGATGACGCTGCATTTCCCTGCCTGTCAGGGGTTGTGAGACTCAGAGCGATGGATGTATTTGCAAATCATATTGTAAGCCCACAAACCCAAGATGTAAGACAAACATACAAAGGAAACGCATACTTTGAGTAGATGGAAATATTACCATGACATATTTCATTTTTACTACTTTTGAGTATTTAAAAATCTCTTTCTCTGGAATCTATCTAAATACAATGTAGTGCTGGTACCTTAGCAAGGAACCCAGGCTCTGGGTGACACGAACATGGCAGATCTTCCTCTCACAAACCAGAAGTACAAAATTTCCACAGACAGCCCAGGAGGAACATGCCTCACTGGGTGATTGGCCCCAGAAGCAAGTGGGTCTCTTCTTCAGGAAAGAGGAGGTGACATGAAAGATCAGTGCATCTTTATTGGTATAGTAAGGGCTTATTTATCTGTTGAGACAAGTCATTAGACTTTTATCAGGATACTTAAAAGTCAGTCTGTGGTCTCCTCTCCCCACCCTCAAGCTGAAAGAACTACATTTTTCATGCTTCGGATATTTTTTTAAAACCTCAAAAGAGACCTAGGGGCACCCGGGTGGCTCAGTTGGTTAAGCACCCAACTTCGGCTCAGGTCATGATCTCGAGGTTCGTGGGTTTGAGCACCACATCGGGCTCTGTGCTGACAGTGCAGAGTCTGGAGCCTGCTTTGGAGTCTGTCTCTCCCTCTTTCTTTGTCCCTCCCTTACTTACATTCTGGCTCTGTCTTTCAAAACTTAATAAATGTTAAAAAAAAAAACAACAAGCACCTCAAAAGAGACCTAATATAAAGACTCTGTCAAAATGTTAGCATATATTAAATCTGGGTACATTATTGTTGGTTAACTGATCTCTTTAATTTTAGTGAGTTTGAACTAATTTGTACTTATATCTTTAAAACAGAAATTTTAACACAAACCATCTCTTGTAATGAAATTCTTAAAGAATAATTCTAAGTGTTTGTTTAGCTGAAATGATCAAAGTTCTGATTTAGTCACGGTTCTTCAGAGAAGTAGAACCGATAGGATGTGTGTGTGTGTGTGTGTGTGTGTACACGGAGAGAGAGAGATTATAGAACTGGCTCATGTGATTTGGCATGTGGCAAATCTGAAACCTGCAGGGCAGGCTAGAAATCTGTCTACTCGGGAAGGACCTGATGCTGCACTTGAGTCTGAAGGCTAAAGGCAGAATTACTTCTTCCCAGGGGGACCTCAGGTTTTTTTCTCTTAAGTTCTTCAACTGATTGGCTGTGGCCTGCCCATGTTATGGAAAGTAATTGCTCTACTAATGATTTAGATGTTAGTCACTTTTTTTAAAGGTTTTAAAAATTTTTTTTTGAGAGAAAGAGTATGGGGGAGAGACTCCCAAGTAGGTTCTGCACTGTCAGCACAGAGCCCAGAATGGGGCTCAAACCCTCGAACGGTGAGATCATAACCTGAGCTGAAACTAAGAGGTGGACACTTAACCAACTGAGCCACCCAGGTCTCCCGACGGAATTCACACTTAAAAATAAATGTCTTCAGGGCCACTTGTAGGGTGTCACTCCCTCAGGATAAATAACCTATAAAATTTTTTCTTCATTAAACAAAATTTTAATGCCTTCACAGAAACATCTACACTAGTATTTGATCACATTTTTGGGCACCATAGCCTAGCCAAGCTGATGCATAAAGCTAACTGTCACAGCTTTATATTTAGTTGAATTTTAAATGGATATCCATAAAAATTAGTTTTAGTTGGTAAAAAATAAGCGTGTTTCAATTGATAAAAAATATTAACCTTAAAAATACAACCGTCAGTTATTTTACCAATGAAAACAAGTCTATGCAGGAATATCAGAGATCTGCGATTTGAGACAAGCATGCTAGGGCAAAACCGTAGGCAAGCCCAGAGGACAAACAAGAGGAAGGCTCTTTCATGGAGGAAAGGGGGAGTTGGGGGGGCTGTTGTAAACAACAAGTCCACTGGAGTAAACTGGAAGCTGGAAGTGGAGTGGCTTCTCTTTGGTTGGGGCTGTGACTGTCTCATTGGCGAGACGTGATGGCCTCTCATTGGCTAGGATATGCCAGTCTTTCTTTGGCTGGGCTGTTTCTAGGTGGGGGGCGGGGGATGAGGAGAGCCTTTCTTTTTCCTGCTGGAATAATAAAGTAGCTTGCGTGGTACAGCCTTGATTTGTCTCTTCCTGTTGGGGTCTGCAGTTGGTGATGAGTAGTACCGTGTGAGGGCTCCCACTTCTGGCCCCCAGCTCCATTTCAGATGAGGTTTCCTTTGATTCTCACACTTACCCCTCTTGACCAAGATCTTTCTTCAAAGAATCTCTGATCAAGAGTCAGGTTTTCCATATTTAATGTTTTGTCCCTCAGCACTTTTCTGATTGTCTCATCTTAAGACAGAGGAAAGTGCAGTTAGAAAACACCTAAGGCCACATTTTAGTAACAAGGAAGATGAGGAGGGAGACCTCCCTGGCAATTCCAAACTATAATTCATATTTATCAAGACTGTAAGCACTGGAGATCATCTCCTATTGGGGAGGTCCTTCTTATAAAAGGTTGATGGGCAACAAAATGCAAACTTAAAATAATTATACAAAACAGAAGAAGTAACATAATAATTCCAAATTGTATGATGGTTCTAAACCAAGACCCTGAGTCCTAAAGTATAAAACTGAAATATTTATCAGCGCTTATTCCAATTTAAGGGAGAAAAGTTCTCCCTACAAAGGCAAATCCGTAGTCATGTATGTCCCCTCAAAGTCCCCACTTAAAGTGACTGTGAAAGTAGAATAGTGAATAATACAAGACTACACTGGAAGAATTAGCCAAGTGTATTAAGAAGAAATGGTACAGGTATAAATATGAAGCAACAGTTGAACTTTCTGCAGAACAACAACACTTCAAAGACATATTAAAACAGTGTTGTTATCTCAAGAGTTATTTGGAACCAAATGTGTTACTAAAATGCAATCTGTAAGTTTGCAAATTCAGAGGCCATACATTTGCATAAGAAGCCAATATCAATTAAGAGGTCAGATGAAAGAAAGACTTGTGAATTCTGAACCTTCTAATCCTTCTAAACTCACAATATCATGATGAGGTTCTTTCCCAAAGGCCATAATCAAAAGAAGTTTTCCCTTTCACAAGTGTTTTAGAAATGCAAACAAAGATACACAGGCTTGGTGTGGGCACAGTGAGAAAGCTGTCTTCCCAGATCGTGTGTGCTTCAGTTCCAGGAAATCTTTACTTTCAGGACACTAGGGTGGTATGCAGATCCACATCTGTCTTCAGATGTGTTATGTGAATCCAGGAGTCTATTCTCTGGAGTTTGGTGGCACAAGCATTGACTTACAGTTCTTGATAAGGGCCTTTTCAGTGAGATTAAAGAGAGTTTTTCTGGAGATGTCATTTCTAAAAGACAAAATCTCCATGTTGCAAGATGTGATGCTTAAGGTCTTTCACTGCTGGGAGTACACCGTGAAAACATGTAGTCCTTATTCCCAGATCAGACCCCCTAAGTGTCAAACCCAAATTTGAGAAAACGGCAATTTTTCTTTGGAGACGTTATAACCCTTTAAGGCCAAAAAGTTTAACAGGTGAATACTGTCTTCCTGACGGAAGTTTAAGAAACAAATCATCTACACATTGTAGCAGAGTAAAGCCTGAAGAAAACTGTAGCATGCAAATCAGCTTTTAAGTTTTGTGAAAAATAAGAAGGACACTCTGTGAAACTCTGGGGCATTACTGTCCAGGTGTTATTTCCATTCTTTCTGAATGAATGCAAATAGGTGTCGGCTATCCCTGTCAACTGGAATACTAAAATTGCACTGCATAGATCAATTACAATGAAAAACAATTTGCTACCAGCAGGAATGGATATTAATACCACATGGGGATAGAAACAACAGGGTGCTAAAGGATTACAGTGTTATTCATTGCTCAGAGGTCCTAGACAAACCTCCATCCTTGGCCACTGGGTTTTCTCACTGGTAAATTACGAGTATTATAGGGGCCAGTGCAGTATATAATGAGGCTCTGAGCTTTGTAATCTATTATGAGCATGATACCTTGTAGGACTTCTTTCTTCATAGGCTATTGGTTAATTATGGGGGGGCCGTTTTGAGAGATCACTTTGAATCTTGATGGGAGGTGTACTGTAGATTCTGCTAGTAGCAGTTGAAGACTTTGTCCATAAGAACAATGGTAGCTGATTCAGTAGGGACAAATGATCAGTGTCTCCAGACTCATCTAAACCATAACAGATGGTGCAAACAGATTTCAAAGGGTCGGTCATTTAATTCACCTGGTTGGCTAATTGATTACTACTGTCAAATTCTAAAATTATTTCTCTCCACTTTTTTCAGTTAATTTAGAAATAGTATTTTGCAAAGATGCAAACTTAGGATTCTGAAAACTGTTACCCTCAAGACACCTATTAGTTATCCCATTCAGTTTCCTTACTTTATTTCGTTTTATTTGCAGCCAAGGGTTTCTAATGCAGTTTTAAGAAAAAAAAATTGGGAAGATCAAATGTTCTTCCACATTGGCCATTGAAGTTCTACATTACTCTTACTTAAGTTGGTATATTTAGTTAGAAAGGCACATGAGGAGGGGCCATGATTTTAAAACATAAAACTGAGTGGGGTCCCAGAATGGGGGGAGGACCCTCAAAGCATTTTGATGATTGTGATCCCTTTTATTAGAGTTGTTTTCCTAAAGCCAAAGAAAATTCTTAAACAGCAGTTTTAGTAGGAACAACCTGGTTTCAAAGGTATCAGACCAAAGTCCAGCATATTGCCAACAGGCATAGTTTCAACAGGCAAATTTCAGTTCAGGAAGAGTGGAACAAAAGGCCAAATGAGGACTCTCAGAATGGGGGGTGGGGTGGGCGGGGAGCTTTGCTGGATCCCACTTCTGACACCAAGTAACACTTACCTTGAAAATAAACTGTCAGCTATTTTACTAGCAAACATGGGTTTACTTGGAAACCATAGGAAATTGCAGTTTAGGACCAGCAAATCTATGGAACAACCATAGGCAAGTCTATAGAACAAAAGAGGAGACTCTTTTATAGAGGAAAGGGGGAACTTGGGAGGAGCTGTTGTCAATAGAAACTCCATTAGAATAAACTGGGAGCCGGAAGTATAGTAGCTTCTCACTGGCTGGGGTATGAGTTGTGATCATCTCTTATTGGCTAGGCTGGTTCGGGTGGAGGAGGAAATCTTTCTTCCTCCTGTTGGTAGCAAAATAGCTAAAGCAGTATCAACTTGTAAGGTATGTGTTTTCCTGTTGGAGTCTGCAATTGATGATGAGTTGTAAGACACTAGAGCTCCCCATCTGATCCCCCAACTCCATGACTGAAAAAAAGGTTTCCTTTTATTTTCACAGAAATATTTGACTTTATTTTGTGGGAGCACATTCAGATGTTTGGCATTCAAGACCAAATCAAATTTAAATCATTCAACTTTTCTAAAAATGCACAATTAAGAAGGTGAGAAATAGTAGACTAAATAGCTAAAATGTAACAGAGAAAATCAGGAGAAAGACACAGTTTGAAAGAACCATGGGGTCAGAAAAAGTCTCAAAATCTACCAAAACCTTGCCTTTGTAAAATGTACCAGTGTAACTGGATCATACTCTAGAAAAATAGAGCAACCCATTAACAATTAGTGGAGGCTAACAGCTTGGAGTTTAGTGGTGAGATCAAGGAAGGAGATAATAAAAAAAAACAGCACAGTTAAACACCATTGTCACTATATGCTGATCAGGAAGACTATGTACATACCCAAGGCTATGCCTTATGGGGAATGAGAATAGAGGCTGCAGGTGTGAGGGACTTAGACTTCACTGAACTAGTCCATCCAGGTCATTATATAAACTAGCAAACAACAAGAGAAGTGGAGATCATTATCCAGTTAGTATATTACCAAAAGATGTAGTTCTCAACAAATCATGAGACACTTAAAGAAACAGGAAAGTATGACTCATGTACAGAACTAAAAGAGGGAATAGAAACTGCCTTTGAAAGACCCAAATGTCAAATATAGCAGATAAAACTTCAAAGTAGGTTTTATAAATATATTCAATGAATGAAAGGAAGTCATTTTAAAAATTAATGGAAGATAAGATGACAAAGGCTCATCAAATAGAAAATATCAGTAAAGAGAGGTGTAAAAGAACTACATGGAAATGCTAGAGTTGAAAAAAGTATAACAACTGCAATGAAAAATTCACTAGAGGGACTCAACTGTATATTTGAACTGATAGAAGAATCATGGCAGAATTTGAAAATAGACAGAGATTATGCAATCTGCAGCACACAGACAGACACACACACATGATATAAAAGGAGACTCTGAAAAATATGAGATACCATTAAATGCACCAATATACATATACTGAGGATACCAGACAGAAGAGAGCAAAAGTGGCAGATCAAATATTCAACAAAATAATGGCTTAATACTTCACAAAATTGATGAAAACCATTTATGTACACATCCAAGAAGCTCAAAAACAAGTAGGATAAATTCAGAGAGATACACACCTGGACACATCATAGTCAAAATGTTGTAGACAAGAGAAAATCTCGAAAACAGCAAGACAAAAATGATTCATCATGTACAAGAAAACCTCCACAAGATTAACAACTGACTTGTGATCAGAAAACATGAAGTCCAGAAGACAGTACAGTGACATATTTAAAATGCTGAAAGAAAAAAGAAAACACCTTTCAAACAAGAATCCTATACCCAACAAAACTATATTTCAAAATGAAAGTGAAGTAAAGATTCCCAGATAAACCAAATCTCAGAAAATTTGCTATTAGTAAACTCACTTTATAAGAAATAATGAAGGATCTTTTTAAGTCTGAAAGCAAGAGATATACCAGAGCAATGTGATCCAAATGAGAAATAAGAGCACTGATAAGACAATTATCAGCAATTATAAAAGGCAAAATAATGTTTCTTCTTTCTTCTATAAACTTATTTTAACAAGCAGTTGCCTGGAAAAATACAAGTATATAAATTGTGTTGAGCCTATAACACACAGAAATGCAATACAGTTGACAATAACAGCACAGAAGGCAAGTGGGAGAACACCTGTGCTGAAGTAAGGAAATGACACCAGATGTGAACTCAAACACACAAGAACTGAAGAGAACCAGAAATGGTAACAAGTTTAATAAAGTCATTCTCCTTAAACATATATGTGCTCTCCTTTCTTCTTTCAGCTGATTTAAACTACATTTAATTAGGGGCACCTGAGTGGCTCAGTTGGTTAAGGGTCTGACTTCAGCTCAGGTGATGATCTCATGATTCATAGGTTTGAGCCCAACATCAAGCACTGTGCTGATAGTTCAAAGCCTGGAGCCTGCTTTTGATTCTGTGTCTACCCCTCTCTCTACTCCTCCCACTCACACACTCTCTCTCTCTCTCAATAAATAAATAAATATATGAATGAATGAATGAATGAATGAGTGAATCAAGTTATAATATATATTAAATTATAGCAAAAAGGAAGGTAATAGAGATATATAGGAGTAAATTCCTATCTCATAGGAATTAAGTGAGCATAAACGAGGTACATTATGATAAGTTGTTATGTATATGCAAGCCACAGAGCAAACATTTTTAACAAACAAAAAATATAAAATCATTAAATAAAATGAAATGCTATATCATAAAAAACTTATAGTAAAAGAGGAATAAAAAAGATATGAAACACAGAAAACAAAAAGCAAAACAGCAAATTAAATTCAACAATATCAATAATAACCTTAAATGTAAATGATTAAACAATCCAATAAAAAGTCCGTAACTATCAGGCTGTATTTCTTTTAATTCCAACCATATGACTACAGGAGATACACTTTAGATTCAGAGATGTAAATAGATACAAAACAAAGATGGAAAAGAATATATTATACAAAGAACAACCATAAGAGACCTGGTGTGATTACATTAATATGTGACAAAATAGACTTTAACACAAGAAATAATGATTGGAAATAGATATTTTATTAAAAAATGTTTTAATGTTTCTTTATTTTTGATGTAGAGAGCATGAGCAGAGGGGAGAGCAGAGAGAAAGGGAAACACAGAATCAAGGCAGGCTCCAGGCTCTGAGCTACCAGCACAGAGCCTGAAGTGGGGCTTGAACCCACAAACTGTGAGATCATCACATGAGCTGAAGTTGGACATTCAACCGACTGAGCCACCCAGGCACCCCTTTAGTTCATTTTATTTTTGAGAAAAGCAGGGGAGAGGAACCCAGGGAGAGAAAGAGAATCTTAATCAGGCTACATGCTCAGCACAGAGTCCAGTGTGGGGTTCAATCCCACAACCCTGGGATCATGATGTGAGCTGAAATCAAGAGCCAGTTGGATGCTCAACCAACTGAGCCACCCAATTGCTTCTGGAAAAATATATTTTTATAATGAGAAAGGGCCAATCCATTCCAAAGATATAACAACTACTAATATATATGCATCTAACAACTGAGCCCCCAAATACATAAAGCAAAAACTGGTATAATCAAAGGGATAAATAATTTAAAAAAAAAGTTATTGACTTTAATACCCAACTTGCAATAATAAATACAAACAACTAGATAGAAGACTAACAAGGATATAAGAGACTTGACCCATACTATAAACCAACTAGATGTAACAAACATTATAGAACACTCAAACAACATCACAATATACATCCTACTCAAACATGGAATATTTTCCAGATTAGACTACATCCCACCATTAAACATGCCTCAACAAATTTAAGAGTTAAAATCACACAGAATATGTTTTCTCACTTGGAACAAAAATAGACACATAGATCAATGGAACAGAATTGAGACCCCAGGAAAAACCCCACAATTATACAGTCAATTAATCTATGAAAAAGAAGGCAAGAATATACAATGGGGAAAAGACAGTCTTTTCAATATGTAATTCTAGGAAAACTGGACAGCTACATGTAAAAGATTGAAATTGGACCACTTTCTAACACCATACACAATAATAAACTGAAAACTAATTAAAGGCTTAAATGTGAGACCTGAAATCATAAAAATCCTTGAAGAGAATTCAGGCAGTAGTTTCTCAGACTTTGGCCACAGTACTAATTTTCTTTTTTTTTCTTTTTAAATTTTAGAGTGAGCAAGGTGGGGCGGGAGAGAATCTTAAGCAGGTTCCATGCTCAGCACAGAGCCTGACATGGGGCTCAATCCCACAACCCTGGGATCATGACTAGAGCCAAAATCAATAGTCAGACACTCAACTGACTGAGCCACCCAAGCACCATTATAGTAATATTTTTCAAGAAATGTCTCCTAAGGCAAAAGAAACAAAAACAAAAATAAATTATTTGGACTATACAAAATAAAAACTTTTATACATTAAAGGAAACCATCAACAAAACAAAAAGACAACTTACTGAATGGGAGAAGATATTTGCAAATGAGGTATCTGATATCTAAAGACCATACACAACACCAAAAATAAAACAATCCAATTTAAAAATGGGCAGAGGATCTTAATAGACCTTTTTCCAAAGAAGACAAACAGATGGCCAACAGACACATGAAAAGATGCTAAATGTCACTAATCATGAGGGGAATGCACACCAAAACTACAATGAGGTATCACCTACCAGAATGGATTAAATTAAAAAAAAAAGAAATAACAAGTGTTGATGAAGATGTGGAGAAAAAAAAAGGATCCCTCCTGCACTGTTAGTGGGAAGGTATATTTGTCCAGCCACTGCAGAAAGCAATATGAAGTTTCCTCAAAAAATTAAAAATAGATTACCATAGATCCAATAATTCCACCACTGGATATTTACCCAAAAGAAACAAAAACACTAACTCGAAAAGATATATGCACCCCTGTGTTTACTGCAGCAGTATTTACAACGGCCAAGATTTGGAAGTGACCTAAGTGCCCATCGATAAACATATGGATAAAGAAATTGTGGTATATATACAATGGAATATTACACAGCCACGAAAAGAATGAGACTGTGCCATCTGAATCAACATGGATGGACCTAAAATGTGTAATGCTATGTTACATACGTCAGACTAAGACAAATACCATATGATTCCACTTAAAAGTATAATCTTAAAAAAAAACAAACAGGGGTGCCCAGGTGGTTTAGTCGGTTAAGTGTCCGACTCTTAACTTCATCTCAGGCCATGATCTCATGGTTCGTGGGACTGAGCTCTACACTGGGCTCTGCACTGATGGCACGGACCTGCTTGGGATTCTTTCTCTGCCTCTTTCTCTGCCCCTCCCTTACTTGCTCTCGCTTGTGCTCTCTCTCTCTCTCTCTCTCTCTCTCTCTCTCTCTCTCTCTCACTGTCTCTCAAAATAAATAAATATACATTTAAGAAAAGAAAAAAGAAACAGAAATGAATAAACAACAAGAAGCTGAATCAGACCTATACATACAAACAACAAATTGAGGGTAGCCAGAGAGGAGAGGGTTGGGCAGTTGGGCAGAATGGGGAAAGGGGAGAGAAAGAAACAGGTTTCCAGCTATGGAAAGAATAATTGACAGGAATGAAAGATACATTATAAGGGAAAAGTACATACATAATAAAATAAAATGTTATATAATCAATAAATCTTTTTAATTTCCAGCAGTTGAAGGCACTAGGGGAAAAAGTTTTCCTACTATTCTGGAATTAAATTAGAAATCAATACCAAAAGGAAAACTGGAATATTTAAAAATAGAAAGTATACATTTTCCTAAATAACCAATGAGTCAAAGAAGAAATCACACCAAAAAAGTAGAAAATACTTTCAGATGAATGAAAACAAAAGCGACATACCAAAACTTGCTCAAATGCTTGTAAGGCAGTTCTCTGAGGAATAGTTATAGCTATAAATGCCTATGTTAAAAAAAATAAAGATCTCAAATGAATAATCTCACTTTCCACCTTCAGGAATTATAAAATGAGCAAACTAAAACCAAAGCATGCAGTGGAAGGAAGTAATAAAGACTAGAATGGATATAAGTAAATATAGGATAGAAAAACAATACAGAAAAACCAAGTAACAGTTATTTGAAAAGTTCAAAAAATTGACGAATCTTTACTTAGATCAAGGGGGTAAAAGGACAAAATTCAAATTATTGAAATTGGGAACACAAAAGGAGACCTCATTACTGGTCTTATAGAAATACAAAAGATTATAAGGAAATACTAGGAGCAAGTGTATTCCAACAAACTAGAAAACTTATATGAAATGGACAAGTTCTTAGTGAGTCACAAACTAAACAAAACAAAATCTGAATAAAACTATAATATGTAAAAAGATCAAATCAGTAAATCTAAAATATATCATACAGAGCAGCTCAGGCCCAGGTGAATAGGTGAATAGGTGAATTTTATTAAACATTTAAAGAAAAATTAACACTATTCTTTCACAAGCCCTTCCAAAAACAAAACAAAAATAGAAGGAACATTTCTTATCTCATTCTGTCAGTACTATACTGATACCAAAACCAAAGACTTTACGAGAAAATAAAACCACAGAGCAGTATGTTTTAGGAATATGGATGCAAAAATCCTCAACATAATACTAGCAAAGTGAGACTACATACAAAAAAAGATTATACACCAGAATCAAGTGAGATGTGCCCAAGAACTGCAAAGTTGGCTTAGCATGTGCAAATCCAATACGAAAATGCACCATATTAATAGAATACAGGACAAAAACCACATGATAACATCAGTTGATATAGAAGAGGCATTAGGAAAAATCTGATGCTTTCATGTAACAATGCTTACCATTAAAAAAGTACTTTCTCAATCTGGTATAGGACAACTACAAAAATCACAAAGCACACATCATACTTAAAGTTGCAGACTAAAGGGGCACCTGGGTGGCTCAGCCAATTTAGCCAACTTTGGCTCAGGTCATGAAGTCACGGTTTGTGAGTTCAATCCCCAATTCAGGCTAGCTGCTGTCAGTGCAGAGTCTGCTTTGGATCCCCTGTGCCCCTCTCTCTGCCCCTCCCCTGCTCATGCTCCTTCTCTCTCAAAAACAAATAAACATTTAAAAATAAAGTTGTAGGCTAAAGATGTTGTCTAAGATCAGGGAAAAAACAAGTGTGATTGTTCTCCAATTTCTACTCAACATTGTACTGGAGGTCCTAGGGAAATTAGGCAAGAAAAGGAAATTAAAGTCATCCCTACAAAAAAAGGAAAAAGTAAAGCTACCTCAATTTGTAGATGACATCATGTTGTATGAGAAAAACCTACGGAATGTACTACAAAACTACTAAAACTGAGAACAAGTTCAGGAAGTTTGCAGGATAGAAGATCAGTATAAAATGAATTGTGGTGGGCGTGGGGGTGAGGGGGAGCTAAGATGGTGGCGTAGTAGCAGGACCCTGGGCTTGCCTCCTCCCTTGAACGCTAACTATCAAATCATGCTGAATACTAAAGAAATTAACCTAGAATTGATAGAATTTCTAGGTTGATTTCTGCACAACTAGAGGGAGAGAAGAGGCAACTCTGAGGAAGGTAGGAAGTGTGGAGATGTGGTTAGGGGGAGAAAGACAGTAGTTGGTGCAGAGAGGAGGGATCCCTGGTCACAGACAAAGGCTAGAGAGAGTGGAGCACACATGAATAAGCACAAGAGCACTTGCCCAAAGCCACTGGCTGAGGAAATAAGTGGGGATGCATTTCATGAGTCTTTGAAACCAGCAGGGCTCAAAGACTGGAGTCTCAGAGGTCCCCAGGCTCTGCTGGGATGGAGATCTGAGGCCGGGGCCCTACTCCTGGGAGAAGGCAGACAAGCAACCCGGGGGCAGCCGGTGCAATCTGAGGATCACCTGTTCGTTCTTTCTGGAGCACATCTGTGGGAAATGGCACTACCTCCCTGGGAACAAAAGGACCTGTGGTTGCCATTTCCCTCCCCCTCCTCTCAGCATGGGCTCAGACACCTGCCAAGGGCAGCTAACCAGGAGACTGGCTGTTCAGGCTGCTTGCTTCAAATAAAATGGCACTAAATACATATCTCTCATAACTACTACATATTTACTCCGAATTAATTAAACAGATGAAACACTACAATCAAAAGACATAGGGTGTCATGACAGGGGTGTCCACTCTCACCACTGTTGTTTAACATAGTGTTGGAAGTCCTAGCATCAGCAATCAGACAAAAGGAAATAAAAGGCATCAGAATCGGCAAAGAAGTCAAACTTTCACTTTTCACAGATTACATGAAACTCTACATGGAAAACCTGATTGACTCCACCAGAAGCTTCTAGAACAGATCAGTGAATTCGGTAAAGTTGGAGGGTACAAAATCAATGTACAGAAATCAGTTGCATTCTTATACACCAAAAATGAAGCAACAGAAAGAGAAATCAAGAAACAGATCCCATTCACAATTGCAGGAAAAATCATAAAATACCTAGGAATAAACCTAAACAAAGATGTTAAAGACCTGTATGCTGAAAACTATAGGAACTTATGAAGGAAATTGAAGAAGACTCAAAGAAAGGGAAAAATATTCCATGCTCATGGATCAGAAGAATAAACATTGTTAAAATGTCATTATTACCCAAAGCAATTTACACATCCAATGCAATCCCCATCAAAGTTGCACCAGCATTCTTCTCAAAGCTAGAACTATCTTAAAATTCATATGGAACCACAAAAAACCCCAAATAGCCAAAGTAATATTGAAGAAGAAAACCAAAACGGGAGGCATCACAATCCCAGACTTTAGCCTTTA
>NC_043704.1:46244-76498 GCF_006229205.1 Suricata suricatta
GAGACTATAGATGCTGGCGAGGATGTGGAGAAATGGGCACCCTCCTACACTGTTGGTGGGAATATAAACTGGTGCAGCCACTCTGGAAAACAGTGTGGAGGTTCCTCAAAAAAATATCAGTAGAACTCCTCTATGACCCAGCAATAGCACTGCTAGGGATTTACCCAAGGGATACAGAAGTGCTGATGCATAGGAGCACATGTACCCCAATGTTCATAGCAGCACTTTCTACAGTAGCCAAATCATGGAAAGAGCCTAAATGTCCATCACCTGATGAATGATTCAAGAAGATGTGGTTTATATAAACAATGAAGTACTACATGGCAATGAGAAAGAATGAAATCTGGCCATTTGTAGCAACGTGGATGGACCTCGAGGGTGCCATGCTAAGCAAAATAAGTCAGGCGGAGAAGGACAGATACCATATGTTAGCACTCACAGGTCTAATAGGAGAAACTTAACAGAGAACCATAGGGAGGGGAAGGGGGAAAGAGAGTTGGGGAGAGAGAGGGACATAAATCATGAGAGACTATGGAATACTGAAAACGAACCAAGGGCTGAAGGGGAAGGGGGAGGAGGGAAGAGAGCGATGGTCATGGAGCGGCGCACTTGTGGGGAGAAGCACTGGGTGTTAAATGGAAACCAATTTGATAACAAACTATTATTTAAAAAAAAAAGACATAGGGTTTCAGAATAGATTAAAAGAACAAGACCCATCTATATGCTGCTTACTAGAGACTCATTTTAGACCTAAAGACACCTACAGATTTAAAGTGAGCAGATGGAGAAACATTTATCATGCAAATATGCACCAAAAGAATCCAGAGTAGCAATACTTAATACCAAGCAAACTAGATCTTAAACGAAAGACTGAAACAAGAGTGCAGAAGGCCACTATATCATAATAAGAAGATCTGACAATTCTAAATATTTCTGCCCTCAACTTGAAAGCACCCAAGTATATAAATCAATTAATAACAAACATAAAGAAATTCATTGATAATAATGCAATAATAGTAGAGACTTTAACACCCCACTTACAGCAATGAAATCAACAGGGAACAATGGCTTTGAATGACATACTGTACACACAGATATTTTCAGAACATTTCATCCTAAAGCAGCAGAATAAAGACTCTCCTAGAGTGCACATGGAACAGTCTCCAGAATAGATCATATACTGGGACACAAATTAGCCCTCAACAAGTACAAAAAGTTTGAGATCATTCTATGATTATTCTTAAACTACAAAACTATGAAACTTGAAATCAACCACAAGAAAAAATTGGGGAAGACCAGAAATACTTGGAGGCTAAAGAATATCCTACTAAAGAATGAATGGGTCAACCAGAACATTAAAGAAGAAACTAAAAAAAAAAAACAACAAAAAAAAAACATGGAGACAAAATGAAAATGAAAACAAAATGGTCCAAAATCGAATGAAAGAGGAAAAATCACAGAATTCACAAATACAAGCAATCATAAGAGAATATTCTAAAAAATTATATGCCAACAAACTGGGCAATCTGTAAGAAATGGATAAATTCTGGGGCACCTGGGGGGCTCAGTCGGTTAATCCTCCGACTTCGGCTCAGGTCAGATCTCACGTTTGTGGGTTCGAGCCCTGCGTTGGGCTCTGTGCTGACAGCTAGCTCAGAGCCTGGAGCCTGCTTCCGGTTCTGTGTCTCCTTCTCTCTCTGCCCCTCCCCGTCTCATGCTCTGTCTCTGTCTGTATCAAAAATAAATAAAAAACATTAAAAATTTTTTAAAAAAAGAAATGGATAAATTCCTATAAATATGTAAACTACCAAAACTGAAACAAGAAAAAACAGAAAACTTTGAATAGACTGATAACCAGCAAAGAAATTAAATCAGTAATTAAAAATCTCCCAGCAAAAGTCCAGGGCCAGGTGTCTTCAGAGGACATTCTACAAAACATTTAAAGAAGAGTTAATACTTATTCTTCTCAAACTGTTAAAAAAAAAAAAAAAGAAAGAAAGAAAAAGGAAATAGAAGGAAAATGTCCAGACTCGTTCTATGAGGACAGCATTACCTGAATCCAAAACCTGACAGACTCTACTAAAAAAAGAGAACTACTGGCCAATATTCCTGATGAACATGGATGCAAAAATTCTCAACAAAACACTAGCAAGTTGAATCCAACACTATATTAAAAGAATTATCACCATGATCAAATGGAATTTATTCCTGGCTTGCAAGGCTGATTCAGTATCCACAAATCAATCAATATAATTACCACATTAATAAAAGAAAGGATAAGAACCATATGATCCTCTCAAAAGATATAGAAAAGGCATTTGACAAAATTCAATATCCATTCATGATAAAGTCCCTCAACAAAGTAGGGACAAATGGAACACACTCAACATCATAAAGGCCATGTATGAAAAACCCACAGCTAATATCATGCTGGGAAAGTAGGGAAACACTGAGAGCTTTTCCTCTCTAGTCAGGAACAAGATAGGGATGTCCACTCTCACCACTGTTATTTAATATCATACTGGAAGTCCTAGCCTCAGCAATCAGAAAATAAAAAGAAATAAAAGGCATCCAAGTAAGAAAGGAAGAAGTCAAACGTTCACTTTTTGCAGATGTCATGATCTTCTATATAGAAAACCCAAAAGATTCCACACACACACACACAAAAATGCTAGAACTGATACACAAATTTGGTAAAGCCACAGGATACAAAATCAATGTGCAGAAATGTTACAATTCCATACACCAATAACAAAACAGCAGAAAGAGATTAAGGAAACAACCTCATTTATAATTCCATCCCAAATAATAACTACAAATAAACCCAACCAAAAATGTGAAGGACCTATACTCTGAAAACTATAAACACTTATGAAAGAAATTGAAGAAGACACAAAGATATGGAAAGACACTCCATACCCATGGACTGGAAGAACAAATATCACTAAAATGTCTATGCTAGCCAAAGCAATCTATGCATTTAATGCAATCCCTATCAAGATACCAACAGCATGTTTCACAAAGTTAGAACAAGCAATCCAAAAACTTGTATGGAACCACAAAAGACCTTGAATACTCAAAGCAATCTTGAAGAAAACCAAAGCTGGAGGTATTATAATTCTGGACTTCACGTTATAGTATAAAACAATATGGTACTGGCACAAAATAGACACATAGATCAATAGAACAGAATAGAAAACCCACAACTATACGGTCAATTAATCTTTGATAATTCAGGAAAGAATATCCAGTGGTAAAAAGATAGGCTCCTCAACAAATGGTCTAGGGGAAAGTGGATAGCAACATGCAAATGAATGAAACTAGACCACTTTCTTAAACCACACACAAAAATAAATTCAAATGGATGAAAGACCTAAATGTAAGACCTGAAACCATAAAAATCCTAGGAAAAAGCCAGGCAGTAACTTCTCTGACACAGGCCATAGCAACTTTTTTCTAGATATGTATCCTGAAGCAAGGGAAACAAAAGCAAAAATAAACTCTTGGGAGTGTATCAAGAGAAAAGCTTCTGCACAGCAAAGAAAACAATCAATAAAACTAAAAGGTAACCTATGGAATGTGATGAATGTGGAAATCATTGCAAATGACATATCTGATAAAAGGTTAGCAAGTATCCAAAATATATAAAGAGTAAAAAACTGCTAGACATAGAAAGAAACAAATATGACCCATAATTAATAAAAAAAAATAAGACAGATCTAGAAATGACACCAAAGCTGTAATTCTCAGATGAACATTTTGAAATAGCTATTGTAAATACACTCGGTGATTTAAAAGGAAAGATTGACATAAAAATAACATAAGAAATTTTAATAGAAAAATAGAAACTATAAAAAAGAACCAGATGGGAATTCTAGAACAGAAAATATAGCATATCTAAATAGAAAATGATTTGATGGGCTCACAACAGATTATATTCAGCAGAAGAAAAGATAGGTGGATTTGAAGACAAGCCAATGGCAAGTATCCACATTGAATCATAAAATATACAGAAGAAAATTAAAAATAGTCTCTGTAGCTTCTGTAACACTAACAAGCAGTCTAGCACACATGCAACTGGAGTTACAAAAGAAACGGAGAAAGGTAAAGATTGGGTAGAAAAAATATTTGAATAATGGTTGGAATTTTTCCAACCTTGATAAAAAATACCAACCCAAAGAGCCATAAGGCACAATTAAATTGAAGCAAGATAAATACAAAAGAACCCAAATTATCATAGTCAGATTTTTGTAAACCAGGAAAATGGATAAACAAATTATGGTATGTTGGTGTAATGAAATACTGCTTAACAATAAGAAGGAATCACTGATACATTCAACATGCATAAGCCTCCAAAAACCTTATGTCAGATAAAAAATGCAGGCACAAGAACATACACTACGTCCATTTATATGAAATTATAAAACACACAACACTAGTATATGTTGCTAGAAATCAAAATAGTGGGCACCTCATTAGGAATGAAGAGTAGAGATTGACTAGAAAAGTCACGAGTGAACTTGTTCTATATGTGGGTAAGGAAAATGAATGCATTTGCCAAAACCTCATCAAACCATATCCTTAATGTCTGTGCATTTCTCTGTGTTCTGATACATCAATTTAAAAACAAAAGGGTTGTATGCTGATTGGTACCACTTACTACTACTTCCATGGAGAAACAGAATAGTCAAAGGTTTTTTTTTTTTTAAGTTCATAGATTCAGGCAGTCCTGCTGGATTTTATTTCTGTATCCTGTAAGATAGGACTGAGGTATGTTATTTTATTTTTCCAAAATTGTCATCCTTTATTTACCTGAAAAATGTCGAGTTGTTTTTAAATACCAGATTTATAATCTGCATTGTTCTCAGACCTCCTATGTAAGAACTGCTTAATTGTTTGAATTTCCCTTTTCCCAATCCATAGAAATAACAGAGTATTAGGACATATTTTTGCATTGTTTAGAACGCCTGAGAAGGTGGGGGTAGGATCTAGTGTACCAGTGTGTGGAAAGGTTGGGCTTGTCTTGGAGGATTAAGAGTTTGCCTTCTGAAACAAGGGGGAATGCAAAGTCTATGGGCCCAAATAAACATAGACAGGAAGAGGTGGTGGGAGCTTATCATTTTCTGCTGACTGCTTTCTATTTTCAGTGCAATAGGAAGCAAGGCAGAGAGTGAGACAGGAAAGGAGGTGTTGCAGATTTGAGAAGAGAGGTAAGGTGTGAAATATTCACCTAAGAGAATGAAAGAGTGAATGGAGCAGGAAACATAACAGGACTTTTAAGTAGCCCCGGGGGCCATTTAAGATTCATGGTCATGAATGTAGAGTGAGGAAAAGTGACGGCGCAGACATAGAGGAGGCAGAAAATTGACTTTTAAGAGGTTTATAATTTGCCCACTTGAGTTCCATGAATCATAAGAGCAAAGAGTTTGAGAGCAGATGGAAAGTAACCAAAACAATGACAGATATGATTATATAGTAACACCGTAATAAGGAGAAAGGAGGACGTGAGTTTCTCCAGCAGCACGGTTATGACCACTGTCGTCGTCACCACCATCATCATCATCATGAGTGGGAGAGGCCATCTCTGGCCGCAAACTGAGGTGTGCAGGAACCATAGCTTCCTCTGTCTTTCTAAAACTTAATACTTTAAGCCTCTGTTGGTTCATGAATTCCCTATTCTCTTTCTTGAAGTTGATCTAAGTGCATGGGGACTTGCATAGTGTGAAAGTTCGGAGGGTGGAAGGCATCTGATCAGAGCTGTCTATGCTGGCAACTTCTGAGGGGCTCCTGTTCCCTCCTGGTCTCTGAACATGCATCCCTGCGGTCCCTCTGGCTTCCTTATTCCTAACCACTAGTCTCTCCTACCACCTCTCTGGGCTGAGAAAACACTGTGACAGGTCACAGGCATCCTCTGGCTAGACTCACCAAATAATCACTTCTTAGATCTTACCCAGAAAGAGACTATTAATCTTTCATTAACTCTATTACACTTGCCCTAGGAGACTGAATATACAAACAGACAATGGCCAGGCCATATATAAAAATAGAACTCTGACTCACAAGCTGCAGCAGCCCTCCCAGGAAACCAAACCCTTGTCTACAATAAACATTTATCCCAGAAGAAAGCCTGCTTTAAGTCAGACTTCTAGAAAACCAGACTGCTATCTCTAGTAGCTTTCAGGAAGCAGGCCAGTGACTTCTGTAACAATCAGACCAGAATGGCCAGGACTTGATGAATAAGTGACAGCTTCCCTAATTGTTCTCCCTCCTTCTAACTTCCAACCAATGAGAGAAAGCCAATATGCTCCCCTAACCACACACAGTAGGCTCTGCCTCTAGTCAGCCATATTCAGCCTCCGCATGTCCACAGCCTCCACACAGGCCCCACCTGAAGCCATCCCCTTTTTCCCCATGAAGCTTTCCTACTCCTCTGCTTTTGAGTCTCTCCTAAAACTCAAGTGACCATGGATGACTCCCTTGCTCTAGCAAGCTCTGAATAGCCTCTGCTTTTCTCATTTGGTTAGTGTTCGTTTATTTCCACAATCCTAAATGCATACCATGAGGTTTCTGGAGCAGAATATATTAACTATTATTTACTTACAAGCAAACAACAATCATGTGGTTCCCCAGAGCCCCCATTCCTTGTGCTTAGGCAATGAGATAAAAGTGGAGTTTACCCTACTCTTTTGAGCCTATATTATGGGCAAGGATGCAAAAATACTGATTTAGACATTTAAACACAAGCTACTCCCCTCCCCTCCTGAAAAGAAGGAGAAACCCCTTGGGAAGGATCCTGAGTTACTATTCTAACCATTTTCAATGTGAATAAACCTTTCTAGGGTAACAGTAAGACCACTGTCTACAGTTTTACAAGCCAGGATGACCCCATGTTCCCAGGTTTCAGTAAGATTTCCTCAGAACTCTGAAGTGTTCAGAGACATAAAAATATTTTCTATAAAGCCCCTCAAACCCTCAAACCTATCTGGGGTTTCTGCCATCCTCCACTGGGGAGAACAGCTCTTATATTTGGGAACATGAGTGTTCAATAAATACCACTGAATAAATCCGGTTTTTCCTAATGAGCATTTGTGTGTAATTTTTACCTGGAAATGTTGAGGGTGGGGAATGGCTTTAAACCACAGGTATGTTTCCCTTAAAGTGAGTATGGAAAAATGTTTCCAACTGAAAGCTTAAAATTAAAATGCATCTCAGTCACAACTGAAACCATATCTTAAGATTGGATGCCTCCTCAGGATTCCCCAGGATAAATGGTTAAAAATGTAAATTCTGGGAGTTTCTAATAGGGTGGCTCCCAGAAGGGGTTGGAGGATCAATAAGCAATTTTTTTAGCCACCTGTCAGGGTAAGACCAGCATGCAGCCTCAGCTGATAGAGAACATAGAGCCGTTTTGTCATCTACTACAGATGAGAAGCCTTCCATGGATTTGTTTAACCAAAGGGTGGGACCCACAACAGAGATGCAAGGGGGAAAAAAGAACTTGTGCATGTGTATTTGTTTAATTGTTCAATTTGTAGTGTTCTCAATAGACTGAAGCTGGAATTTGGCTCTACTTTGATGCCACACACGCCCGCGCAAACACGCACGCGCACGCGCACACGCACACACACACACACACACACACACACACACACACACCTTCTTTTGAGGGCTGGCTTGAGTGAGCAGATATTTGTAACCAGATATCCCAGGCCCTACTTTAAAAGTGACCATTCCACACCACAAGGAAGCTCACAGAAACACCTAACAACCCTGATCCCAGCCCTCGGGGGCTCCACGAGACAGGAATGAGGAAAACTCTGAACTAACTCTTCTCTGTCTCTCCCCAGGCCCTCAATGGCTTCCTCATGGCAGTTACAGAAGATGGCTATGTTTTCTACGTCTCTCCCACAGTCCAGGACTACTTGGGATTTCATCAAGTGAGTGGTTTTGTTTTTCAGTTGAAGAGTCTGGCAAATCTAGGGGGTGAGACATGGCCATGTAACGCTTGTCTACACGGGACTGTAATGGAATTTCGAAGATCTGGGTCTCCATCTCAGTCCCACACATGTATATCATGTCTTTGACTGAGCCTTCCCCAGAGCACTGGTTTCTTCATCCAGTGGAAGGCATAGTAGCCGAGATCCTCTGAGAAACAGATGCCAAGGCAAGATGAGATGAGCAAGAGATTCCCCAGGAGAAAATCCTGAGAGGACCCAAGAGGGAGCAGGGGCTGGGGAGAGCAGGTCTGACCCCTGGGCAAGAGACCACAAAGTAATGGGGGTGGGTGGAAGAGTCTTCTACCACAGTACAGGGCCAGTGGGACACCCTCAATCCAAAGTCACCGGCAGACAAGTCCCCTACTCCCAGGAACAGGCCTGCCTTGGTGTCCCTGCCATGCTCAGCCACTGGCTAGGGGCAAGCTGTAGGAATTGTGGCCCCAAAACAAACAAGTGGTGCATCAAAGGGGGCAACCTTACATAAACCTCAATCAGAAATCTAAGAGGCACATTATCATGGCCATCACACTCACTTCTTGTGGGGCACAAGTCTACTCCTCCACCAGGGTTTGGGGAGCAAATCCTCCTTGGTTCCCATGAGCCTCTCTCCCTGGGGGGACCTCAAAAAAGAGGTAAGTGGGACAAACTCCAGCTGGCCTCAAGGTAGCACCTGGCACTCCTCTGCTCTCCATTCTGAATTCCATTCACCCTTAGCCATCACCTCAGCACATCTGGATGGGGGCTTAGTTGGGGGGAATACAAACCTTCACTCCCAAGAGCTCCGAGTCCAGGAATCCAGTGCCATCAAGGTCCTCACATCAGAGTGAATGTGTCTGGGGGCAAGATAATACATGAGATGCCAGCTAAAGTCTGGCTCACAGAAACCCGCACAGTTCCAGGACCCACTTGGTGGTCACTGACCCATTCCCTAAGCACGTAATTGGAATCAACCTAGTTGACAGCTGATATAATCCTCAGACTGCGTCCTTGGACCATGGAATGAGAGATATCAAAATAGAAAATGTTAAGGGGAAACTCCTGAAACCACCCTCAACCCGAATCCAGTCAAGAGAGTAAATCACAGGCAATATCAGATCTCAGGGAGGTCTTGGAAAGTGGTGCTATTGGACAGAAGGTATGGTCAGTCAATGTCTTGAGTTTCTTGAGGAAATATCTTACCATGGCATTGTCGGGCCCTTCCTCCTAGGGACCATGCCCCCTTTTCAGCCAGTGGATTTCAGATCTGAAATTTGCCTCAGGTCCAGAAACTGAGCAAAGGATTGTCACTTTTCATCAAGGTAACGGCCCTCAGCCTACTGACCCTCCACTGTTGCCTTTAATTGTAGATGTTAAGCAGCAGCATCGTTGGCTGCCCATCTCTTTTGCCCCTCGGGATGCCATGCTCTATTAAGCATCTCCACAACTCCCTGTAGTCCAATGCCCCTTGATAATTTCTTCTACCTTGCTGGCCATCACTGTAATTGAAGCCTACTGCCTTCTGGTCAGTAATTGCTGCTGTGTGGATTCTGTTACGTCAGGGCTCCATCATCCCAATGAGCATTCATGAGCCCAGCTCAGTGTCTTCCTCTCCTACCATCAGCCCTAACCTGAAAAGAACAGTCACCTTACCACCAAACTTCTTAGTGTAGGGCACTTCTGGTAGCCTTGGCCTGTGGTACTTCCCTGGGCCCTCCCATTCTACGCAATCTCTGGTGGGTCTTCTGAACTAATGAATTGCATTCGTTCTGTACACCCATTTCCCTCAGGCTTGCTGCCTCTTTCTCTGCCATCTGCCAGGCAACTCCGGTATTGCCCCCTTATTGGCCACTGGCTTTTTCCAGCCTCTAGGAGCCATCCCAGCATTTAGTCTGTCCCATTTCCTGAGGCTCCTGGCAGGGTGTAAAAATGGTATGTTCTGAAAAGTCTGAACGGATCCTGGGAAGGAGAGTTAGCCAACTGTACAGCTCTAAGGAAGTTGAACAGGCCAAATGGGAGCCCTCAAGGCCAAGCTGCCCATCGGAGAAGCCCCGTCTCCCAGAAGCAGGCCTGCCTTACAGCTGCTGCCAAAGTGGACTTTAGTGGGAAAACAGCTGGGACGCATCTCGGCTGCACGGCACGCAGCTGGAGGCCTGAAGGGCGTTTCCGTGGCTGGTGCTGAGGGGAGACTTTCTGCGCTCCGCACGCTGCTGCGGACCGGAAACCCGCAGTGCTTGTGCAAGTGCGCTGCTCGCCCAGAGTGCCGTGCAGTGTAGGGGCTCATAAACTGCCACAGCAGCAGAAGCGTTCTGAACTCAAGGCAACAGGAAGACTCAAAATCCCTTCGTCCCCTCCTCACACATTCCCGTGCACACCTTGCACTTACGGAGCGCAGCATACGCCACCCCAGCTCTGGACTGTACCCCTCTCTCGTGATGAAAAGACATTTGCTGAGTTTTACAGTCTTTTCACCTTTCCTTTAGAAAAAAAGTCAGTGCCATTATGCTGTATCTGGTTTTCGGCCGAGAATCTGAGTTTGATTTGTCAAAGACAGACCTGAGGCCTGAGCACTTGCCACACCCACACCGTCAGCTTTCTACCTCCTTGCCTTACTGAGGACAAACGTGATGTGAGGGAGGGTTCAGAGATAGGGACGCTTATAAAAAAGACCTGCCAAAAGAAAGAAAGAAAAAAACTTGGCTAGAGCCCTTCCTATCAGAGAAATGCAGTGGGATTCTCTGTGCAGTGTGGCTAGGGGAGGCGGCGCCGCCCCGCTGCCATGCCTTTCCACTGCAGAACCTCCAGGGGCAGCGAACAGAGGTGCAGACAGAATGACAGCAACGTGGGAGCAGGAGAGAAGCCTGCGGCCTCGGCCTCTGCGCACAGCTCTCCCACACCAGCGCTGTGTATGGCTTTTACAGTTCAACCAGGTAGAGCAGCGAGCCCAGGCATGTTGGGTGCTGGGCAGACAGAGCACCGCTGCATTCCTCCACGGTTCTGTTGTGTTTTGCCCTGGTGGCTCCTGGAAGCCTGCTCCCTTGGCCTCAGCCCCCATGCTGCCATCTCTGTTATTTCCCCTCCAGTCGTCATGCCACAGGCCCTTCCCCTCCTTCCAGCCTGGAGACCATACAATGTCTTTGTCCTTTCACAGGTTAAACCAGACCCTTGTAAATATTTATCACCCTGCCATATGCTGGGATGGATATGCTCCTGAAAAATTCCTTTTCCCTGAACTTACTGCAGAAAATGATTATAGACAACAGGTTCCTAAAGATCATGCTGTATGTGGGTTCAGGGAAGCAGGGGGAAGACTGAGGAAGAATAACTTATTTGGGATAGAATTTGGGTCAGCAAAACTTTTTATTGCTGACAGAAAACTTTCAGCTGCACTTAATTCCTCTCAGAAGATTAAGAAGAATCCCAAAGCATACTCAAACAACTAGAGGCAACAGTACAGAAACTCATTAAATTTTTTTAATGTTTATTTTTGAGAGAGAGAAAGGGGGGAGAGAGAGAGGGAGAGATAGAGAGGGAGAGAGAGAATGAGTGGGAGAGGGGCAGAGAGAGAGGGAGACACACACTCTGAAGCAGGCTTCAGGCGCTGTGCTGTCGGCTGGATGCGGGGCTCGAACTCATGAATCATGAAATCATGACCTGAGCTGAAGTTGGATGCTTAACTGACTGAGCCACCCAGACACCCTGACTCATTACATTTTTTAAATTAAACCTGCTTAATTTACAAGGGATACAGTAAGATTTCTCAAGGCAAACTGGTCTGAAAACAATTTAACATTCTCTTTAGGTGTAAAATGTTTTTACCAAATCTGTATGAGGATAGGATATCTTAAATTTTGTTCACATTCAAGTAACTACATTGCCAAACCTGTTTCCTTTTTAATTTTAATTTTTTTAATGTTTTAAATTTATTTTTGAGAGACAGAGAGAGACAGTGTGAGCAGGGGAGGGTCAGAAAGAGAGGGAGATACAGAATCTGAAGCAGGCTCCAGGCTCTGAGCTGTCGGCACAGAGCCTATGCGGGGCTTGAATCCACTAACTGTGAGATCATGACCTGAGCCAAGGCCGGATGCTTAACCGACTGAGCCACCCAGGCGCCCCTGTTTCCTTTTTTAAAAATTTTTTACTTATTTACTTTGAGACAGAGAGGGAACAAGCAGGGGAGGGACAGAGAAAGAGAGAGAGAGAATCCCAAGCAGGCTTCACATTCAGCATGGAGCCCAACATGGGGCTTGGATCTCCCACAACTGTGAGAGCATGCCCTGAGCTGAAATCAAGAGTCAGACACTCAACCGACTGAGCCCCCCACTCCCGGCGCCCCGGAGTCAGTTTCTTTTGGGTTTACATTAGCATTTATATTCACTCATCTCCTTCAACAAATGACAGAGCAAACTCGGCTCTCCCTGGAATGAGGATTTTTGTTCTAATCCAGTTTAATGTTGTTACCCAGAAGATCTTATAACTGACTTCCCAGGAAACTCAACATTCTCCCATAGAGCTTTAAACCAGGTCTACTGAGTAGCTTCCAAAGGGTATCCCCACCTCAGACATCTCCCTGCGAATGATTTGTGACTTGTCTGCTAGGAAATCCTTGTTCCCTTGGCCCCAAGCACTGCCACTCTTTTCAAGACACAATACAGACATGGCCTCCAACATCATGGGAGTGCCCACCCAGATGCTTTCTGAGTCTGGGGACAGCAGCAGCCTGAGAGGATGGCTGTGCAAAATCAGGGGTGGAAAACAGTGTGCACCAGCCACCATCAGGATGGGGGTGAGGGGGACAAGAACAGGTGAGTCCAGGGTGCCTGGAAGGATCAGAGGTGCTAGACATGACTTAGGAACACTGGAGGGGAACAGGTCATACCTGGCCTCAGGAAGACAAGAAGCATCCCCTGGAGTGTGACACTGCCCCTTGATCTTTGCAGTCAGACGTCATCTATCAGAGTGTGTTCGAGCTGATCCACAAGGAGGACAGAGCCATGTTCCAGAGCCAGTTTCTCTGGCCTCGAGATGCAGCACCTGTCAGCGGAGAGGGGACGCAGGACACCCGCTGTAAGGGACCCGGGCTTGGGGGAGAAGGGCGGGCAAAATGCAAAATCAATCCTGCTCGTGTGTTTCAACGCTTATAGTCCATAAGGAAAAAATGAGACAAGGAAGTCAGGCTTTCTCAGCTCAAATGTCTATTTCATCAAGCCCTGATGGAGCACTCACTACGTCCCAGGCGTGTGAGGGGAGGAGCAAAGGAAGGGCTGCAGTCAGGAATCAGGCAGTGTGTGTTGGCACAGGAAGCATCTTTCAGAACCCTCTCAGATCTGTGACCTCATCTGATCCTCCTAGAAAGTGGAAAATATGTCCGAGGCATGAGTACCTATTGATTTTACTACCAGGAGGACGCAGGGAGGGACTTTGGTTCACTGATGTAGTCCCAGTGCCTGCAGCAGTGTAGGAGACGAGCATTAGCTGCTGAACAAATGAACGTTCAGATGGAGAGAGTGATGCTCGCCCAGATGGACGTGACTGGTGAGCGAGGAGACTCGTTCTGGAGGAAACAGCCTGCTCGCCCAGGCACGTGCGTCCTCTGAACGATGGTCAAGCTGGCAGGGACTCATATTTGTGTATCTAGTGAGTATACAAGTTAGGTGGCCATTATGGCCATAACGGGTTACTCTGCCAACTGGTGGGATACCACAGGCAAAAGACAATATTGTCACTTAACAGGTAAATGCCATTTTGAAACCCAGATACAGGACCCCCCTTGCAAGGATTTAAAGTACATTTAATACATCCATAAAAGATGCAAAGAAAGACTCTTCCCTGTTTTGTTATGAAGGATGGTTAGAAAAAAAAATACTCGAAAAACAGAGATTTCAATTAGGAAAAAAATAAATCCAATTGCCAATGCACACTAATGATATCCTTTTTTGTAGATAACCAAAATTAT
The DNA here is from genome assembly GCF_006229205.1 of Suricata suricatta. Lineage (NCBI taxonomy): Eukaryota > Metazoa > Chordata > Mammalia > Carnivora > Herpestidae > Suricata > Suricata suricatta. The sequence continues at coordinate 60,174 of NC_043704.1, forward strand.
AAAGCAAGAATAACGTTACAGGACTGACTATAATATATGGTTGTGTAACTTCGTAAGACACAGCTTTAACTCAATTCGGCTTTGGCTGCTATGATTTTAGTCCATTTGTCTTCAAAGCCTGCTCCTACTTCAGACCTTTTGCACAAGGCTCTGCCATAACTAACCATAAATCCAGCAGAGTAAATTTACTTATCATAAAATAGGACCTCACTTTTTTCTTTCCCGTAAGATTATCAGCTCATTGAAGAACCCTGTCCTCAGCATTGACCTTGGCACCTCTGTGCGGGTTCTGTATCTCCACCCCTGCCATGTAGACTGGCTAGGATCAAAAGAGAAAGGAGCAGAAGTGTGAAGCTCAGATTTTTGTACACTGCCTGACACTGTCAAGTTTGAGTTACGTCCTTAACAGTGAATACTCTGGAATTTTGCATATAATTTCATGTTTTTCAATATCTTTTATACCCTTATACCTCTGTAGTAGCAGAAAGCATATTAACAGTCTACCTACGTATTTATAAATATATGCATAATTTTTTCAAAATACAAGTAGAATTTTAATTCAGTGCTATAAAAATGGCAGAAAAACATCTGAAGACCACCCAGTGAATCCAATTTCAAGTTGATGTGTGCTTTATACATGTGTGTATGTGTTCTAACATTTATTGAGGGGGTCCCATGTGCCAGGAACTGTGCTAGGGGTTTTATTAAAGGAGATTACAAAAGTGTAAAATTTATCAGATCATAAACCCGCCTTTGTTCCTCCCTAGCCTGCTACACTTTTATTCTGCAGGAGGATAAAGTCTAGACAAATCAATTTTCATTTGACAAAGGGAAAACCATCAGCACAACTATAATCAGACTTGTCAGGTTGAGAATTATAGCAAAAGTTAACAAATTTGGTTTTTGCCTCTTTGACTTTCTAGTGAAGCTTCAATAGTACTTTTCTATTTGACCCAGAACTTTGGTTCTTTCTTTATTATCCTTTGCAAAGACTACAAACCCCAAGGACAGGGAAGAGAGCAAGCTGAACCAGCACTCCCAAGCAAGTGAAAGTGGCCTCCCTTTTTATGGATAAGTGGAGGAGGGCAGTGCAGGTGCAAGAAACAGCATGAGCGCCAAGTCCCTGAGGCGGAAGTGCACTTAGCATGGAGGAGGAATGACAAGGAGGCCACTGCAAAGGCCTCAGAGAGCGAATGGGAAACCGGCAGGTGACTGCGTGGGAATGGGTGCAGGGCGGGAATCAGACCTGGCAGGCCACTATAGACTTCGAAGTAGGAAGCCGCTGCAGAGTTCTAAAAGGAAAGTTGACATGATCTGACCTTTATTTTAAAGTTACTCTGGCAACTAGGAGAGCAGACTAGAGGGGCAGGGGCGGAAGCAGGTAGAAGGCTATGGCAAAGTTAAAATAAGAAAAAATGATGAGAGCCAATTTATATAGAGGTTAAAATGTGCCAAGCACTATTCCAGGTGCTTTACATATATAAATGTAGTTCTCATAATAACTTTATTTAAAGTCAGATAAGAAAACTTGGGCCAATGGTGATGTTAAATAACCTGCCCAGGTTCACACAACCCCCCTGGGTTCAGGGTACATGCTGTTCTCCCATCCAAGTACTAAGTACTAAGCAGGCCCGACCCTGCTTAGCTTCCGAGAGCAGACGAGATCAGGCGCATTCAGGGTGGTATGGCCGTAGACTACATGCTGTTCTCAACCTAGACGGTCTGCCCAGCGGATAATGAGAGACTGGCCAGCACAACAGAAGTAGAAGTGATGAGAAGCGGTTGGTTCTAAGGTGTATTTCAACAGCAGAGCACATAGGGTTCCTGGATACATATGTACAGCATCTCATTTTTAACTTGATCCTCGTGACACTGCAAGGCATGGTCACTGGGCCACAGGGCTTGTGACTCCACATTCTCTCCACCCCCCAGCTTCTTCCAAAACTATAGATATTTTGGTTCTGTGATGAAGAGTATTCTGGAAGAGCTTCCTCATCTGTCTGTCTTCCCAGCTCTGCCTGGAGAGAACTTTCTCTCACTTAGTGGCACCCCCACGGACAGCCTGCAGCATCAGCTCTCGGAGGACCCCTCCCATCTGGAAAGAAGTTTTGTCTGTCGGTTCCGCTGCCTACTGGACAACTCATCCGGGTTTCTGGTAATCACACTAACCTTACAGGCTCAGGAACTTCCTACAACAGTGCATATGGCTCTGCTCAGATGGAACACTGTCTAAGGGGTGAGCCAGGCTTCCTTACCATCCCAGGAAAGGCCACCTGGCCTTCAGCTCACTGCTATTTCAGAATACCAGATTGTTTTTTGAACATTCCTCTGCCTGGTTAAGATATGGGATATGTTGACTTGGTATTCAGTTACACCTGTTACCTACAGTACACTCCTAAGTGGAAATCCCTGGTGAACTCAGGTTGTTAACATACATCTTTTTCACCACGCCCCCAAGTCAGCTAAAAGTGCCTATCAATTACTGGAATTGTATACCCTCTCACAGCTCAGTCAATTCTGCAGCTCTATGCAAAAGGCTGTATGGGTCAAGGATCTAAGGGAGGATGGAGAGGCCATGAAAAGCGATCAGGGCCAGATGGGTAGAGCAAAATGAGAAGGCTCCAAGCCTGCACAAATCTATACTGAGGAATCCTACCTGTTCATCTACAAGGAAGATACTGGACCCTCTGGGTTCCAAAAAGGGAAAGTTCTATCAACTGTTTTAGCTACTTAACATCCTCTTCTCTTTTCTCATTACACTTGGGGTCTGCTTTTTCTAGGAGCTGAATTTCCACGGCCATCTTAAATTCCTCCCTGGGCAGAACAACAGGTCAGAAGATGGCATCCTCATGTCTCCTCAACTCACCCTGTTTGCCATTGCAACACCTCGCCAGCCACTCACCATCCTGGAGCTCCAAAACAAAACATTTCTTTTCCAAACAAAACACAAATTGGATTTCACACCTATAGCCTGTGATTCCAGGTACATCCCTCTGACCAGAAATTGTGACTCCTAGGGTACCAAGAGTGCTCCAAGGCTAGTTATGGCCCAAATCCTGAGTCTAGAACCAAAGACAAGCCAAGAACAATTGGCCAATCCTGTCCGAACAGGTTCTATGATGTCAGTTAAAAAGATGCTGCTTAGGGGGGGGGGGGGGCGCGTAACAAACCTTCCATGCAGGAATATGGGGATTAGGTTACTGTGATGCAGATAGCAAATGCGTAGTGATACTTTTCTCCCTCTCAGAGACTTCTAATAACTAATCATTGTGAACCCCCAAATCCCACTATGAAAAATCTAATTTAGTTGGCTTTGACCCAACTTTCCCCAAATTTTGACCACTGAACCTTTCTTGGGGAAATCCATTAACATGCCCCTTAGAACACATTCTAGACAGCACTGGTTTAGGAGCAAGTGATTCAATGTATTGTTACTACTATAATATGCACGTTTTATTTCTTACTCCAAGGCTGGTCCTTAGCACGCTGGGAAGTCACAGAGCCCTCTGATGAAAGCTGTGGGGCGTCTCCTTAAAAGTTCTCTTGTTCTCCCTCGTGCGTAATTTTAGGTACAGAGCCCTGCGCCACGGTGCAGGCATGTTGGATTACAAGTGTGGTAGACGTGTCCGAGCCCATCTTGTCAGTGCGGAGGCCTCCTGAAAGGTCCCGCTGCAGCCTGCGGCAGGACAAGTACCCCTGCCAAGCCGGAGCGCCCTGAGGAAGGCTGCTCCTGCGGGCTTCGGGGGTGGGCGCACGGCAGAGAGGCCCGCGAAGGAGAAGCGTGAGGGGCTTGAGGGACGGGCAGCACGGCTGTGACCTAAGGGCGTGCGGTGTGTGCTCCGCACAGAGGCAAAGTGGTCCTGGGCTACACCGACAGCGAGCTCTGCAGGAGAGGATCCGGCTACCAGTTCATCCACGCGGCAGACATGATGCACTGCGCCGAGAATCACGTGCGGAGTGAGTCCCGGGGGCGCCCTCCCGCGGAGCTGGGCAACCCCTGCCCTCCCTGCACCCGCCCTGCGGAGGGCCCGAGGGAGGGCAGGGGCGCGACCGGCCCGGTGCGAGCGCGGCTCTCCCTCCGCAGTGATGAGGACGGGCGAGAGCGGCCTCACGGTGTTCCGGCTGCTCACCAAGCAGGCCGGCTGGCTGTGGGTGCAGTCCAACGCCCGCCTGGTGTTCCGCGGCGGCCGGCCCGACTGCATCGTCGCCCGGCAGCGGGCCCTGACGTGAGTGCGGGCCCGGGGGGGGGGGGGTACCGTACACGAGGGCGCGACGGCGCGGCGACGGAAATGACGTCCTTGAGGTCCCCCTGTGAGGAGCCTGTCGTACAGGCAAGGCCCGGACGGAAGTGTGATCGTGAAAGGTAACCAAAGGCCCCGACGCTACAGCTGGTGCAAAGGGGAACCGGAAGGGAGGGTCTGAGAGCCTGCCTCAGGGGTGCCTCGGAGGGCACGCTTTCCTCCAGCTTCCGGTCGGTAGCTCGAGGCCGCCCCGCTTCTCCGAGGCCGGGTAAAGCCGCAGCTCGTCTCCAGCTTAAGTCCCGTGGGCCGCGGTCTCAGGAACCGCAGAGCCGCGGGGCGAGGGGCGCCTTGCCGCCCGCGGTTCAGCCGGTGGATCCCGTGTCCCGGTGAGGCTGGCAGAGGCCGGGAGGCAGAGACTAGCACAAGCATCCACGTGTGGCTTTGTCTTTTGTAATGGACTCGCCTGCTCCGCTGAGCCGAGAATCCGCACTTACGTGTGCGCACCCTTACCGCCTAAGAGAACCACAAACAGGGCTTTATGCCTAATTCTCGGATTCGCCTGGCTCGCCGATTCTCGTACACCTGTCTCCTCGGGCCTATGCCAAAATGGCTGTTCCTGTTGAGGCTCTGAACACTGCTTACAGAGAATTCCCAGGAAATTCCCAGAATTACCCAGAACTCAAATTCTGAATTTGAAGTCACAGCTTCCCATTGCCCTCTGCAGAAACCTGACCATGTGTCTCTCCTCAGAAATGCCATTTCTTCAGCCTGTCTTTCTGCACTGGTAACGTGGTTTTTAGGGAGGAAGAGAAACAAAGCTCTCACTCTGTATCCTCTCCTCAGTAGGGGACACGTTCTGGGCAACAAATCTGCCACTTGCTTCCAAGTAAAGCAAGGGTTTCATGGCCACTTTCTCATCCATCTGCAACATGCTTTGTGAGCCGTAATGTGCATACAAACAAGAGGAGTCTAATTGTTACCAGCACGTTAAGACCATGAAATGTTCTTTTTCAGCATGTGAACCTGCATGGCCAGACCCCATTTGGATCTATGGCATTCATGTGTAACATAGATGGTCAGGATGGAAATGTAGGGAATGATGAAAAAGCCTAGATAAGTTATCTGGCCCAGGTCTAATTAGTGTCATATTTTGAACAGTGACCAGAAAGATGGTAATGCCAAAATATGCCACACATAACAAAACTTTCCTGCTTCTGGAGCCTGCAGCCTTCCTGAATAATGCTTAGATCACAGGAAATTATAGAACTGCATCAAATCACTTGGATTCTGAGCTTGACTTCACCCTGGCCTCAGATAAAGCACCTCATCAATGTGCCTCAGTTTGCTGTCTTGCAAAAATAAGAGAGCTGCAGTGTGCATTTTCTATGGCTCTTATCAGCTCTATTACTCCAGGGATTCGCTAAGCCAGATATTTAGAATCCAGTAGTTTTGTTGAGTAACGTTCCTTTCATTGAGTATAAAAGTAATACATGCCCAGTCTAGAAACTTTAGAAAATGAAAAACATTGCAAAAGTGAAATGAGAATCAGCTGTTATTCAACTACTCAGAGAAGTCGTTGTCAATATATTGATGTATTTCCTTGAGGTATGTTTTAGCTCATATTTAATTTTATACTTGAAATTACATCCTATATATAGTTTTAGATTCTGGTTTTTCCACGTAAGAATAAGTTGAAAGCAGTTTCTCATATCAAAAGTATCCATAAATATCCTTATGACATTATAGTATACTCCTGGTTTGATACATCATACCCTTTTATTAAATACTGAAATTAGGGAAGGTTTTTTCCATTATTATGAAGGCATTGTGATGAACACTTTTGTATATAAATATCTGGCTGCTATTCTGATTTCCGTAGGTGAATTCTCAGGAATGGAATTTTTAGGTCAAAGGTTTAAAACATTTCAAAGGCCCTTGATACTACTACCAAATTGCTTTCCAGAAAGGCTATGCCAAATTATTCTCTGGCCAGTCTTACTGCAACACTGACTTTAGCACAGATTGTCCTAGCACCAGATAGAGAAATGAAGAAGCAAGGTGTCAAGAAACAAATCTACGTTAACATATGAAAAATTAATTGTTCAAATAAGAAGTGTTTCATATCTACAGGACAGGACAAAGTAAGTGAGGTTGAGGCAACGGATTAACCATTTGGAGGACAGGGAAAGTTAAATCTTCATACCTTTTACAGTGAACATTTATCCACATTTGATTCTCTTTTTGCGAAATTTTCCTGGAACAGTTCTGCTGGTAATTTTTGCATCAGCCCTCCCATAAGTAACAGCTATAACAACAGTTATAACTAAAACCTCAGGACAAAATATTCTAAAACAACAACTAACCAGTCACTGGAGAATCAACACGTGAAGGAAGGGAGTGGCACTAGGTGAACTTCCTGGGTTTTACTGCTTTTAGTCTGAAGGAAAACTGCCCTTGGTGCTGGGCAGATTACCAATTATGGTCTCAGTGACCAGAGAACCAAAGAGTGAAGTGACCATAGCAGCTGCAAAATGAAATAACAATTTCTAGATTTTTAACTTCTCTCTTCTAGAAAGAGAGCTGAAGAGAAAGAGCCCTCAAATTCTTGAATAAACTTAGCCCAAATCTGCTGACCCCTGAACCGTGTATGTGTGGGATACATGGCCAACCCAAGGCCTAAAGAAACCAAACAGATTTCAGCTACTGTCCATCACAAGGGAAACAGATTTTGCATTTTCAGTCAAGTTCAACAAAATAAGAACATCAATGATCTTTGGAGGAACATGATAGAATAAGAATCTACAGTGTATCATCACAATGTCCAGGATTAAATCCAAAATTACTTGTTTGGTCAAGGATGCAACCCAAAATTACTATATGTATGAAGAAACAGGAAAGAAAGTTTCAAAACCAAAGGCAGTCAATGGAGACCAGCCCTAACAAGGCCCAGACGCTACACAGGAAGTTGATAGCAACTATTATAATTATGCTTATGGACATGAAGGAAAATATGCCTGTAATGACTGCTGTGATGAATTCATAGCAGAAAAATAGAAACTAAAACAAAAAACTTTTTTCATGTCCAAATTTTTACATAAATTCTCATTAGTTTAACATATAGTGTAGGAACTAGAGGGTATCATGCTAAGGGAAATTAGTCAGAGGAAGACAAATATCACACGACTTCACTCATATGAGGACTGTAAGATACAAAACAGATGTACATAAGAGAAAGGAAGCAAAAAAAAAAGGAAGAGGGACAAAAATATAAGAGACTCTTAAGTATGGAGAACAGAGGGTTACTGGAGGGGTTGTGGGAGGGGGGATGGGCTAAAGGCATAAGGGGCATTAAGGAATCTACTCTTGAAATCATTGTTGCACTATATGCTATCTTGGATGTAAATTAAAAGATTAATTTAAAAAAACCCAAATGTTTAGTGTTAATATTGCTTTCAGGAGTAGAATTTAGTGACTCATCACTTACATATAACATTCCAGTGCTCATCACAAGTGATGCCCATCACCCATTTAGCCCATCTCCCATCCACTTCCCTCCATCAACCCTCTTTGTTCTCTACTGTAAAGAATATCTTAGTTTCCCTCTTTTCTTTTTTCCCCTTTGCATATATTCATCTATTTTGTTTTCTAAATTACACATATAAGTGAAATCATATGGTATTTGTCTCTCTCTGACTTATTTTGCTTAGCATAATACATTCCACCTCCATCCATGTTGTTGCCCAATGGCAAGGTTTCATTCTTTTTGATGGCAGAATAATATTCCATATATATACGAGAGTATATATATATATATATGTATGTATGTATACATATATTATATATGGTATATATATATCGTGTTCCTTTTTCCATGAGGAAAAGCTCTCATTTTTTCCCCACTGAGGATTATATTAGCTGTGAGTCTTTCATATCTGGCTTTATGCTGTTGTGATATGTTCCATCTCTACCTACTTTGTTGAGAGTTTTTATCAAGAATGGATGCTGGGGTTTTGCCAATTTCTTTTTCTGCATCTATTGAGAGGATCATATAGTTCTTATCCTTTCTTTTATTAATGTGGTGTATCACAATGATTGATTTGTGAATATTGAACCACACTGTAGCCCAGGAATAAATCCCACTTGATCATGGTGAATAATTATTTTAACGTACTGTTGGATTTGGTTTGCTAGTATCTTGTTGAGAATTTTTGCATCCACATTCATCAGGAATATTGGCCTGTAATTCTCTTTTTTAGTGGGGTCTTTGTCTGGTTTTGGAATAAGATAATGCTGGCCTTGTAGAATGACTTTGGAAGTTTTCCTTGCATTTCTATTTTTTTAAACAGTTTGAGAAGAATAGGTATTAACTCTTCTTTAAATGTTTGGTAGAACTCCCCTCTGACACCATCTGGCCCCGGACTTTTGTTGGGAGATTTTTTGATTACTGATTCAGTTTCTTAGCTGGTTATCAGTCTGTTCAAGCTTTCTGTTTCTTCTTATTTTACTTTTGGTAGTCCACATGTTTCTATAAATTTATCCATTTCTTCCAGATTGCCCAGTTTGTTGGCATATAATTTTTCATAATATTCTCTTCTTAAAAAAATTTTGGAGAGAGCAAGTGAGGTAGGGGCAGAGAGAGAGAGAGAGAGGGAGACGGAGACACCCAAGCAGGCTCCATGCTGTCGGCACAGAGCCCAGTGCAGGGCTGGAAGCTATCAACCATGATATCATGACCTGCGCTGAAACTGAGCCAGATGCTTAACTGACTGAGCCACCCAGGTGCCCCCATAATATTCTCTTGTAATTGTATTTTTGTGGTGTTCCTTGTGATTTCTCCTCCTCTTTTGTGATTTTATTTGGGTCCTTTCTCTTTTCTTTTTGATAAGTCTGACAAGGGATTTATCAATTTTATTAATTCTTTCAAAAAATCCAGCTCTTAGTTTCATTAATCTTTTCTACTGCTTGTTATTGTTTCTATATTGTTTATTTCTGCTCCAATCTTTATTATTTTCCTTCTTCTGCTGACTTTGGGCTTTATTTGCTATACCTTTGCTAGCTCATTAAGATATAAGGTTAGGTTGTGTATTTGAGACTTTTCTTGCATCTTGAGGTAGACTTATATGGCAGTATACTTCCCTCTCAGGGCTGCCTCTGCTGCATCCCAAAGGTTTTGGACTGTTGTGGTTTCATTTTCTTTGGGGCTTCCATGTATTTTTTATAAGAAACAAAAAATTTGAGAACAGTATCTAAAGTAGCAAGCTCACTGGGTGGATTTAACAACAGATTGGAGAGGACAGGAGAGTTTATGACCTAAAGCTAGATCAATGGAATTGTCCAATCAGTAGAACAAAGAAGGGGAGAAAAGATTGAAAAAAAGAAATAAACAGCCTCAGGGATCTGTGGAATAATATCAAAAGGTCTAACATGTAGGAACAGAGAGAGTGGGCAATATGTCTATATCTATCTATCTGTCTGTCTATCCTTCCATCCATCCATCCACCCATGTGTGTGTGTTTGCACGGGCATATGTTTGAAGAAATAATGACCAAAAACTTCCCCAATTTGGTGAAAATTATAATTGCAGATTCAATTATAATTGCAGAATTCAGCGAATTACAAGCAGGATAAATATAAAGAAAACCACACCAAGGCATGCATAGTCTTGTCAAATGTTGAACACCAAAGATAAAGACAAAACTTTAAAAGCAATTTAATATAAAAAGCACATTACATATAAGAAACAGTGATTCAAATTATTGTGGTCTTCTCATCAGAAACAATGGTGATCAGAAGACATTAGAACAGGGGCGCCTGGGTGGCTCAGTCGGTTAAGCCTCCGGCTTCGGCTCAGGTCAGATCTCACGTTCGTGGGTTCCAGCCCCGCATCAGGCTCTGTGCTGACAGCTAGCTCAGAGCCCAGAGCTGCTTCCGGTTCTGTGTCTCCCTCTCTCTCTCTGCCCCTCCCCCTCTCATGCTCTGTCTCTCTCTGTATTAAAAATAAATAAAACGTTAAAAAAAAGACATTAGAACAGTATCTATGAACTCCTTTGTCAACTCTGTGTCAACTCTGTATTCTGTGGCTAGTGAACATATCCTTCAAAAATAATAGCAAATAAAGACATTTCCATTAAAGAAAAAAGCTAACAATTTATTGTCAGTAGACCTACACTTATAAGAAATGCTAAAAGAAATATGTCAGGCTGAAGGGAAATAACATCCACTAAGACTTTAAAAAAGGAGTGGAGAGGATGAGAATGGTAAACATGTAGATAAATATTAAATATTATTTTTTTACTTTTTAAAAAATATATATGCTTACAGCCAAAAATAGAATATAGTATGTTTATAACATATGTAGATGCCATACATGTGACACCGCTAGCATTAAACATAGATGTTAGGAGCACATGGTCCATATCACTGCAAGGTGCATGTTTTATGTAAGTGACACAGTACTAATTATAAGTAGACATTGAAATGTTGAAAGTATATTTCATAATTTCTAGCAACCATTAAAAATATAATGCAAAAGATAGAGCCAAAAACCCATTATATAAATGAAAATTAATTTCTTTAAAAAAAGTGATGTATCTAGGCAGTAAAGAGGTGAATGGGGGGGAAGAGGGGACAAAAAGAAAGTAAACAGTAATATAAAAGGCCTCAATCCAGATATGTGCATAATTCCATTAAATGTTAATGGGTAAAACATTCCAATTAAAACACATATTATCAAAATGGATCTTAAAGAGCACACTCAACTACATGCCTTCTACAAGAGATATGTTTTCTATTTTTTTTGTTTTTTTAATGTTTATTTACTTTTGAGAAAGAGACAGAATGCAAGTGGGGGAGGGGCAGAGAGGGAAGCAAATGCAGAATCTAAAGCAGGCTCCAGGCTCTGAGCTGTCAGAGCAGAGCCCGACGCAAGGCTCAAACCCATGGACTGCAAGATCATGACCTGAGCCAAAGCTGGACACTTAACCAACTGAGCCACTCAGGTGCCCTGAGATATGTTTTTAAATAGTGTCACAAATTAGTTGGAAGGAATCAGATGGAAAATAAAATATATGTAATAGAAACAGCACAAGAAAGCCAGAGGGGCTGTATTCACACAAAGCAGACTTAGAGACAAAGGCTATGACCAGAGATCTTCAGGTGAGACACCAGCTTCTCTAAAGGTCCCACCAGTGATGGAGTTTCCTATGCCCATAGTATCCTAGTCAGCTTCTGCCAAAGACACACCTTTTAGGTCAGTTTTCCTTTGTGGAGCTACGAGCCACATGTGGGATTCCAAGTGGAGTCAGGCCAGCTGAAGGTTTCTCACTTTGCTAAGCATGATGTTCCATGACTGCTGGGGCAGCCCTACAGCAGCCGCATCCAGAGTCTTTTGGAAGGGAGGAAGGGAGAGGAGGAAGGAAGGGAAAAGTATTTTTCCTAATGAAAAACAGTTGCATATATTATATTTGCATAATGACTTATTCTTTCCAAAGTAAACTTAAAGTTTAGGGAATTCCTACATGGGTGTTTGGTCTACTCCCACAAATAAGCAGTTTCCTCAGACTACTTCAGAATCCAGGACAGGTGCCAGAGTACCAGGTACCAAGATACTATACTCCAAAGAATGTAAGAGAGGAGCCAGGCCAGTTTGACATTCTGGCTTCTCCCTTGTATGGAAAAACCAGAACAGATGATGTCCTGCCCCTTGCTCACCTGTTCAGGTACTTGGCCACTACTGCCCCCTGACCAGAAGACCCCCTTTCTCATTCTTATGCCAATTTTCTGGTGTGGTCTTTTGTTTCCTTAACCATAGGAATGCAGAGGGGGAAGAGCACCTGCGTAAGAGAGCCCTGCAGCTGCCATTCACCTTCACCACAGGGGAAGCCATCCTGTATGACAGCAGCCCCCTGAGCCCTCTGACTGCCCTCCCGGCCAGGAAGAGGATCAGGGCGAGGAAGGGCACCCCCACTGGTCAGGGCCCCGTGCAGCCAGGCTCTCCTCGGGGAGCCATGATGCGGCAAGATGAATCCATGTACTTGTCCAGCATTGCCCCAACCACCCAGGGCTCACCCTGGGAGAGGAGAACGTCCAATGACAGACATGAGGACAAGAAAGAGAAAGAGGAGAAGGAAGACCACTCCCTCCTGGCCCTCATTGAGACCCTGCTGGAGAAGGACACAGAAGAACAGCCTGATCTCTGCTCCACGCTGCAGCACCTGGGGGTCACTGACCTCAACCGGTGTTCGTGGGAAGAGAGCTCTCTCAGGGCCAACTCAGGCCCTGCAGGGTCTCAGAGCTTCTGCCCACCGCCCTCCAGCCAGGGAGGGGGCTCCTACAGGGAAAAGGAAGTACTCTTTCGTGACAGTGGAAATGTGGCATTGCCCCCACCAGCCCACACAACTGTCCCACAGACCCAGAAGCCTGGGTCTCTAGACTCGGGCCAGCTGACCATGGCAGCAACTCCACCTCAGAACATGTGCACGGGGCCCAGCCGCCTTCACACACACGCAAAGAATTTTTTCGGCACTGGCCCTACATTCCAGAGCCCTCCACAGTGGCAGCCGCAGCACACCCAGCCAGCACCTTTGAATTTTGGGATATGCCAGAAACCAACAATATCTGACTTCAGCCCCCACCAGCCTGCTCAGGATTTTCAGCCAAACCACACATCTTCACTCCCTTTAGGAGATAATGTTGTCCCTAGACACCTGGGTCAGCCAGGCCCTGGTGTTCTGGATTCTTGCAAAGCACTTATGCTCTGGACAGCCGCACACAGTGGTCAGTGGCAAGGGCCCTTGATCTCCTCAGACCCCACCTCCTGTGGCAGCCATCCCTTGGAGAGCATTTGGGATTGCCCCATCCAGGGCCAGCCAGTAAGGGTCCCTGTGGAAGTGGAGGGAGGGCAGGTAGCAAGGCAGGCCCAGCCCCATCTCTTCCACCACCTGTGGTCAACCACGGTCAACCCGTGCCCTCCAAGGGCAGGGCCAGCCAGTGACATTCCTCCGAAATTGTGCTGTGGTTTGCCCCCATCTGTCCAGGGGGCACCAGGTACCCCAACGGACACACTTGGGAGTCAAGAGCACCCACCCCACTTCCTGGTGGTGAGCCAGCTCTCAGGGAGCCCTGCCTGTCCTTCCCAGGAGCTCCTGCACAGCCCCTTGGCTATGCAGGCCTCTTACAGCATGGACCCCCGCTGGCCAGCTGCCAAGCAGCAGCAGTGGCTCTGTAGGCCAGTGAGAGAAGGATTGCCAAGTGTCCAGCACCTGGGTGGCTGCTCTAGAGATCCCATTCCCCAGGCCCTGCAGCCAAGCCCCTTCCTGTCCTCCACAAGGAGCCCCCCAGGCATAGACAGCGGCCAATGCAAGAGCCCAGCTGAACCCACAAGGCAGAGCAAGGACAGACTGGTCATCCCAGCCTCAAGTGCTGGGGGGAAATCCCAGTTGCAGTCAAGCCCAGTCCTGCCTCCCTGCCCTCCTGACCCTGCCTGCCCACCTGCATCTATTCAGGGCAGCCATGACCTCCAGCTCCAGGTAAGTGTTGGCAGGCAGGACCATGGGGACTTGGGGGTAGCAGGGAGGGGTGCTCCACCTCACTGGTCAAGTGTAGAGCTGCCGGCAAATCTGAATGTGAGGAGGCATCAGCCCAGCTAGCTAGTATAGGAGGAAGATCCCACCGGCCCAGCTGGGCCTAGGCACAGCACTGCTGGGAGGTTGCGGGGCAGGGCTACATGAAGGGATTCTGCAAACATAGCAGGTCACTGTCAGTGTTGCTCAGCTGAGGCCAGCGATGTGGCAGGAGCAGCTTTAGCCCTGGGAGTAGCCTGGTTATGACCTGGTAGGCCCCCCAGCTGTAGTCTGCTCCCACTCTGGTGTCTCTTGAGCCATCACTGAGCCACCTGGACACCTGCTTGTAATTTAGCCCAGCTTTGGACACCCAGAGTTGGTTTGGTTGTAAGAATTTTGAATTTGATGCCCTTTTCTGCTGTGCTCCCCTCCTGGCACCATTTCCGATACCCACACGCAGGTTATTACATGAGTGCCGTGCACTGTCTGGTGCTGCCAGGGCAGGGGGGCCTCCACACAGCGATTCTTCAAACACCTGTAGCACATACCCCCAAGTGCAGCTTTGGATGGAAGTTGCCCCAGCAGTGTTGTGGCCCCTCTGCCTCACACAGAGGAGGTGTGCCTTTCTGGTGACACGGGGAAACCCTGAGGGCCAAGCAGGAACGTAGTGTCCCTGAACCTCCAGTGGCCCCGTATGGCTCCAGTGGAAGCTCCCTCACCCCCTTCTCTGGATGTTCTGCTGTCACTTTGCCACCTCTCATTTCTGGGGTCCTCAGGCTCCTTCAGCTCACACCCCTTTTCAATTTTTCATTTTCCATCTGCCGTAAGTTAGCAAATCAGAAGACCAATTTGTTAGATTTCTGTCTGAAACCAAAATAATTCCTAATTAAAGCCTCACATTTACCTCTTTTGTAATCAAGTATCGATTTTAGAGTCCTTGGCTTAACCCTCATCTTCTGTAATTTTGTTCTGACTGTTGTGTTTCCCATTTTCCCATTAGCAGTGTTATCAAAACAAAGTGCACAGCACCATAGCACTTGGGATTGCAGGCCCCAAAGGGAGCACATTTTCCTCTAAATTCTGAGTTAGAAAGACCGTATCATGCTTTTCACCCCTGTCTGTGAACGTGATTTGGAGTCTTAACTACTGACATTTTCCCTGGAATTGAAGGATCTTAAACTTTCATATTGCTGGGTCAATCTGTGTGCAAATACACATATCTGATAGCTTATTCTCTGGATCCCAAAGATATGTGGGTTGGCTTTTTTTTAACCTCATTTCCTTCTGTTCACTTTATACTCAAGACACACACAGAATTCTCATCTTTGTTTAAAAAGTAACTTTTGATCCACAAAAGTGTTTATAGCAAAGAGATCTAATGGGCATCCAACCCCCTAGACACATTCCAACATTTTCCTTCACAATGTCATTTCCAAGCTCAGAGCTGAGCGTCAGCATCAGACAATCTGTCTGCAATCAGGGCCACCCAGACACATGGTTCATAGCGCAGTGACATGCTGACAGCCACGCATAGAGAGGGGATGTGCGCCTTTTGGCCTAGACCCCTGCAGAGGGCTTGGCCTTCACCCAGTATCTGCGACACGGGAGAAAAGGGTCCTCAGCGGGGCCCATGTGCAGGAAGAGTGGTGTCCTGCCTGAGAGGAAGGCATGGGGATGCTGTAGATGGAAGATCCAGACAGCAGTGCACCCTCGAGGCACAGAGTGCCTGGACCTCAGTCTCCTAGCAGAGCAAACAGAGAAAGATTGGCGGCCACTACTTCTCCTGCCATAAAGGACTAAGAATGGTCAAGGCTCACGGTAGCATTTGCATTGACTTGTGAGGCTTCAAGCACAGAACTCATTGTTTAGGAGCTGAATGGACTTAACATCATCAACTACAACCACCATTGGAGCTGTTCACCACTGTCACCCAGAACCAGGCACACAGTAGGTGCTTAATTAATGTTCGTTGTATGTGTGCATGAATGAAAGCGTGGGAACACAGAGGCTAGGGGACCAGCCTGGTCAGAACCCAGTGGAAGGTCTCTCCTGGCACTGCCAGGTCCACTACCCACAGTTGTTTACCAACAGTTACCAAAACCCATGTAACCTGTGCAGGGCGGGGGGGGGGGGGCACTTTCATTTTTAAGAAAGTTTTGACACACTGACACCCGTCTGTCTGTCTCTCTCTCTCTCTCTCCCCCCGCCCCTTCCCTGCTTGCTCTTTAACTCTCTCAAAATAAATAAAAATAAACTTAAAATTTTTTTAAATGTATAAGGGAGATGAAGAACCAAGATTAATCAAGATATCTCATCATAAAGAAGAACAAAAGGCTATAACTTGACATATTGCCTATCAAGGCTTTCATAAAGCACAACAAGTGGTGCCCAGTCACACAGAGCAGAGGAATAGAATAGGAGCCCAGAAACATACCCCACATCTCAAAGAACTCGATATATGCTAGAAGGGATCAGAGCTATGGTTCTGAATAGAACTGGTTTATTCCAGTACCTCTGGAAGTCT
>NC_043704.1:76598-120561 GCF_006229205.1 Suricata suricatta
GGAGAAGAACCTGAGCCAGGCCCTTTTGGGTCTCCATTCCCTGGATTCTGCCCACGCAGACTCCTGTCTCTATGACTTCCTGGAAAGCCACTTCCTGAACAAGGAGGTGAAACTTATCAAGAAGATGGAGACCACCTGACTCACTTCTAGCAGGCTGGCTGGCCCCTAGGCTGGGCTGGGCAAGGATCTCTTCAAAAGACTCACCCTCAAGCACAACTAGCAGCCTCTGGAGCCCTGCAGCCTTGGAGAGGCCCCTCTGGTGCCAGGGTTTCTACTTAAGCCTCTCTCTGCAACTACTAGGCAATTTTTTAACCACCCTGGAGCCCTTTGCCAAGCCATAGACCACATGGAAACAATAAAGCAATAAAGCTTTTTGCAGGGGGAAAAAAGCTGTAGGGGGAACATAAGTCATTCAACAGTGGAGCTAAAACGATTGGTTATCCATATGGAAGATCATAAAATTGGGTCCCAGTCTTATTATACACTAAAATAAAGTCTAAATGGAGCAGAGAGTAGGAAAAGCAAAAGATCCAGCATTTAAGAAGAAACTATAAGAGAATATGTTTATGACCTCAGAATAGGGAAGAATTTCTTAAACAAGACATAAAGAGCAAAAGAAAAAAAAAGGAAAGAATTGGAAAATCTTTAAAAATATTTTTTTAATGTTTATTCATTTTTGAGAGAGAGAGAATGCGTAAGCAGGGGAGGGGCAGAGAGAGGGGAGGGAGACATAAAATCTGAAGCAGCTCCAGGCTCCAACCTCTCAGCACAGAGCCTGACACAGGGCTCGAACGCACAAACCACAAGATCATGACCTGAGCTGAAGTCAGCCACTTAACCGACTGAGCCACCGACTCACCCCAGTAAATCCTTTTTAAATACATTAAAAATTAGTAACCTTTATTCACAAAAAATGCTATACTTGAAATGGAACGACAACTAAAAATAAGCTATTGGGACTACACCAAAATTAAAAGTTTTTGCACAGAGGAAAAAAAACTATCAACAAAACAAAAAGACAACCTACTGAATGAAAGAAGATATTTGCAAATGATATAGCCAATAAGAGATTAATATCCAAAATATACAAAGAACTCCATACAATTCACCACCAAAAAAACCCCAATTTAGAAATGGAAAGAGGATCTGAACAGACATTTCTCCAAACAAGACATACAGATGGCCAACAGACAAATGAAAAGATGCCCAACATCACTCATCATCAGGGAAATGGAAATCAAATCACAACTAGATATCCCCTCACACCAGTCAGAATAGCTAGAATCAAAAAGACAAGAAATAATGATGTTGGCCAGGATCTGGAGAAAAGAAAACCCTTGTTGGTAAACAGAGTTGGGTTTTCTGTTTATGATTTCTAACAGCATCTGGGAATGCAAACTGGTGCAGCCACTGTGGAAAACATTATGCAGATCCCTCAAAAAATTAAAGGTAGATCAACCTTGTGATCCAGCAATTCCACTGCCCAGGTCCAGGAAGTCCAAAGAGCCGTAAAGAAGATGAACTCAAAGAGGTAGAATATATTAGACTTTACAGGTGAGAGTTTACATTGTTATAAATTTGGACAAGAATTCAAATTTGGAAAAGGATTATCATGTGACGTTGAACAAGTGCACACTACTCTTCCCAGATACACACAAGAAGATAACTGCACAAGTGTATCATGAGATGTGTACAGATATTGTGGTGGGTGCAAAATCCTGGAGACACCAACAAGGCAGGCAAATTCTGCAATAGCCATATGAGGGATAGTGCGTTCATCGATGGAAACTAATGCATGCATTAACATGGGTGTATCTCAGAAACATCACGTCGGGTAAAACATGAAAACTGCAGAGGGCCGCCTGGGTGGCTCAGTTGGTTAAGCGTCCGACTTCGGCTCAGGTCATGATCTCATGGTTCGTAGATTCGAGACCTGCGTCGGGCTCTGTGCTGACAGAGCCTGGAGGCTGCTTCCGATTCTGTATGTCCCTCTCTCTCTGCCCTTCCCCTGCTCATTCTCTGTTGCTTTCTGCCTCTCAAAAATAAATTAAAACATTTAAAAAATGTAAAAAAAATTGCAGAAAAATACACATGGTATGATACATGTATGATATGATATATGGTTTGATACCATTTATATACAGTTTATAATAATTTAAAAATATTTTATTAAGAATACATGCACATGTAATACAGAATGATAAAGCCTAAATATCAAAACTGTGGAGGCAGGGGGTGGAAAAAAAAGCAAAAAGTAGGATGTGATTGGGAGGGGTGAGCAGGATGTTCCCAATATTGATAATGTCTGTTTCTCTCACCAGTGGTGGGCCCATGGGTGCCCTTTTATTATTCATGGGTATGTATGATGCTCCATAGTGTTAAAAATATTTTTAAAAATTCACCCTACGCTTCTAATGTGAAAGGGACCAATTACATACGCTGGCACTTCCCACAGTGTGGGATCTTCAGGATGTGGTGGGGGGTCTTGTTAATATCAAGCACAATCTCCCGGTGTGGCTCCGTGAAGTCTGTACGGCCATAAATATCCATTCTCTCAAGCAGACAGCCGGGCTCAGCTGGGTACTTCCCCAGTCATAGCACCTAGCTGGAACAGCATTGCTTCATTTTTACATTATTGGGGGTGTTGCTTATCTATTCATGGCAAGGTATATTGTTTTTCCATTAAAAAAAAGATATTTGGGGGACCTGGGTGGCTCAGTCGGTTAAGCGTCCCGACTTTGGCTCAGGTCATCATCTTATGGTTTGTGAATTTGAGCCCCACATTGGGCTCCGTGCTAACACCTCAGAGCCTGGAGCTGCTTCTGATTCTGTGTCCTTCTCTTGCTCAGCCCCTCACCCACTCATGCTCTCTCTCTTAAGGATAAATAAAACATTAAAAAAAAAAAAGAATTCTACCCCCCAAATGTTGACTTTTCCCCCTATTCTTTTACTAAATACAACTGAAAACCCTAGACATTATGTATTAGACACACATTTTTTAAAAGGCTGAAGTGGAGAAAATAAGAACAACCAGAAACATTAGAACCCAAGGAACACAGCACTGAATTACCTATTTTGTTTGGTAGTGGGTTGGGTTGGGTTTTATTGTCTTTGTTTGTTTGTTTGATGTATCCCAGACTTGGAGCTGAAGAAACCAACTGGAAAGACCAATGAGCGCAGACTAAGAAATCGCCAATAAAAACCGGCGCTCTAATCAGATAGCCAGAAGGGAGACCACCTAGTAAGACAGAAAATCTTTTGGTATGACTGCTGTACTCCAACCAAACACCACAGAAAATACTGTGACCAACAGTCACTCGTGTGAGCAAAGAATGAGACTTTCCCCCTCTCCAGGCACTACAGACCCTCCGCCAGGGTGCAGTCAGAGAATACCAAGTAGGCAGCCAGGACTTGTACCCCAATGGGCACTAACAAGACCTAAGACCCAGCAGTGACAAGCCACTCCAATCCCACTCAGCCAGAGGTAGTAGTAGAGGCTTTGAAGGGGGCCAGAACTCTCATCCCTGCCCCAAAACAACAAGAACCCCTTCCTCAGTGTCAATGGTGGCCAAGTGTGGAACCTAGACCTCTACACCCACCTGGCTGTAACAAGGCAGTGTTCCCACTTCCCCTGCTAGAGCAGTGTCAGGAGAAGCCAGCTAAAATAGAAGATCTAAATTAAGATCCAGAGTCGTCTAACATAATACCCCCAATATCCAAGTTTCAATTGAAAATAATTTGTTATATCAAGAATCAAAGACAGCCTAACATGAATGAAAAAAGACAATAGACGCCAACATAAGGTGACAGAGATGTTAGAGTCACCTGTAAAGAACTACTAAGTTCTTTGCAAAGGTTACAAAAATGCTGATTCAAAGGAGCACATGCACCCCAAGGTTTATAGCAGCACTATCAACAGTGGAAAGTGCCCAAATGTCTATCGACTAATGAATGGATAAAGAAGATGTGATACACACACACACACACACACACACACACAATGAAATATTAGTCAGCAGTCAAAAAGAATGACATCTTGCCACTTGCAACAACATGGATGGAACTAGAGTGTATTATGCTAAGCAAAATAAGTCAATCATAGAACGGCAAATATGATTTCACTCCTATGAGGAATTTAAAATGAAACAGATGAACGTAGGGGAATGGAAGGAAAAAAATAAGATAAAAACAGAGAGAGGCAAACTATTAAAGACTCTCTTTTTTTAATGTTTATTTATTTTGAGAGAGTGTGTGCTATCTGGGAAGGAGCAGAGAGAGGGGGGAGAGAGGGAGAGAGGGGGGAGAGAGGGAGAGAGGGGGAGAGAGAGAGAGAGAGAGAGAGAGAGAGAGAGAGAGAGAGAGAATATCCCAAGGAGGCTCTGTACTGCCAGCATAGAGCTGCATGCAGGACTTGAACTCATGAACTGTGAGATTGTGACCTGAGCCAAAATCAAGAATTGGATGCTTAACCAACTGAACCACACAGCACCCCCGTAAGAGACTCTTAAACACAGAGAACAAACTGAGGGTTACTGGAGGGGAGGTTGGTGAGGGGATGGGCTATGGGTGAATAAACTAAGGAGGGCATTTGTTGGGATGAGCACAGGATGTTGAATCACAATATTCTACTCCTGAAACCAATACTACACTATACGTTAACTAACTTGAATCTAAATATATTTTTTTAAGTTTGTGGCAAAAAAAAATCAATTTCCTACAAAGAATTTAAAGCGACCACCAAAAAAATGCTTCAGTGAACAATTACAAAAACACATGAAACAAACAACAAAAATAGAAAGTCTCAGCAAAGAAACAAAAAATAAAGAATAAAATGGAACTTTTAGAATAGAAAAATATAATATGTAACTGCAATAAATTCCATGGATGGACTCAACAACAAGGGAGTGAAAAAATGAACCAGAAGATAGAACAAGGGAAATTATCCAATCGAAACACCAGACAGAAAATAGATGGGTAAAAAAGAAGAAAAAAAAGCAGAATCTCAGGAATTTATGGAACTATAATAAAACCTCTAGTATGTGTGCCATCAGAGTTCAACAAAGGAGGAGAAGAGGGCTGAGAAAGTACCAAAGGAATAATGGCTTAAAACTCCCCACATCTGGTAAAACACAATAATCTATAGATTCAAGAGTGGAGAAAAACCTAGTGATGAACTCAAAGAAATCCACACCAAGATACATCATGGCAAGATTTCTGAAAATTTAAAAAAAAAAAAAAGATCTTCAAGCATCAGCTGAGAGATGGCACCAACCCACGGTGAGGATCAATATGAATGACAGTGACTTCTTGTCAGAAATCATGGAGGTAAGAACAAGGTAGCACTACCTACCTTTTCAATGGCTGAATGAAAAGAAATGTCAATCCAAATTCCTGTCCAGCAAAAAATATCATTCAGAAATAAAGAGGAAATCAAGACATTTTCAAATGAAGGGAAATTAAGAGAATCTGTCACCAACAGAAGTACCCTTCATAAAACGGCTAAGGGGCACCTGGGTGGCTCAGTCACTTGAGTGTCAGATTCTTGATTTTGGTTCAGGTCATGATCCCAGCGTCATGGGATCAAGCTCTAAGCCGAGCGTGGAGCCTGCTTAAGATTCACTCTCTTGGGGCGCCTGGGTGGCTCAGTCAGTTAAATGTCTGGCTTCACTTCAGGTCATGATCTCCCAGTTTGTGGGTTCAAGCCCTGCGTCGGGCTCTGTGCTGACAGCTAGCTAAGAGCCTGGAAGCTGCTTCTGATTCTGTGTCTCCCTCTCTGACCCTCCCCTGCTCATGCTGTCTCTCAGAAATAAATTTTTTAAAAACCATAAAAAAAAGATTCTCTCTCTTTCCCTTGAAATCCTGCCATTTGCAACAAACATGGATGAAACTGCAGGGTATAATGCTAAGTGAAATAAGTCAGTCAGAGAAAGACAGATATCACATGTTTTTACTCATAAGTGGAATTGAGAAACTTAACAGAGGGGGACTCAGTCAGTTAAGTGTCTGTGGGTTCAAGCCCCACAGCAGGTTCTGTGCTGACAGCTCAGAGCCTGGAGCCTGTTTCAGATTCTGTGTCTCCCTCTCTCTCTGCTCCCCCCCACCCCCCGCCACATTCGTGCTCTGTCTCTCTCTGTCTCAAGAATAAATAAACTATAAAAAAAAGAGAGAGAGAGAGAAAAAAACATAACAGAAGACCATGGGGGAAGGGAAGGGGGAAAATAGTTTTAAACAGAGAGGGAGGCATAAGAGACTCTTAAATACAGAAAACAAACGGGGTTGACGGGGTGGGGGGAATGGCGACGGGCACCGAGGAGGACACTTGCTGGGATGAGCCCTGGGCGTGGCATTCGAGCGATAACCCACGGGAACCTACCCGTGCACACTGTATACTCTGTACGCTGGCTAACTTGACAATAAATTATGTTTAAAATTGTTCAAAAAACAAAAAAATATTGTCTCTCTTTCCCTCTGCCCATCTCTCCTGCTCGTGCTCTCACTCTCTCTCTAAAATGAAAAGAAATTATTTTTAATTAAAAAATTTTTTAAACTGGCTGAAAGACATGGTCTGAAGAGAAAGGAAACAATAACAAAGGAAACTGGAACACCGAAAGGAAGAAAGAGCAGGACAACAAGAGTGTGGGTAAATTATCATGTGCAGGCAGGAGAAACTCAGCAGAGGACCACGGGGGAGGAGGAGGGGACACTAGTTGGGGAGAGGGAGGGAGGCAAACCATAAGAGACTCTTAAATACTGAGAACAAACTAAGGGTTGATGGGGTAGGGGAGGGGGAAGGGGGTGATGGGCATGGAGGGGGCACTTGCGGGGAAGAGCACTGGGTGTTCTATGGAAACCAACTCGACAATAAACTATAAAAGAAAAAAAATAAAAAGACATGACAACTAAAAAAAAAAAAGGAAAAGAAAAACAAAACAACCCCTAATGATAATGGGGAAGAGGACATGCAGGCCTCTGTGTGTGCTCTCTCTTTCTAAAATGTAAATGGATGTAAGAAGTTCACTGAGTAGCCAGCAAATGTACTGATCTGCTTCTGAAAATGTGCAGATTGGGGAAATGGGAGTCAGAGGAAAGCACAGATGGAGAAGTCTTTTCATTTTGGTTTGTCACTGAGCAGAGACCTGGAGTGGCTGAGGGTCAGGACTCACAGATGGAGCACAGGGAGGAGGGGCAGCACAGACGCACCGCAGGCTCAGCGGCAGGACGTGTGCGTCTGCAGGGCTCGGATGCGGGAAGAAGACATGTAACCAGGGTCGGGCTGGGGATTTCAGTGTAACTCTGCCATCCTCCCAGGGGACAGAGCTGAGTGCTCACAGATGGCCAAAGACCTGGCGCTGTTTCCGGGTAACTGAGACGGGCTGCTCCTGCCCCCCTCCCCTCTTAAAGAATGAGTGCTCTCTCTGCCCTTGATTTGCTGCGCCAGGCATTGCTCTCTGAACTTCGCGTGGGGCTTGATCAACTGAGTGATTTTATATTATTGCCTCTCTTGAAATCCTTTATCTTTTTGGTGCCACATAAATGCAGATATTCTCACTTAAAAAAAAGAGTATGGGTAAATTAAATAGATAATCTCGTCATGAATCGTCTAAATTAGGTCTAACAGTTGAAGCAAAAGTATAACTCTATCTAAAGTGCTTACTACCTAAATTAATGTGAAGGAAATATTCAAGGTACCTATATTACAAATAAAGGAGTATCAGAAAACATAAAGTTTTCAGGGAGCCTGGGTGGCTCAGCCAGCTAAGCGCCCAATTTTGGCTCAGGTCATGATCTCATGATTCATGGGTTTGAGCCCCTCATGGAGGTCTGTGCTGATAGCTCAGAGTCTGGAACCTGCTTCAGATTCTGTGTCTCCCTTTCACTTTGCCCCTCCCCCACTTGTCCTCTCCCTCTCTCTCAGCTAAGTAAACATTAAAAAAAAAATGTATGTTTTCCACATTTTACTAGCCTGGTAAAATATGGAGACTAAGAAACAGAAGATATATAAATAAAAATCTTACATACAAGACAGAGAGAGAGAGAAACTGGAGACCCAGAAGAACCCACGGTGTAGTTCCAGCCTGAAGCCCTGAGGAGCAAGAGGGCCGATGGTGCAGCTTGATTCTGAGTCTGAGTCTGCAGGCAGTAAAGGGCCAATCCCCTGCCTCGGAGGCAGACAGAGAGAACAGATTCGCCCTTCCCTTTTTCAGCCGTTTTGTTCTATTCTGGCCTTCGATGAATTGGATGAGGCTTACTCATATTGGGAAGGGCAATCTGCTTTACTCTCGTCTACCAAATCAAATGTTAATATCATTCAGAACCACCCTCACAAACACACCAAGAATAACGCTGAACCAAATGTCTGAGTACCCCACAGCCACGTTTATATGAGGAGATATACTCGAAAACACTGTACATAAATCAAGGAATTTTAAAAATTGTTCAAGTAATCCACATAAAGGCATGAAAATGGGAAACAAAAAAATAAAATAGTGGACATAACATATAAATAAGTACATGAAATATAAATGGTCCAAATAAACCAATGAAAAGACAGAGACTGGTAGACTGGATTAGAAAGCATAATTCCACTGTATGCTGTCTACAGGAAACTCACTTCAAATATAACAATATCAGCATGTTGAAAGTAAAAGGATAAAAAATGCCTCATGAAAATATCAACATAAAAAAAATAAGAGTGGCCATATTAGTATCAGGTAAAGTAGACTTCACAGCAAAGAAGATTAAAAACAGAGAGAGACATTATATCACGACAAAAGGGTCAACCCACTAAAAAGACACAGTAATCCTAAATGTTCATGCACCAAGCAACAGAGCTAAAAAATACATGAAGCAAAACCCTATAGAGCTGAGAGGAGAGCTAGACAGATTCACAGACACAGGCTCCTTCCGTCCTCTCCGGAGGGTTGCTGAACTGACTGAAGAGGGAACCGACAGGGCTATACAAGAAATCAGCAGCGCCGACAGCCAACAGCGGCTACTCGACATTTGTCGAATGCTCTACCCAACAACCGCAGAATGCATTCTTCTCCCGTGTGCAGGGGACATAGAGTAAAACAGACCACATCCTGAGTCATGAAACAAACCTCATGAATCTAACGTAATTGAAATCATGACTAGGATGTCCTCCCAGAATCAAACTAGAAATCAGTAAAGGGAAGATAACAGGAAAATCTCCAAACACTTGGACAATTTGCATGAAGCACATGAGCTGGTCTGGGGAAGGGACTCAAGTGTGAAAAGGATGCTACCTTGTCACCCTCTGGATGGACTGTCCCCCCTCCCCCACACACACGGAGTACATCCAAGGAAGATGGAAAACATAAGGTGCAATGCAGGAGGGCATCTGCCCACCTTCCCATCCTGTTTTCCTTATTGTCCCTGGAAACCCCTCAGGCTTTGGGGGGGCCCCATGGTGAACTGTGTGATCCCAAAGCTTTGCTGACTGATCTTGGGCTGGAAGTGAGACTCTTAACCAAGAAAGGAACTAATTTTAAAATTACAATCATACAGGAAAGAGGTACACACTAGTTACTGCTGTTTTGTGCATGCACATTAGTACACATATTGGAGTCTAATTGTTTTTAATTTTTAATTAAAAATTTTTTTAACATTTATTTTTGAGAGACAGAAAGAGACAGATCATGAGCAGGAGAGAGACAGAGAGAGAGGGGGGGGACATACAGAATCTGAAGAAGCTCCAGGCTCTGAGCTGTCAGCACAGAGCCTGACACGGGGCTCAAACTCACGAACAGTGAGACCATGACCTGAGCCAAAGTCGGACTCTCCACAGACTTAGCCCCCCAGGCGCCCCTCCACAATGATGCTTTGAAACGGACAGGGGATATCTGAGTCCCACTTGAGTCCCACTTGATCTGCTGAAACAAATGCACAGCCAGGCTACTGGTGCGCCCTCCTCCTGGAGCTGCCCTAAGATGCTGCCTCAACAACTCTGTGCTCAAGATGCGGGGAAATGAGTCAACCAGTCCAGAGAGCTGTGCCCTCAGAGGGAAACTGTGCTGGGCAGCTGGGCATCCACTGGCCTTGGGGGGCCCAAGTGAGCAGAGACCATGATCCTGTTCATCTGGTGGGGGGTGGGAGGTCACTGCATCTCCTGCGAAGACAGATCTCCCCATCATTCCACAAACGCAGCTCTCACCACCTCCCGGAAGAAGTGACAGGGCTTCCTGGGCTATCAAGGGTCAGGCTCAACGCCAAGGTGAGGAGAGCGTATGGCTGTACGCTCTGTCCCCTGCCGCTCTCTCAGCCTCTCTTTGGTATAAGCCTCAGCTTGTGCCACGAGCAAGTGAGGGCAGCCACCCAGGTGCACCTCACAACAGCAGAACAAGGTAGGCCTCTCCCCTGGACCTCCCCCCACACGCCAGAGCCACATGCTCTGGGAACAGATGGGGCGCCACGATGGCCTCAGCAGTCAGGATTTGCCTAGTGGTGCACATGGGTCACCTTCCTGCATCACACAGGGGCGGGCGAACAAGAGCAGACAGAGCTGGCGTGGCCAAGCACTGGCATGTGAGAGCAGCCCTGGGTGTCCACCAGCCTCTGAGCTCTGGACTCACTCCTGGTGCTCCAGATCCTGATCTTGATCACCACCCAGCAGCAGCCACAGCGACGTCCTGTAACCATCAAGGCTTCTCGCCCAGGTCTTGGGATGGAGGTGGCATTTCTGAGCCAGCTCCGGCAGCCCTCCAGGATCTGGCCCTAGGCACCTCCCCCCAGCCCCATCCTGTCAAGGTACAAAACATTTCCATTACCACAAGATGCCTTGCTGTGGCCACGTCCTCTGTGAGTTCCAGGATCACTGACAAAGGTAGAGTGGGCAAGGATGGAATGAAGACCCCAGAGATGCTGCTGGCCAGACAGGGGGTGAGGGCCAGGGGAGCTCACAGTGACAGGCAGTGAGCGAAGCTTGGTGGGGACTCTCGCATCTGTCTCGTGAGCAATGGAGATGACTATTATTGAAGACAGTCTCAGTATTTTCTGAATCTGCCTGGTGACCGTCTGAAGAACATACATTATTATCTTTACACGTGGAGAAACGGAGACACGGTGCGGTAGAGGCAGAGTCAGGTCCTGAAGCCATAAAGTCTGGGGTGCTCAAGGAAGGGACTTGGGTCGTGAGTCCTGAGACCATCAGAATCACCGGTCTGGAGCTTCGGGGAGAGGCCTGAGGTGCTTGGAGTCCTCAGTCGGGGTGGGGCTGGTCTGTGACAGGCGGCGGGCATGCCTTGGGGAAACCTCAAGATCCTCTACAGGGAAGCTGGAAGGAGGGGGCAGCCTGAGAGCATCCGGTTCGTTGGGAGGGGACGCAGCCCACCGCAAGGGCGCAGACCTGCACGCAGATATCCGAAAGGCCACGGGACGTGGGTCCCAAAGTGAGGTGGCCATTCCTCTGGAGAAAGGTTGACTGGAAGGTGATTTGTCTCCAGGGGCCAAGAGTGGGGAATTTCTTTCTTCTCTGACATCACTGCGAGTGGTCTGTACAAGGAATGTCTTGATTGTACAATAGAAAAAAAATTTGTTTAATCAAAATAAGCCAAAATAATCAAGTAGTGCCCCACACAGCTGTGGCCACCTTCTGTCCCCGCCTTCACTGGCACACTCGGCCCAGCTTCTGGCTCCAGCGGCGTACGTGCTTTCGGCGGAAAGGTTTCACACGACGGGAACCCTCGGAGAGCCGCTCCACACCCCTGCTGCTCCCCGTTAAGCTCCATGACTCAAAATTTGTTGCTGCCTTCAGGGGAAGTCTAGTGAAGAAAATGAAATCTGAAAGCAGTCTGATAACGCTGTCCGTTTTTATGCTCGTTGTTGTTGTGTATTCTGTGCAATCTGCCTCCCTCTGCTCGAACAGAGAGTGACACCCGTGTTACTCAGCGGGCGATCTGGGGCCGGCGGCGGGCTTCGAAAGGAGCTCTCCCCAGGTCCCCGCTTCTTACAGGTAACAGATGCGCTTCCCTGCTTAGGATAATGGCTTCAAAGATGCAAATGTACTAGTCAGGGTCACAGGTATGTTCCTGGATAAGGAGGATATACAGCTCCGGGCTGAATGTCCCACAGGCCACCACACCCCACTGCTGCGCCGGCCGCTGTGCTGGCATGGCTCCACGGGCACCCTGTCCCCCACCAGCTCCGGGAGGCCATCATTCTCCTTGATTGCTGGCTTACTTTTCATGGGTTTCTTTTGGAAAAATAAACGTATGTATGTGTGTATTTATAGTTGCTTATACAAAAAGCATACTAATAGACTCTTTTGCACTTAACAATATATTCTGGGAATCAAACCAAATCAGTTCGTAGCAACTTTCCTGTTTTTCTTTCTACCTATTTATTTTTTTTACTTAAATAGTTCATTACCAAGTTGGTTTCCATATAACACCCAGTGCTCTTCCCCGCAAGTGCCCCCCTCCATGACCATCACCCCCCTCCCCTTCCCCCTCCCTCCTCAGCCCTCTGTGTGTTCTCGGCATTCAAGAGTCTCTCGTGGTCTGCCTCCCTCCCTCTCCCCCCAGCCCTTCCCCCCCTTCACTGAGGTATTGCTTGGGAACAGCAAAGGACTGGAATATCCTCCCCCCACGAGAGACCGGATGAATCCATTCTGGTAAACCAACCGACCTTGACAATCTGCTTTAGGCATGAAAAGCATGGCTCCCAAGGCTTGGAAGGAATCAGAGAAACAAAGATGCAAGCAGCTTTGTCTAAGAAAGACACACGATCCTGAGGTGGGAGAGGACACATGACAGAACCAGGTGGGACCAAGAAAAAGGCACTAAGAGTGCGGCAGAGGTTTGGGCTTCTAGAAACATGGGAGCCAGAGGTACAACTGTAACTACGGTACGGCGCTCTCCCAGCACCCCTGCTGCCCTCATCGATGCCCGCCGCACACGCTGAGGGAAGGCCGTGGAAATAGCAAAGAACAGGGTGACCTCTGCTCCCATCTGTATCCCAACAGAAAAATTACTTATGCCCACTTTGTATAAGCTACATTTTGTTCATATCCTAAAAATTATCTGATCCAACGATGCAATATCATGTCCATGTTTCAAAAGCTGTTTGGGGGACTCAGAGCATCCTGCGGGGTGAGGGGTCAGAGTGGGCATTAGACACTGCTGCTCCCCAGAGCACAGGACTCCCAGGCAGGGCTGCGGCAGGCAGCTCAGCAGGAGGACAGACAAGCAGGCCGCTCAGTTTCCATGAAACAGTGGAACTCTCAGAAGTCCTGGGGGGGGGGGGCAGCGGGGGTGCTCAGCAGCAGGAGCACAGGGATCCAGAAGCTGCCACTATTGTGCCCCCAACTGCACCCCAAGGGGGGCCCCAGGCTCCCAAACTACCAAAAGGTGGCTTGTCTGTGCTGCATTTTGCAACTTAGTAACTAAAATGATGCTCTGCTCAACATAAGCCCTCCAGAGCCAGTACAGAGCTGCCCTCCTGCCCAAACCCTTCAGGTGGCAGAAAAGACATGCCTTCAATAAATAGGTTGTCGACAGCACCTTCACAAACCAAAGACCCAAAACACGGAAAGTAAGCGGAACTTGGATTGAAGGAGGGAAAACCAAAGCCCGAACACACACGGACGGAACAAGAGGTGAAGCGGCCCAGGTTCGAGGCAGCAGGTGTCTGGTACAGAGAGAAGCTGGGGCACCGGACACGCTGAAGGGTGTGATCTCGGGAGCCGACACACTCACACCACGGACTGCACACACTCGCACACATGTGTGCAGACTGACCAGTGCGGTCAATGGTATTAGTATGATCAGATCTAGAAAGTAACCTTTTGTAAAACCAAGTTGCCCACCTACTGTCATAGTACACTTTGTGCCTCAAAAACAGTCATACTTATGCCATTATGACTAGAAAAGGTACATACATCCCTGCACATGTAAATACATAAATTATAGAAATAACATCAGAAGGTTGTTGCTGCTTTCTTATCTTACCTGTCTGAGACTGATTTTATTTTACAAAGTTTGGATCATGGTTTGAGTGATGAGCAACTAAGGCAAATGTGGAAAGGGATCCTTCTAGTCACTAAGGAAATCACTATACTAGTACTTCCACAAGGCATGTCGAGAAAATAAACCAAAGCCAGAGGGGTAGGCTGGAGTGGGAAGCGGCCCTCAGGTGCTAAGTCAACCCAAATCATCATGTCTCCATCAGTTCTTGCTGCAACAAACTTCTCCAAAAATTAATGGTTTATGATTTTTTTTATTAGAGAGAGAGAGAGGGAGGGAGGGTGAGCAGCAGAGGGAGAGAGAGAATCTTAAGCTGAGATTGGAGCATGGAGGCCAACATGGGGCTCGATCCCACAACCCTGGGATCATGACCTGAGTTGAAATCAAGAGTTGTATACTCAGCCAACTGACCCAACCAGGCACCACCAAAAACCAATGGTTTACAACAAGGGTCACTTATGAGTTCAGGACTCTGTGGTCAGCGATCCCCGAGCCCGCTGAAATTCCCTGGCTGGTAGCAGGCTCGCTCCCACATCAACAGCGCGCACTCCACTACAGGGTTGGTGGGCTGAAGAGTGGCCCCCCCAGGAGAGCAGGTCCGAATCCCTATAAATGTTGCCCTGTGTGGAAGCGTGATCTTTGTGGATGATTAAATTGAGAGTCTTGAGATTGGCACTGTCCTGGAAAGCATTCTGCAGGTGGGCCCTAAGTGAGGGTCCCCGTAGGGAGGGCCGGAGAGAGGCTCCAGACAGAGCAGAGGAGGCGTGGCGTGAAGCGGGCCAGAGGGACCAGGCTGCCTCACTCCTTCCTCCCCTGAAGCTGGCGGAGGAACAGAGAGCCGTGATATGTTGTTCCAGAAGCTGGGAAAGGCCAGGCAGCTGAGCCCCACCCCTGTCCCCCAGCTGAGCCTCCACAGAGGACTCGTAGCCCTGTGGACACCATGGGTTAAGCCGGGTGTGACTGATTTTGGACTTCTGACCTCTAGAAATATAAAAGGATACATTTCTGTTTTTCAACCACCAAGTTTGTGGCCATTAGTTACAGCCGCCACAGGGACCTCACTTCTGACTCACAGTCATGCTAGCTGTCACGGGGCCCGATTTCTCCAGCAAACCGGCCTGGGCTTGTTCACATGAAGGTGGGCAGCAGGGGATGGCAGGATGAATTTTGGTAAAAGGCGAAAGATTTATACGATCTGAAGAGAAACCAGAGTATAGCAGGATGAATTTTGGGAGTACAGAACTTACTCTGTAACAGTTGGCCCTGGCCTGACATAAAATTCATGTCTTTCCTACGTGCAAATATGCTCACCCCGTCCCAACAGCCCCAGAGTCTTAACTCACTCCAGCACCTACCCTACAGCCTTAAGTCCGAAGTCAGACCTGAGGTAGGGTTCCTCCTAAAGCAGATTCCTCTCCAGCTGGGAGCGTGTGAAGCCAGGCAAGCCACGTGCCACCCAAACACAGCAACGGGACACAGGACCCCTCCAGAAGGGGGAAGCAAGTAGAAAGAGGCCAGTGATCCCAAGTAAATCCGACCATAAGACAAACTCTATAAGATCTTCCGGCTTCAGAGTAATGCTCCTCAGCGCAGTGCTCTGCCTCATGAGCACGCTGGGGTGGTAACATCGCCCCTATGGCTCCACGGGATGGCCCATGGCAGCTCTCTGGGACTGGGATCCTGAGCCCATTCGCTCTGCACCCAGTGGAGGCGGCACCACACACACGTCACCCAAGTGTGCTGCCCGCACCTTCGGAGTGGTGGCCACCACGGCCTGCACCACGCCTGGGCCCAGCAGAGCCACACCTGGGGTGGCAGAGGAGTGGGGCCAGTGATGCGAGGTGGCGCCAGACAGCACATGCTGAGGTTCCACAGGCACAATGGCCCCTCCTTTGATGGGAATGGCAGCTCGGGCAATCTCTGAACTGCTTTTGCTATCGTCACAGAGAGCAGTCCCTGGCTTCTGTGGAGCCGGCTGACTGTACAGACCTTGTCAGTTACTTGGTCACACTCTAGTGCTCTCAGTTTTTGCAATATGGACAGGCTAAGAGTTTTCCAAATCTTTAAATTATGCTTTCTTTTTGCTTAATAATTTCATCTTTAAGTCATTTCTCTCTTCTCACATTTTGTTATACGCTGTCCGAGCAGCCAACCCACACCTTCAACACTTTGCTTAGAAAGAGCCCAGGACCCAATTCCATCACTTCCAAGTTCCACATTCAGCAAAACACTAGGATATGAACCCAACTGAACCTGGTTCTTTGCCACGTTGTAACAAGGATGGCCTTTCCCCAAGTTTCCCATAACTTGCTCCTCGTTTCTGCTGGAGGTCGCATCAGAATAACCGTCAAGCCCCACATTTCCCCCAGCATTCTGGTCAGTCAGGACTCCTCAGCAGCTGCTCTGAATTCAGGCTCCCTCTGCAGCCCTCCTCCTTCCCTCCTCAGCCTTCAACACAACCGCCACTCAAAGTCCACGCCCAGCAGTGGCTTTTTCCGGCTCCTCAGAACTCCTGCCACCGCTGCCCAGCGCCCTGTTCCAAAGCCACTTCCTCGTTTTTTGGTGTCTGTCCCAGCACCTCTCACTCCTCCCTACCGATTTCTGGCTTCATCCGTTTGCTGCTGGAACAAGACAGCATAGACTGGATGTTTTATAAACAAGAACTTCTTCCTCACACTTCTGGGAACTCCGCCTCTGCTCCCCCTGAAGGTCGTCTCCTTGCCCCTAAACCCCAGTCATTCCCACCTAGAACCTCTGCTCACACCACGCCTCTGATCCCAGCGGGATCTTCCCAGTGTTCTGCCTCTGTCCTCTGTACTGTTCAGACCGCAGCCGTGGAAAAGCACCCCTGGCCAGCCAGGGGCTGTCCCTGTGCACCCACAACCCCTAGCCACCCACCCCCGGCTCAGCTGGCCTCCTCCTTGCTTAGCTGTGCAGCATCTGAGTCTCTCCCTCAACAGACCCCAGGCTCCAGAAGGAAACATCCTTTCCATCGTGTTCACAGCTGTGCCCCCAGCACCGATGGCAAAGTGGCTCAACATTCATTGAATGAAGAAATTGCAGTAGTTAAGGGATCAACCAGGGAAAATCCTTGGTCACTGAGGAGTGTCAGGGCAGCATTTCGAGTGGGTGTTTCTTACTTGCGGGGGTGGGGGGGAGGCATTAATTATATTCTTCCTGGACCTTCTCTGCACCACCAAATCCAGTGAGAAAGAAGGTGCAGCGCATGTGTGACGCAGTATCGCGCTTCAGGCGCCCCAGCCCCAGCCCGCTCCGGACCAGCCAGCTGCACCTTTTCGCCGCCTCCCCAAGGGCTGCGTCGCCGTGTGCACTTGCGGGCAGAGGCTGGGGTGGCCTGGGCGGTCTGTGTTGTTCTCAGCTACGTTCTGGAGGTTGGTGGGCTCGCTCTGCGGCTGAGTAAGTCATTAGGGCTACATCACCTGGAGGCTCACCAGGGGCGAGTGGTGACACGCGGCCTCTTCTATTGGGGTTTCGGGGACAGAGCAGAGGTTATGGGAGAGGGAGGGCCAGTCAGCCCGCTGGCTGGGTCACGCGACCCCTCACTTCCGCGGCTTTCGATGGGTCACAGCGGTCGCAGGCCCAGTCCACATTCAGGCCTGGCAAGGTCGCATTGCAGAAGGACAGCTGGGAGGGAGACGGTGCCACCTGACCGACCAGGTCTCGTGCCCTGGGTCCAGGGCAGGCCTGGCCACTGCGCAGAGAAGCCCCCGAGGCTGTATCCCCAGCGGCCGCCTGCCTTCCCCCACAAAGCACAAAGGACCAGGCGGACCCACAGCCTGCACCCATCCCACTGCTGCCTGCACGTGCCCAGGAGTCTCACGAGCTGCTAGGGGGCGGGATGGGGTGGGGGCCTCTGAGACCGGGACCCTAGACAGGCCTCCTCCTCCCCTCCCCCTGCTACCTTTCCGAAAATGAACAAACCTCTCTTAAAACAAAGTCTGGAAGCCCGGAAGCCTCACCTCGGCACAGCTATGCAGTGGACGAAAGATCTCTCTGAGGCCAAAGCTAGCCCCCTCACCTGCAGCCAACGAGAAGCAGCCGCCACCCGCCAATGGGCTTCCGTTCCCAGAAGCCCCCCGCCACCCACTTCTCTATAAAAGCGCCTCCCTGGGCGATTCTCCAGACTTACCTGTGCTTCCTCCAGCTCTGCGAGTTCTGGTTTGTGGTTCCCACGCTATTCCCGAATAAACCCATTTTGCTGGCGAATTAACTGTGTAAGGACGCAGGTCCGATCCAGCCTCCCCCTGTACTTAAAGGGGAAGGCGCCGGCTTCTCCGCATGAAAGGGTGCACATTAATGAGGGACAACTCCTGCAGCGCCCAATCGGGAGAGGTCCGCGATACCTTTAACCTTTCTAGAGGCGGACCTAGTCATGCCCTACGTGGGGGTCCTGGACCCACTCTGATTGGTCAATACTCCAGATGTTGTGATTGGCTCCCACAACTGCCAGTATTGATGGGGGAGTAGGGATTAGATCACCGTACTCCTGTTGTCATTTCCTGTAACGTCCCTTCCCAAACGTATAAAAGCCCTGCCCTGCCTTTGCTCGGAGCTCTTTCTCCACGTGGTCAGTGGCGTCTGTGAGCCCGAGCTTAAGCCCGTAATAAAGCCCTTTGTTTTTACAGGTGTGACTCGATCTCCCTGGTAGTCTCTGGTCTTTTTGGGGGTGGGGGCGGTATTACAAACTTGGGCACGACAACTGACTATATTATCTTTTAAGGTCAACAATTTCCAGGCTGTGAATCATCCAGCCCTGCAGGAAAAGTGGAGAAACCAGCGTGAAGTCTTCAGTTTGGTCTCGCATCTGTTTATTTGGTGGCCTACGCTGAATAAGCAGTTAACAGTGTAACAACAGTGTCATAAGTCACTAAGATCCGGGGGGTTTTTTGTTTGTTTGTTTTTGCTGGCTCCAAGGTCTTAAGAAGCAACTGATAAGGAATTTGACCCTCAAAAAACATTTCTTATTTGCTCCCCAGCCAATTTTTGTTTGATGTTGCTTTGGGCTTTGCAGTGCTCTAAACCACTTCCTGGGTTTCCTGACGAGACACAAAACTGGGAAGCGTGAAACATGTTAGAAGAACAACCCAGGAGAAAACCCACCTGGTCACCAAATTGGCCTCTTTTTATTGAGATGTATTCTGTGTCAGGTTCTATCTGAGAAAAGTACAAGACGTTTCTAAATGTTTTCTGCTGAGTTTCATAAACTTATGTAATCTACCAGTGATCTCAATATATTATCATACTCATTGTGGTCTCATGGTTCCTGGGTTCAAGCCCCATATCAGGCAGTCTGCTGTCAGCATGGAGCTGTCTTTGGATCCTCTGTCCCTCTCTCTTTCTGACCCCTCCCTCACACATTCTCTCTGTCTCTCAAAACTAAATAAACATTGGTGGGGGAGGGGTCGCCTGGGTGGCTCAGTTGGTTGAATGTCTGGCTTCAGCTCAGGCCAGGACCTCATGGTTTGTGGGTTCAAGCCCAGTGCTGACAGTTCAGAGCCTGGAAACTGTTTTGGATTCTGTGTGTGTCTCTCTCTCTGCCCCTGCCCTGCTTATGCTTTGTCTGTCTGTCTGTCTCTCTCACTCTCTCTAAAATAAACATTTAAATTTTTTCAAAAATAAATAACAAATAAAAAATTTTTAAATAGAGTATAAATTATAAAAAAAACTCTGAAAGGAAGATACAGAACTGATGCTACATTCATTCACTAATTCCTAAAAAGCTGGATTTGCTCATCAGGTTGTGTTGAATGGAAACAGTGTTCAAATTTGTGAAATGTGTATTCACAATTCAAAGTGTTTTCTGGAAAAACAACAGTTATTCATTCAACAAATAAAAGTATTACAAGTGCTAGGATACATCAGTGAACAAACATTTTGCCCTAATGAAATTTATGTCCTAGTGCAGAGATGGGAATGTAGAAAGAATAGTTGTGTTTATTAAGTAACAAACTTGGAAGCATGTGACTTTTATCTTGTATACAAAAGAAGTACAAGGTGCACATGAAAGACACCTAAAAGAATTTCAACAAATACTTTTACCAACACAAATTCAAACTGTTACATAAAATTTGAAAAATTTTTAAAGTTTTTATTTCTTTTTGAGAGAGACATAGAGCATGAGCAGGGGAGGGGCAGAGAGAGAGAGAGAGAGAGGGAAACACAGAATCTGAAGCAGGCTCCAGGCTCTGAGCTGTCACCACAGAGCTCAATGTGGGGCTCAAACTGCAAGAGCATGACCTGAGCCAAACTCAGTCGCTTAATTGACTGAGCCACCCAGGCATCCCTGCAAGATTTTTGATATGGAAAGTCAGTATAATATTTTAATAGAATTATTTATATATATTTATGTATACATGTAAACATGCAACTTTTTAATAGGTTTACGTATTTTATACTTTTATTGATGAAAATGTCTAAACATACACAAAAATTGAAAGTGGAGTGGGCCTCACACACGTCACCGGCTTTGACAATCACCAGCATTTTCCCATACTTGCTTCCCCAATCCTAATCTTTCTTTTTGCCAGAGTAATTTCAAAGTGAACCCCAAACATCATGTCATTTCACCTACAAAACCATCAGTTGCATCTCAAATAAAAAGGCATTTTCTTATCTAACCACAATGGCATTTTCACATCTATAAAACCTCACCATAATTTCTTGATGTCAGTTTGTGCCTATTTCAAATTTAAACTTCCCATACTGTCCAAGAAAGAAAATGTTCTTTTGGTTTAATTCATTGGCTTTATTACAATCAGGACAGTGGTGCACACGCTTTTTTTTTTTGCTGTGTCTCCTAACCCGCTTCCTGATCACGGCTCCCTCCCTGCCCACCACCCTTCTCCCTGTGTGGACAGGATCTGCCCTGTCACTGCTGTGTCCCCCAGAATTCCTAACTCCAGCCCTGGCTTCCGTGGATGCTATTTCACTAGCCCTTCTGCTGTCTGTGTTTCCTGCAGAGTAGAAGTTAGCATAAAATGTTTAGCTAGATCCAGGACCCATTTTTTAAAATAATATTTAAGGAACTAAACATGTTCTTTAAAAAATGAATGGTACTTGTGATGGTTAATTTTGTGCCAACTTGGCTAGTCCTAGTTAGTCAAACATTGTTCTAGATTTCTCTATGAAGGTATATTTTAGATGTGATTAACATTTAAATCATTAGACTTTGTGTAAAGCAGTTAACCCTTTCTGGCATGATGAGCCTTATCCAGTCAGTTGAAGATATTAATAAAGAGAAGACTGACTTCCCCTGAGAAAGAGAGGGTTCTGACAGGGACCACCCGCAGACCGGAACTGCGTGTGACTTGTTCCGGTCTCCAGCCTGCGCGCAGAGAGGGGCAAGGGAGAGCGAGGGCACCAATATGCCCAGATACGGATACCGATGACAAGGATAAAGATAGAAGCAATGTAGATAGATCTATAAGGAGAGCCAGAGAGATGATATAGATACACACAGATAAATCCTATTGGTTCTGTTTCTCAGGAGAACCTGACAAATCCAGTACTTTGTAAGGAAATTTTATGGGAAAACATTTCTTTCTTTCTCTTTCTTTTTTTTATAATTATTCTTTTAGTTCACTGGATCTGACCTATGGATTATAGTTGGCAAAGCATGACTTTAATTTTTTTTAATGTTTTTTAATTTTTGAGGGACAGAGAAAGAGAACATGAGCGGGTGAGGGGAAGAGAGAGAGGGAGACACAGAATCCGAGGCAGGCTCATGGCTCTGGCTGTCAGCCCAGAGCCCAATGCGGGGCCTGAACCCACGAACCATGAGATCATGACTTGAGCCGAAGTCGAACGCCCAACTGACTGAGCCATCCAGGGGCCCCACAGAGAATATTTCAACAAAAATAGCTTCCCAAAATATGAAAAGGGCAAAATGAGACATCAAATTAATAAAAATAATGATACAAATATTGAAGTCATGCCCCGTTTTGTCTCTTCTGTTCAGATTGAACTTTGATGAATTTCGGAGGTGAGCTACTGCACTAGGCTGGAAAAGTGTGAACTGCTGAGGGCTATGGCTGTGTTCTCCTATTTACTTATTTATTTTAGAAGATCTCATTTAATATTAATTATGTTCTAGCACATTAAAAACAAACACATATATTCCTGCCAGAGCTTCAAGTGACCTCCACTTTTATGTATTTTTTAACATGTAGCCCATTTCCTTTCTGTAAAATTGGCAGTAATAATACTGGCCTTAAGATGCTACATACAGAGTCTGGCCCCAAATAGCAATAAGTAGTGATCACATTATCATCAGCAGCACGACAGTTTTGCTCTGAATGCATGCAGAGCTCCTCACATGGCAGAGAACGCATTCACTTTGGTGTGAGTGTATGAAATGGCATTTTATTTTTTTTTAAATGTGACTCTTAACCAGGCCACATTTAACAGGACTCCCAGCTGATGTGGCCAGTCTTCCCCCAAACCCACCCCTCTGCTTTCCCAAGAGGTCCTGCTCCTCCCGAATTACTCACGGCCCTCTGGGCTGTGTGCAGTGGAGCGGAACAGCTCAAATCAGGTTCGTGCATTAAGAAGAAAGCAAGGGCTGCGGAGCAATGAAAAACCTGCCCATGCCTGCCCATCCCCACCCCTTCCCAACCCACAAGGGGCCTTCACTTAACACACTCGAAATCGCCATCCGTCACGCCAGTGCCTGTCACAACACATGGTCAGTCCGGTGCCTGCCTGGCAGCTTGGCGACCTTGGGGAAACCTTTTAACCTCTCCAAGTTCCATTTGTTAATATGTAAAAGAGGGATAATGTGACTTTCAGGGCTCTGTAAGCATCTGCATTCATGAGTGTGAATGGACTGACTTCACCAAAGAAAGCTCAATAAAGGCAAATGGACAAACAGACGAATAGACAGACGGATGGATGCATGGACAAAGGGACAGACAGACAGCTGAATAGAGTGTATCTCTTGCCTTGCAGATTCCAACACATTTCCATATACCTGATCCTTACTACATCCTTGTGATAAGTGCAAGGAAGGTAAAGTCCACTTGAAAATAAGGCCACCAACCCAAGACCCTGGAGGGTGTGGAGGTGGATGCTGCTTTCCACAGTTGAGTGCAGCGTATCCTGCTTACTTCTCACCGCGTTGTGAAGTTGAGGACATAGGTCTTGTGTTAGGCATTTCTTGCATGAGTAACATATGGACAATTTCTAAAAAAAAAAAGGTACCTCACTAATGTCAACCTAAATTATCTTTATCATATAACTTAAATGTATGCTAATATAAACTCAAAGCAAATGGATAAATTGGATATCAATAAACCCCTGTTCCCAGGGCCTCCAGGCTGCCACAAACCACAATGGGGGGGGGGGGACAGTAGCTCCCAAGATGATCTGCACAGCGGGAGGCCTTCCCACCTACTTCCTCAGGTCCAGTCCAGGACCATCAAGCCTTTGTATGGACTCTACTTCGTACTTTCTTTCCTGTGAAAGTAGAGTGGCCCTGGTCACCAGATGGATGCTGGGACACAGCATCGATCCCAAATGGGCTTCTCTAAACATGCTGGGTCACCACAAAGATGACGTCATGATCTTTAAGCTCCCAGGAGAAATGTGCAGACAGACAAAGGGCAGCATCTAACACAATGCCCGCCCTAGCCCGTCTCGGCCCTTGTCAGGGCAGAGCCCTGAAGTCACCCTCGGACCTTCCTCCCCTACAACTGTCTTCATGCCGACCCTTTCTTGCCCCTGGGGAGGGGCCACTCCCACAAGCTTCCTCGCTTCCCACACAGCTAGCCTGCTGTTCAGCCAAGGCAAAGGGTGCTACAGGCCCTCCTCAGGGCATCAGCCATGCTGTGCCCACTGGCGGCTCTGACCCAGGACCTGGCCCCTCCTTGAGGGGGCGCGGGTGTAGGGGCAGAGGGCTGACCCCTGCTCCCCGGCTGGCAGGGCTGCCGAGTTCCTCTGGCCTGGCCTCGGACGCCCAGCAAGGTGCTTTCCACTTGCCCTCTCCTACCTGGAGGCCAACCTGCAGGGACAGCGCCAGCAGGCTCCCTGGCCCTCAGTTTCCCTTGTTTGGAGACTAGCCTTGTCCCTCTCTCTTGGGTGGCCCCACAGCCACCTGCAGGTTTTCTCATAAACTCTACACAGGAGCCTGTGTGCAGAGATGGCATTTGCAGGGGTCCCGGCCCCGGGGTCCGAGCCTGGACCCCTCTTCTCCTCAGCATCCACTGGCCACTGCCTGAGTGTCAGCCTTGGGGTGGAAGGAGGTCAGAGTTCACTGCTCTGCTCATCTCAGCAGGACCAGCCAGATAAACCCAGGTTCCACCACCTGACTGAGGGGCACCGAGAAGCAGGATCCAGACAGGGGAGCTAAGGAAGCCCCTCTGGACCCACCACGCGGTACAATCTCATTCTAGATGTGTGCAGGGCCAAAGCCCCTCAGCCGCGGCTCCCTGCTCCTGACCCAGCCCCTGCCAGGCACGACACGAGGGGTAACCCTGCTCAGGGCGGGATGCTGGGCTGGAGGTCATGAATTCCACTTCCCTCGCAAAAACCGTGGCGAGAAGAGGCAGTGAGGAAGGAGGCCCACGCAGCGTCAGTGGGAAGAAAAGAAGGACTTGAGTTTCCGTGTGGGAGATCAGTCACCAGTTTATCGGCTGCCCCTTCTTGAACTTCTCCAAGGACAGTGGGCAGAGCTGACAGGCACAGAGACCCCTCTGCTAGCCACAGAGCAGGGCTGTCACCCCGGACACCAGTGCAACCCCAGAGGGCTGTCTTCTGGGCAGCAAGGCCAAGAGCAGTTGAGACACGGTTGGGAGTGGCCGTGGCACACCGAACCCTCAAGTCCTGATTACGGGCCTAAGTCACCGAAGAACCTCCAGGAGCCTCCTGCCTGAAGGACAAGTGCCCCAGGTACCTCCATAGGCAGAGAACCCACTGGCTCCAATGGGCTGCAAGATGGCCAGGCAATGAACCTCAGCGAGGCTGGCCGTGGGCCCCACAGCCTCTGCTGATGGACAAAGGTTCTCAGTCCACCCAGCACCAACGTCCTCAGGCTCGTCCTCAGGCCCCTGTGCTCCTGCCTCACCTGTCTTCCACAGTCCGGTCTATACCCGCACTGTGCCCGGGCCACCTCGGCTATAGGGTGGGGAGGGAGCTCCTGCCCTCGGTGCTGGCTGAGGGGTGACTCCTGTGGAAGACTGGGCCCCGCAGGGCTGAAAACACTGGCGTTGAGGTGCGGGCCTCTCGGCCCCTTGCCGAGCAGGAAGGGCCACACTCAAAGGACCCTTGGTGAACAGAATGGCCAGGATGAAGGCAAAACCTCAGAGGCCAGAGCCGGGCCAGCGACAGGCCCAGAGGCCCCGGCCAGGGCCTGAGGCAAAGGGAGCCGAGAACCTGCTGCTGCAAGCCCCCCATGGCCCAGCAGAGGGGTCGCGGCAGCTGGTGGCGCCGCGGCCCGGGGCTTGTCTGGGCTCACACGGCTGCACACACATTAGTCAGCTCCCCGCTGGGCGAAAAGGCCGCTGATGGAGCCAGCAGCTGAATTCCAGAGAAAGAAGCCCCAAGCCCCAGCCTGGCCCCCTGGGGCGCCATCTGCGTGCGCGCCGAGCCAGCCAAATGAATGTCACACGAGGTCTTCCTGTCACAATACTGGGATTGCTTCATGGCCTCTGGGGTCAGATGCTCACAGCTGTCAGTTCAAGGATGCGAAGGACTCGGTGGACAGGAACCGCACAGCGGGGACCAGGCCCAGCGAGCAGACAGGCATCCTCAACGCAACCTGCCCCGAGCGTCGCCAGCTGCCTGGCCGCCGGCTCCAGAGCCAGGAAGGGATGGCGGCCAGGACCCTGGAGAAGGGCTGGAGTCGGGCGTTGGGAAGGTCTTGGCACTCGGGATGACATACAATGGGGCTCTGCAGCTGGAGACTGAGGGGCTGAGGTGGGGAGGGCCCTGGGAGGCTTTGTGCCCAGAGGCCGCCAGGGACTCCAACCCCGCAGGGCCTTTGCGTGCAG
This sequence comes from Suricata suricatta, assembly GCF_006229205.1. Lineage (NCBI taxonomy): Eukaryota > Metazoa > Chordata > Mammalia > Carnivora > Herpestidae > Suricata > Suricata suricatta. The sequence goes on from NC_043704.1 coordinate 102,586, forward strand.
AGCACACGTCCCCCAGGCCACCTCCTCAGACACGGTCTTCTAATCGCCTTCTGCGAACTACACCCAGACTCACGGCCTCTGCCACTCTCGGCATGAATATCCAGAGCATTCTCTTCACAGCTCTCCCATCGCCCGACCTGCTGAATTTGCTGGTTTTGTTCTCCAGAGCGCAGAAGCTCTCTTGCTTTGTTTTCTTGATGGATGTAGAAAGCACAGCTGTCGGCTCAGATCTGGGGCTTCAAGGAGGGCAGGTGTATAGTGTGACACTACTGAGGGTCCCAGCCGGGCCACACCTCAACAGACCCAGAAACACATTTGGTGTAATGTTACCATGAACAAGAAACCGTCCTCTAGAAATATCTGAATATTCAATTTGGTGTAACATAAATAGCCATCGAAGTCTTTTTTTTAATACCATTTTTAGAAATGGTAAATTTTTAAGTTGTATCTACTATTATCTAATTAAAACTCATTGTAACGCGGCCACACACCCTCAGTGTGCTCCGCCCTCAGTTTTAGACTTGCATACAGGTACACACGTTTTCACTAAAGATAAAAGGTGCATTTTTTAAAGTTTCCTTTTTGGCAGGGGTGGGGGTGGAGAGAGGGAATCCCGAGCAGGCTCTACGCTCTCAGTGCATTGCCCAACACAGGGCTCATTCTCATGAACTGTGAGATGACCTGAGCCGAAACCAACAGTAGGGTGCTTAACTGACTGAGCCATCCAGGCGCCCCAAAAAGTGCATTTTAAATCTAGCTAAGTAGTAACACCTTTAACCAAAGGAGGAGAGGGTCTTTCACTCCGTTACTTTTCCAAGGACTGCCATCAGAGCCGCACAGGTTTTCCTTGTCACTCCAGATGTGCTGCAGAGAGCGCGCCCCTCTAACAAGAAAGGGGCGCCGTGAGGACCAAGCCCCCATGCACCCAACCTGGGCTCCGGCCCGGCACGGAGACTGTGTGCTCTGTGGCCCTGGCAAGTCCGGGCTTCTGGTGAGCACTGCCCCTCTTCTTCGGTTGCGATGGGAACCTTGAGTCACAGGATCAGCCAGAGAGACACCCTTTGCAACTTCCCCTAGCCCTTGGGCACCCACTTCTCTCCATTTAGGACATGGCTGTGGTGCAGGGAGGTGGTGAGCGGGGGACCCTCAATCCCAGGCCGCAGTGGCCCTGCCCCAGTGGGTGAGCCAGCTGGAGACAGGGCCGCCTCCCTGACAGCGCCCCACCTGTTACTAGGACCCTCACCGTCTCCCAGACTCCTCCCCAGGCCTGGCCCTTCTTGCTGGCTGGGCACTCACCTCCAACACCCAGGGGACGGTAGCCCGGTGTGGCTTCATGCACCCAAGCCTCCTGCGCATCCTCATGGGGCTGGAGTCTCAGCCTCTCTGGCTGGGAGATCTCCACAGTCTACAGACAGGCTCCGGCCAGACCTACAGAGTGACCTCCCCCTCCCCCACCAGATGACCCAGGCACAGCCTGCATCCCGGCTCAACTGCACCGCCTGTGGGCTCACCCACCCCCCACTTGGTTTGCAGTGGTCTCCAGGTGCCACACTGACACTCAGCTTCCTTGGCACCCGCAACCACAGACACCCTATGACAACAGGTGACCCGGCAAGTTAGGGCAGTTCTTCCGGGCTGTCCCTCCCACTTGGCACTCCAAGGGAAGTTCCGTCCTGCCGGCGCAGGTCCGCCTCCCCTCTTCCTGTCCTCCAGGCTGGGAGGTCATCCGCACCTTCTGCTGGGTGTCTCCCAGGTGGTGAAAAGAAAGCAGGGGATCTGTGTCCTGAGTACCCGCACTCACCACGGCCACAGCCTGGGAAGTGCCCCAGGGACCCAGGGTCAGACATGGAAGAGACTAAGCAGGAGGTGGCGAAGAGGTCATGGAACTTAGAGCAAAGCAGAGGCACAGGTGGGGAGAAGAATGAGAAGTGACGAAGGCTGCCGCGTCAGGGGGGCACTGCAAGCAGTCTGCTACCAGGAGTGTAACTAACTGGAAGCCAACACAGAGAAGAGAGAAAACAGGGCAGAAACACGTAAAGCAAAAGTCTCCAGAATGGTCTAAGACTGATGAATAGTATCAACCCACAGATTCAAGACATTCTGTGAGCTCCAGGCTATTTAAAGGTTTACGCAGAGTGGCAACTGGGTGCAGTTAAGCATCTGGCTCTTACGTCATGATTTCAGTTTGTGAGTTCGAGCCTCACATCAGGCTCTGAGCTGCCAGTGCGGAGCCTGCTTGAGATTCTCTCTATCCCTCTCTGCCCCTCCCCTGCAGTGACTCTCTCTCTCTCTCACTCTAAAAATAAAATAAAATAAATACTAGAAAATAAAATTAAAATAAAGAGTTTACCCAGAGACAACGTGATAAAACGCTGGAGGGCAAGGCTGCGCAGCGGTTACAAGCCGGAGGGAGGCCGGTCCGGAGGCCGCGTGCTGGCGACAGAGGGACGGGCCTCAGGGCCTCGCGCCCACCACCGGCTCTCCTCCCCAGAGAGCAGCGGGGTGGGCTGCTGCCCCGGCGGGCGTCCGACCCACGGGGTCAGGGATCCTGGGCAGCTGGTGGAATTTACCTCCCTGGGATTTAACCCTTTTGTTCCTCCGCGTTCTCCTCTGGAGCACAGGGTCTCCAATGTGCTGGTCCCATTCCAGAATTCTGCCCCGAGGTCTGGTGTAGAGGCGGCTTTGGAGCAAGCAGGTGCTGGAATGGGTTGGGACTCTGGGGCTGCTGGGAACGGAATAAACGTATTTTGCATGGCAGAACGACATGAATTTGGGGGGCCAGGAGGCAGATGCTATGATCCAAGCTGTGTCCTCCAGATTCCCTGTTGAGGCCTGTCTGCTCCAGCTGTCGTAACAGAAGACGACGGACTGGGTGGCTAATAACAGAAAGCCGTTTCTCATGGTTCTGGAGGCCGGAGTCCGACATCAAGGCGCAGGCACATTCAGCGTCTGCTGAGAACCTGCTTCCTAGTTTCCAAATGGCTTTCTTGCTCCCTCATGTGGAGCAAGGGACATGGCAGCTTTCTGGGGTCTCTTATGAGAGCACTAACCCCACTCATGCAGGCTCCGTCCTCATGATCTAATCACCGCCCACAGACCCCAGCTCCGGGCACAATCACACCGGGGGACTTCAGCCCAGGAACTCTGGAGGGCCACCGACGTTCAGCACATGGCAAAGCCCTAACCCCAGTGCAAGTGTATTTGGGGACAGGGGCTTTAAGGAAGCACTTAGGTGAAATGAGGTCACTGGGGTAGAGCCCTCAGCCAGTCAGATGTGTCCTCAGGGGAAGAGACACCAAAGAGCCATGCTCCCTCTCCCTGCCATGGGCGGACGCATCGAGGAGGAGGCGCCATTGGGAACCAAACCGTCCTGCTCCTTGACCTCGGTCTTCCCAGCCTCCAGAGTTAAATTCCTGTTGCCTCAGAGACCCGGCCTGTGGTGCTTTGTTCTGGACGCATGAGAAGACTGAGAGACTTTAAATCCTGCCGAGAGAACAAGCGGACACAGGTATCAGTCAAGATGCAAGTGTCTGAGCAACACAACTGATACACTTGGATCTCAATGGTGCACTGAGAGCTCTGTGTCCAACTCCAGGACACGCCGTCCTCCCGAATACTTGTGAGCACCGCTCGGGACTGAAGTCACGCAGGCTGTCCTCTGACCACAGCGGAATCGAGCTAGAGACTAAGAAAAAATAAGCAGAAAATCCCATTTTTTGAAATTAAGCCACAATTTCTAAAAACAAAACAAAACAAAAACCCCATGGCACAACAGAAACAATTGTAATTGGAATTAGAAAATACCTGAAATTAGGAGACACTAAAAATATATCAAGATACGTTGTGACAGAGGCAGCCGAGAGGAAAATTCAAGTGCTGGTGCACACGCTGGAAAGGAAAACGTTGAAAATCAATGATCTAAGCACCTGCCCGGGCGGGAAAGTCAATCCCAACCCCCGCTCCCATCGGTGACAGAAACCGAGACCAGGTAGAGTGCTGATCTGTGCGCCCAAGGTAAGAACAACAGAAGCTCTGGAAGAGACTCCAGGAGAACATCTTAGAGAGCTTAGACTAGGAAAAGAACCCTTAACCAGGAGACAGGAGGAGTTCATCATAAAGAGAAATAGTGTCAACCTGAACGAAACAAAACTTAAGAAAGACTTCTGTTTATCAAAATACTCCAGAGAGAGGGAAGAACAAGCCAGAGGAGAAGTTCACAGAACGAGTCTTTGAAGGACTCCCAGCCAGACTGCATCAAGACCCCCCACAAAATTAATGAGGAACAGACGCTGATCCCTACATCCGTACACCCACCAGGCAGGGGGGACGAGGGGCCCAGACGGCAGCGGGCTGCAACAGGCACTGCCGCGCTGAGGGACACAAAGCTCTCGGACTTTGAAGGGCAATCTGGCCGTCCGCCCCTCAACTCCAGGTGTGTCCCCGACAGACACGTGCACACACATTCGTGCCCCAAACACGCGCCCCACCAGCCCAGGTAGCTGGACACGGGAGCCAGCGCAGCGGCCCAGCCGAGGACGAAGACCCGCAGCGCCGGACGTGAGACGGCAGGGTGCCACGCGGCGACACAAAGGCCGCGTGTGCACACAACCCGTGGACGAGTCTCACAAACGTCACACGAACCAAGGAAGGCAGACACAACAGGGCACCGTCTTACGCCACAGGCTGCCACCCCAGGCCACCCTGACCGGGCAGCTTCAACAACATGAACTGATTTCTCACGGTCTGGGGTCTGGCCGTCCATCAAGGCGCCAGCCCGTGGGGGTCTGGAGAGACTCTGGCTCTCAGACGGCCTCCCGCGGCTGGGTCCTCACGCGGGGGCAGGGGCGACGCGCTCCCGGACACGCCTGGAAGGGCACGAATCCCATCATGGGGGCTCCTCCTCACGGCCTGCCCGCCTCCCAAAGGCCCTGTCCCCTAACATCATCACCCTGGGGGCTAGTGTCCAACCTATGAATTTTGGGAAGACATAAATATTCAGTTTATAGAAAACAGACCATTTATAATTCCACTCATACAATGTTCAAAACCAGGCAAAGTGATCTGTGGTGTCAGAAGATGGGCATTATCCTTGGAGGGTGCCGAGTGGAAAGGGCCTTAGGCCCCTACTGGGCTGAGGCGTCTGGCCTGAGTGCGAGTTACACGGACGTCCACTCGATGAAAACTCACCCACCTCTGGCACCTGGGTGCTTCAGTCGGTTGAGAATCTGACTCGATTTCCGCTCAAGCCAGGATTTCACAGTTTGTGGGTTCAAGCCCCATGTCCGGCTCCAGGCTGAGATGGAGGATCCTCGTTGGGATTCTCTCTCCCCCCGCCCCGCCCCTCCCCTGCTCATGCTTTCTCTCGCTCAAAAGTAAATAAATAAACTTAAAAGAACACAAAAGATATTTCACCCATCCGTACACATGTGACCTATGCGGTTGGGGGTATATATTTTATAGTTCAATAAAAAGTTAACTAAAATTCAAAACAATACACACACCAAAATGTAGACACATACCTACAGGCATGGAAGTTTCTCCATGTTTAGATGAGAAAAGCTACAAAGCAATGCATACAGCACATCCCATGCTTGTAAAACTAACGTGTGCACATAGAAACAAGACACACACCAACATTCATTTATTTAAAAATATTTATTGAGCACGTGCTATGTGCCAACACATAATTTATCTGGAAGACATCTCTACAACTGTACTATCCATGCAGAGCCCGTCACATGCATGGCCACCTCCAGGTCCTGCACGGCCCTGCGCAGTCCCACACTCTGCACGGTGAGGGAGGGACCAGGATGGCGGGGACACCACGAGCACATGAGGCGTGGACAGTCACTTTCACAGGCATACAAGGTCGATGTGTGTGTCCTACAGGTTGAGAACTAAACCTAGCTTAGGGACACTGTGCCACCAACTTACCCACAAGGCAGCACTGTGGACACCACTGGCGGACACCTGGAAACACAGCCTACTTCTACAGGACAGACACAGGCAGGGACAGTGGTGAGGGAGCTCCTGCCAAGCCCGAGCACAGCTGTCTGTGGAGGAGCCCGACGGGGACCGAGCCCCAGCTCCGGGGGGCACCCCTGCCCGGCCGAGAGCGTTCACGGCTTTCACAGGAACGTGTGCTCACGTCCAAGGGCGTCTTCCTCCGCTCGGGCTCATTCCTGCACTATCTGCACGCTGCTTCCCACAGGACGTCAACTGTCATCTCCAGATGGGAAAGACTTTTTCTCCAACCTGAAAAAGAAAACAAATCCATCAAATAATAAATCACTTCAATTTGATTAACATGCAGGATACAAAAGAATGATGTTCAGAGACAGGAATTTTTTTAATGACAAACATTAAAATTTTAACATAAAATTATAAAACAAAGCATAAAATAGGTATCAAGACATAGGGGCAAGCCACTTGATTTTCTTTTCTGTCCTACAGTAACTCTGAGTCTGAGAAGAGAACCCTTTGTTCAGCAGCCTCTGTGAGACAGGACACCAAAGGCCCCACCAGGCGGCCCCCACCGTTTCTCTGCGGGAAGGATGGCTCCTCAGGCCTCAAGCCGCTGCCACAGTCGGAAGGTGACTCACACCACATGCCTACATCACCCACTACCTAAAGGCCCCCGCAGAGGGTCAGCCCCCAGCCCTGTTTCTCCACTGGGGCCTCCTGGACACAGGAAGTGGTGGCCCTTGGCTGGGCTGGGCCTCGGCCCTCACAGACTCACCTTCTTGCACCTGTTTCCTGTTCTGCAACTAACAGCATCCATTTCCCCTCAGGAAGGTTAGAAAAGTGATCCTGACAGACAAGGCCATGTGATCACCACAGCCCCATGGCCCAGGACCAGCGCCCTAGCACCTGACTTTATAGCTAAGGATCTTACTTTCTGCGATGTGGGGTCTTGTGTGGAAGTGACGGACCAGCTCAGTGCCACGGACATGTGCCTCCTCCACACGGGGTTTCTCTGCAGCACAACTGAGCCAGTGACCACATCTCCCATGAGGACAGAAACGGGCTCGTCCATCATGAACAGCACCTGCTTCCAGTGGGTGGTGCTGCAAGACACGGGGCGTGGGGTCACCTCTCCGGAGCCTGACTTCCCGGGCTTACCGCACAACACACATCCCCCCGCCCCACGACCCAAACGGCCTTCATGGGTGCCGGGATTGAGTTACAACCCAGCCAGGATCCAGCTCCTGGACGCTGCCCAGATTCCGGGAGGGTGAAGGAGGCTTGCCCTGGGGGCCCAGGGGACACAAGGTCATGCAGTAGGTGCCTGGCCCCTTGCACCCTGGCACAGTGGGCATCCACCCAAAGCCCCTTGCTCAGTCCCTAAGCTGCCAGGGCCCAACCGCTAGTTTCTGCAGTCCAAACAAATCGTCATTCCTGGGAGTCAGGCTGAGGGGAGCATGACAGCTGTAACCTTTGGGGAAAATGGTCACACTCCCGAGCTCCTCAGGTTGGACCAGCTCTGACAGCCTGGCTTGGCTGAGCGCGCGCGGCTGATGCCACATGCTGGGCGTGAGCCCCACGGCTGCACGCGGCAGGCCCCGCTCCCTCCCGCCTCAGCCCCTGTCCGGGTCTCTCCCCGGGCCCGGGCTCGGCGCCCCGCCTGCCCCACACCAGCTGCGTAGGACGCACCAGCGGAAGACCGCCCGGGCACTCTGGTCAAACAGCTCCTCAGCCCTGCTCCCATTTTACGGGAGGACAGCTGGGGTCCTTCCAGGCCCCCCGCCACAGCCGGCGCCTCACCTCTGGTCCAGGGCAGTTACTGAACATGGGAAAAAAGGCCCCAGGTGAAGGCAGCGTTTCCCCGGGGCCGCCGTGTCCAGCACTGAAGCAGCAAACACGAGCAAGTGTGCATCATTACCGCACACAAAACGTCCCTCAAGAAACACTGGCCTTCCCCAGTCTACAGCCCCCGAGTTCTGTTGCCCGTGCTTGTGTTAGACCACGGAAAGCGGAGGCAGCAGCGTCCAGGGCAACGGAGGAAGACCAAGTCTGCTCCTCTTCCTGCAGGGGGCAGGGGCCAGCCCAGGGACACCAGGGCAGGAGCAGGTGGGCCGCCCGCCGCCAGCTCGCTGTGGCCCACGACTGGGGTCCAGGTCAACAGCCCAGGACTGCTCGTCCTCTAAGGCTGTCACGCAACACCCTGAAGGCACAGGAACCATCCCAGCCCTTCCGAGGGCCGTGGGGCCACCTGCGCGGGGCACGCACTCACGGGTGGAACGGGCCCGTGCTCAGCATCAGCTGTGGCTCGTCCTCCTCCAGGCTCTGAAAGCGAACACTGAACCAGGCTGTGAATCCATGTAGAGTGCCGGCTTTCCTGATCTCGAAGTGCAGCTCGCCTTTCATTGTCTGTGTTCAAGCAAACGATGAGAGAGGGACGCGGCCGGAGCCCCCGGGAGCCGCAGCAGCAGCAGCGCGGCCCCGCACCGCAGCAGCAGCCGCCACCCGTGTCGGGCGTTAACGGGTCTGCCACTTGCTAGTTTAGCCGAACGTAACCACACAAAATTTCCTCCTCAGGAAAGGATTAAAGTTTGCATCATAAATTCAAATGCTGCAGATAATCACAAAAGGTTTCAAGCAATTTGGGCCTCACATGCCTAATATTCTGCCCCCAAATTTGAGTGGGATGCTTTTTCTTCTTAATTCTTTGCATAGATAGAAAGTTCCAGCCTGGGTCTCTATGCTGCAAAACTAGCTGCAGACTCAACAGTTCAGTCCCCAAGCTGTTTGGCCCTCCTGAGTGCCTCTCAGACTCCCACACCTCAGAGCACACCCTGAAAATGAGACATGCTGAACCCCCAGATGCCACCTTGTGGCAATACAGGGTAAGTGAAAGTATGAAGAATTTTGTCGTCAACAGTAGCTAAGAAAACTTAGAAAAAAATTTTAGTTCAAAGTCCACGATGAAATTGGATAAAATTAAAATCTGAAGATGGTGAAAATATCATACATCAATATAAAGATAGATGATGATGCTAAAGAGATTAACTATAAAGAAAATAATATAAAAATATAAAATACAAAATCAGAATATAAAGAAAAAAGACTGGAAAAATCAAAGGCTAAGTTCATGAATTCACTTATCTGCACAGCAAGTTCGGGGTGTGTGGATCGCCTACTTAAAGTGACAGGAAGGCGCAGCGCTCACCTCCAGGTCTGCAATCTGCACAGTTCTCATGTCCAACTGTAAGATGGTACACGGTTCAGAGAGACAGTCTTCCGGTTTCAAGATGTGGTTATACTTGGGCTTCGAAAAAAATTCCTTAATCGCTAACGATCTAGGAAAAGGTCAAACGAACCCTCAGGGTCGGGCGCCAGCAGCTCGGCTTTGACGCTCACACGCAAGACAACAGTCCTCCCTCTTCCTCAGCACCAGCAGGAATTCCAAGCCACTGGCTGTGGGGAGGGCACCAAGGCAGGGCGAGGGTCCCTGCAGGCGGCCGGGCCCATGGCAGCCGGCAAGTGTGCAAGCGACATGAGCACTTCCCGCTACGTCCTACTCACGGGGTCTGCACACGTGGGAAGCAACCTCTACCACGCGCAGCAGGGCCCGGACCCAGTCTGCTCTCTGCAGTCGTGGGTCCAGCGACCCTCCTCCTGACAGGCTGACAGAAGGTCAGCAGGAGCCTACGGCTACTTCACAAGGCCTCCGTCACTCACCTGACTTCACCTCACGCGGCACCTGACCTCACAGCGTAAAAAGAAGGGTGAGTACAGGACAGTAAGATATTCCACAGGAAAGAGAACAGATATTCCTGTTCTAGGTCATTCTGTAATAAAGGCCTGCGGGCGCCCCCTGGAGAAGGGCTTGTGCCGTGTCAGTTAAACAAGACACGAGCACCGGGCCACGGGCAGGGTCATCGCCCTCCCGCTCCACAGGCTGAATGCCACTCTCGCCCGAAGTAACCTACTATGTACCCTGGAAATGTTTCAAAACTTAAGTGCAGCAGTGACTTCTGAAATAGCAAATAAAAGTAAACATTTTAATAAAGATTCTACAATATGTACATATTTTTAATATTTTTCAGATGAAAAAATAGTTACGCATTTATAAGGAATTGGGGAAACATAGAAAAGTATAAAGAAAAAATGTGAGGGGCACCTGGGTGGCTCAGTTGGTTAAGCATCCGATTTCAGCTCAGGTCATGGTCTTAAGGTTTGTGGGTTCGAGCCCCACTTGGGTCCTGTGCTGACAGCTCAGAGTCTGGAGCCTGCTCAGATTCTGTGTCTCCCTCTCTCTCTGTCCCTCCCCAACTTGTGCTTTCTCTCTGTCTCTCAAAAGTAAATAAACATTAAAAACATTTAAAAAAAAAAAGAAAAAACTTGGATCCCCTTAACCTTGCCTTCACGTCTTGATCTATTTAGTCATTTTCTCCCCCAGAGATACATTTATCTGTGTTTTTCTGCAAAGCAGAAGCCGTTCTGCACACATGGTTTCTGTGCCACCGGTTCCCCATCTCTTAATCCATCTGATGGACACACAGCAATTTAACAGCGTTCCCCTGGATGACCGCCTGCGCCCCACGCTGGGTGTGCAGGGCAGCGCGCCGGCGCCCTGAGCAGGGGGGAGGGGTTGGGGGATGCCGGACGCCCCTGCAGCTCTGGGCTCACAGCCTCATCTCCCCCATCACACCTGCGGCTCGCAGGCATCCAGAACTGCTGTTTTAATTTAATCTTTGCTTATCTGGTGTGCAAGAATGGCATTTCACTTTAATTCACATTTTAATCACTAATGATGCTACAATTTTTTTCAAATATTTATCAGTGATTTTATTTAGTTTTTGTGACTGGCGTATTCCCATGACGTGGCTGTATCACTGGCTATTTATCTTTTCTGACTCTAGGATCTGTCAGCAAGTAACCTTCTCTAAGTAGTCACTGCCTTTTTAAGTTGCATTTATGCTGAGATACACAAATGCTGTTGATTTTTATAGACTAAATAAAGCCCCATGGCCCCTGGTCCCTGCTGACTCTCTGTCTGAGACCCAACACATGGACCCCCATGGACTCCTATGGTGGATGCAGATGTTTTAGCACAAAACTCTTAAATCCATGTGGAATTTAATTTCAGCGTATGGTAGGAGAAGAAAAGAAGTGTCAAGGGGCTCCTCTGCGGTCCCAGGACACTTTGCCACCTCTGCCCCTCATGCCCCAACTTTCCCCACACACGTCGTGTGTGTCCACCCTGACCCACTCCTCTGTCTTTTCCGGTCTCGGGAGGACCCCGCCCTCACCCTGTCTCTGTCGCTTGGACATGGGTATCTGGCAGCACAGGAACCTCCTTGCTGCTCTGTTCTGCCCTCTCTGGCCCTTCCTCCCCGTTTCTCCCTAGAGGAACGACAGACTGGCTCTGCTGGGGACATTTCCTCTCCATCCCTTTTGGGGTTTGGGTGGAGAGTTAACTGTGGGAGACTTCTTTCCTTTGCATTATTATTTCTTTTTTTGAATTGTTCAACAAAACCCAAAAAGGCCCAAGGCCACCATCTCGTCGTCAACTCCCCACGCGGGCATCGAGCAGGTGGCCAGGCTCATCAGGCCCTCTCCATGTAAGCGGAGTTCCCTGCAGTTTCTGCCAAGTGGGCCCCCCGCCTCATTTCCAGGGCTGCTGCCGGTTTCTCCTAGCGCCCACCGCGTACTCAGAAGGCGAGGCAGCCAGCTTCTGGCACCACCCTTCTTAGAAGAGGCAACAGTTAAAACGGGAAGGCCTTACCAGGAAGTCATTTTGTAGTAAAACCTGACGCTCAACTGCACATGGGCGTCCATATGTGTAAAATTAGGAAATCGACTGTTCTGCACCATCGCTTCCTTTGCAAACTATCAGGAATGACTTCACAAATACATTTTCTGATCCCTGATACAGCTCCAAGTAGGGACACCTATTTGTGTGTTAAGAACCCACATATTTATAAAGGGCCTTGGTTTTAAACGTGACCAGACTTCCCCCTTCTATTTGACAACCTAGATGGCAAAAGACATTTCAGTTCCATCACATCTTTTACCAGTTTCGGGGCCTGAAAGAAATGTGCACAATTCTGAGGCACGTGAGCGAACTCAGAGCGGGCCCACGGCCGGCTCTGCCCGGAGGTGCTCCGCGGGCTGAGGCCAGCAGCTCGCCCGGCCGGGCGGCCCCGGGACGCGGCCGCACACACTCACTTGAGCGCGCTGAGGTTGAACTCGTAGGCGTTGTCCCAGAAGAGGACCTTGCTGCGGTAGTCTCTGTCGGCGCTGCAGGGGACCAGGTGCAGCGCGGCCGTGGTCGGCCAGATGATCCCGTCCTCCTTCAGCCACACATCCCGGGCGTACAGGATCGACTCAATCATGAACTCGAACTGCCCGGGAGGGAGACACACGGGGACATGGTGACTGAGGCCCACATCTGCGACGCACAGTCTGGGAGGATTTATCTTGAACCCACGCCAGGGATGTCACAGATCCCACCCCAGCCTGGGGTGGAGTCACACCAGCTCACTTTAGAATGAATTCAGAACTGGGCCCAGCCAACAGGAAAGATGTTCACTCTTGCCGTCTCCCTCGCTCACAAGTCAGTTGGCACTCCATTTTTAAGAGCCCCTAAGCATTGCAGAGTTTTAACTGTCAGTCCCTATAAAGTTGGTCTGGGAGATTCTTAGAATGTTCATAACCCTAGAAGTTGACTGAAAGTTCACTTCTCAAATACATGGGCATTAAAGGAGGAGTGCTACGGATCCCTGAGGACACACCCGGACAGGTGGCAAGTGACGCCCGAGACGGAGAACAGGGGCCGCTGAAGTCCCAAGAGGCCAACCTTTGTGTCTGAACCAAAGAGTGTGCCAGAGAGTGGGGCACAGGCCAGGGGCACGTCATCCTGCAGCGGACGGGAAGGCTTTTGTTCCATTTAAATAACTTTACGCAGTTATTATTGTAGAAGTAATAGTCTGTTCAGTAGGGAAAATTTAGAAAACTCAGAGAAGCACAAAAATAAAAATCTTGAGTAAACCCAGTGCCCAAAAGGAACCAACGTTTGGCTGGTGGGTTATGCTCACGGCCTTCTCCTCCCATATACATACATGCTCACGTGCAAAAATTTTATACGGATCACTTTTGATTGTATTTTTTAAAATTACCAAAAGTAAATCAGTTACTCTATAAATTTTAACACTTGTAAGGATCTGTGTAACAACCACCACAATCAGAATACAGAACAGCCCCAAACACTCCTCATGACATCCTCTGTGGTCACCTCCGCCCACCACGCCCAACCTCTGGTAACCACTAATTCGCATCCGCCCCCATAGTTTTGTCCTTTGGAGAATGACATACAAATGGAATCACACAGTACATGATCTTTTGAGACTGGCTTCCTTCACTCATAATATCAACTCTTTCTCGCTGAAAGGTTCTATTCTGTGCCTTCTATCCTGTTCTGTTCATCTGTCTTTTCTTACTAGCGTATCACACTGTTATACTTACTCCATATAAGTCTAATTACGCCAGTATGTTGTTTCTGGGGTTTATCCATTTGTGTATCAATAGTTCATTCTTTTTTTTAAGTTTATTTATTTCGAGAGAGAGAGACAGGAGGAGAGAGCATACATGCATCAGTGGGGGAGGGGCAGAGGAGGGGAGAGAGAGAATCCCAAGCAGGCTCCAGGCCCAGCACAGAGCCCAACATGAAGTTCGATCTCACACACGGCCAAGTCATAACTTCAGCCAAAGTCAAGAGTTGGACGCTTGACCAACTGAACCACCCAGACGCCCCATGATAGTTCATTCTTTACTGCCCAGTAGGACCCCCTTGTGCGAAGGCTGAAGGACATTGGGTTGTTTCCAGCTTTCTGGTGATTATAATTGGAGCCAGTACGAACACTCATGTTGGGGCCCCTCCAGCCAAAAAAGCCTGCAGAGGTGATCCCACTGTGACGGCAAAGCCTCCGGGGGGAGCGTATGTGATCACAAAGTCCCTTGTCTAGGAAGGCGCTACCCTGGATAACGGTTGGCCCTCCCCCCATTTGAGGATCAGGACAAAAAGAACATAGGTCCTGGGAGACTGGGGTGCAGTGCTGTGTGGCCTATGGGACCCTGTTTCCCCTACTTGAGAATGTGTGCACTTGACTGCTTGACCTGAATGGATCAGAGACTGGGGTTAGTTCTCCTATTGTTCATGCCTCTTGGTAATTGTGGTTTCAGTAAATGGGCAGATTTTCTGATTGAGACTTCCTCCCTAGTTAGAGGCACCTTACTCACAGACTATTGTTTGAACCTTTGAATAAAAATAGCCTTGTCATAAGCTTCGGTTAATATCACACTATATACGCAAAATAAGACCCCCGCTGATGTATTTTGAGAGATGAACTATGTTTTTTTGATCTTCTGTATTGTACCTCATTCCTGTCTTTGACTTTCTGTTCTCTCTTCCATGAAAACAATGATCTTTTCTGAAACACGAAAAGATCCTAAGAGGTTGCAAACAATGTAATCATTAAAAGAAAGATGTAATCACCTACGGTATATAAGACACCAAGTTTCACAGTAAAGTGTGGTCTCTTCCACCATTCATGTTGTCTGTGTTCTTTCTTGTAGATATTTCGCCAACACCAACCCCCTATTCAGGGACCCTTAGACTCTGGTGCGTGGGCTGGTCCCCCGCACACTCACATACAGGTTTCTGTGTAAACACAGCTTGTGCTTCTCCAGGGTAAGGATCCAGAAGTGTCAGCGCTGGGCCATTGGTAGGTGTACCTATAACTTTATAAGAAACTGCCAGTGTCTTCTAGAGTGACTGTGTGGTTACTAGGAGTTTGGGTCGCTCCGCAGCACTCGGTATTAGTGTTTAAAATTTTAGCCCTTTCAATAGGTGAGTAGGGTTACCTCATTATGGTTTCAGTTTATATTTCCCTGATGGCTAACAAGGTTTAATGTTTTGCCACATGCTTATTTCTAATCCATATATCCACTTTGGTAAAGTATCTGCTCAAGTCCTTTCCCAGTTTTCAATTAGGTTGCTGACTTTTTTCCTGTTGAATTTTGAGAGTTCTCTGTATATTCAGGATACACATTAAATATGTGATTTGAAAATATTTTCTCCTAATCTTACTATGTCTTTTTATTTTCTTAACATTGTCTTTTAACACTTTCTTGACATACTTTTAATTCTGATGAAGCCTGGCATATCAGCTTTTTCCTTAATAGGTCATGCTTTAAGAATCAACTAAAAACTCTTTCTTTGTCTAACCCATGAAGATTTTTCTCCCAAGATGTCTTCTGAAAGTTTACAGTTTTACTCTGTGCAATTAGATCTAGAATCAATTTTGAGGTAACTTTTTGGTAAAAGGTATAAGCCTTGGATTTCTTCTTATCATTTTCTTTTCTTCTTCTTCTTCCTTTTTTTTGGCATATGGATGGCCAACTTCTGTTGAAAAGACCATCTTTTCTCCATTAAACTGATGTTGTTCCCCGGTTAAAAATCAACTGACTATATTTTTAGGATTCTGTTTCTCTATTTTGTTCCACTGACTTATGTGTCTATATTTCTACGAACACCACACTGTCTTGACTACAGCTTTATGCTGTTTTAAAATCAAGTATTTAATTCTTCCAATTTTACTCTTCTTTTAATTAAAACTGTATCAGCTATGCTAGTTTACTTTCCACATATATTTTACAACAAGCCTGTCATATCTACAAAAAAAATAAAACCTACTTAGACTTTGACTAGAATTATATTAAATCTACAGATCAGTGTGAGAAGAGACATCTTCACTATGTTGTCTTCCAGTCCACAAACACCTTACCATTCCATTTTTTTGGGCTTTCTGTGACTTCATTCATCAGCATGTTCTGGTTCTTGGCATACAAAGCTTACACATGTTACCTAAGTATTTCATGTTTTGGAGCCTATTTTAAATGCTACTATACATTGCTTATATATGAAAATATGACTGCCTTCAAAAAATAAATTTAAGGGGCGCCTGGGGGGCTCAGTCAGTAAAGTGTCCGACTTCGGCTCAGGTCATGATCTCATGGTTTGTGGGTCTGCTGACAGCTCAGAGCCTGGAGCTGCTTCAGATTCTGTGTCTCCCTCTCTCTCTGCCCCTCCCCCCATTCACGTTCTGTCTCTCTTCCTCTCAAAAATAAACAAACGTTACAAAAAACTGAAAAAAATTACAAAGCAAATAACACAGTTTGAAGAGACACGACCAACGGCAGATGCAGTCAGATAAGTAGGGATGTTGGTTATCAGGCTGAAAATTTAACACAACCCTGATTAATATGCTAAGACTTCCAATGGATAAAGTAGACAAAAATAGCAGAATCGACGGGCAGTGTAAACAGAGAAAACAAAATCCTAAGACAGACCCAAGAAATGTTCAAGATAAAAAAAAAAGAAAATACTATACCAGAAACAAAGAAGGCCTCCGATAGGCTTATTAGGAGACAGGGCACATCACCTGAGGAAAGAATCTCTGAGCTGGAAGATATGAGAACAGTAACCTCCAAAACCAAAAACCAAAGAGAATGAAGACTGAAAAAAAAAAAACCAAACTAGAACAAAATACCCAATGTCTGTAAGACAACACAAAGGATGTAACATAAACAAAATGAGAACACCAGAAGGAGAATAAAGAGAAAAGAACAGAAGAAATATCTGAAGAAGGATGACTGACAACATCCTCAAATTAATGTCAGACACCAACCCACAGACCCAGGAAGCTCGATTACACTAAGCAGGATAAACACTTAAAGACACTATGCCTGCTTCTGGCTCAGCCCACTGACCATTCGACTCTTGATTTGGGCTCAGGTCATGACTTCATGGTTCACGAGATCAAGCCCCACCCGGGATTCTCTCTGCCCCTCTCTGCCCGTCCCCTGCTGACGCTCACTCTCTCTCAAAATAAATAAGTAACTTTTTAAATTAAAAACAACAACAACATACCTGGGCATATCATTTTCAAACTACAAAAAACACAAAGAAAAAGAAAAAAATCCTTAAGGACAACAGAGGAGAAAGAAAACCCCACTTCACCCACATAGTTATAAAGATAAAATTACATCCCACTTCTCCTCAGAACCCGGGCAGGCAAGAGAAGAGTGTGGGCCTCCCTGAGGAGAGGAAAGTAAGAACCTCTCACGGCAACCCTGCTATTCGCGTGTGACAACAGCCCTCACGACCTTGTAACATGAGGCCGCTTCATCAGACCGCATGCTTGTGGGCTACCGTATATGGAAGACGCGGAAGTAAAAACTATATAGAAACCCCACGCCCCGGGGACACCATGGGCTCACCAGGGGCTCAGGCCTTTGGGTACGAGCCCCTGACGGCCGGCTTCCTGGAAAGGCGGCCTCGGAGCCACGACGGCGGCGGGCGAGGACCCTGCTGCCGGACCTGGGGGGGCGTCTCCGCCTCCTTTGCTGCCGGGGAAGCAAACCGCAGGCGCCCGCGCACCCCTCGATCCGCCGGAGACCGGCCCCCCGAGGCGCTGGGCGAGGACCCCGTGGCCACTAACGGAACCGGCTCAGGGAGCGCCCGTCAGCCTGGGAAGAACCGGGTTCATTTCGGCAGATCTGCCCGAGTCCGCAGAGGGGGGCCTGATCGCCCCCGGAGCCGCACCAGTGACCCCACAAGGGAAGAGGAACGCAGCGGCGACGACACTGTGAGGCGCTGGCGGCCGCTCGATCAGAGCCTCAGAACAGGGACTCTAAGGAGTATTCCCAGGCAGCTGCCGACACGCCTTTTGTTTCGGGGAAAGTCCCTGTCTTCTCCAGAGTGACCCGGCCTGCCTAATCCCACTGGTGGAAAACAAAAGAAACCTGAAGTCTGCTGCTCTGTGGAGCTGACGAGAGTTAAAACTGGGAATTCTCGCCCTCGGCCTTCTGCGGCACCTCTGCTCTTCTGCCCTCCCTTCCCCCCTTCCCCCCCCCCTCGCCTGATCTGCGCTTGGGGGCGGGGCTGCACACCTGACTCCTCAGCGCCTC
>NC_043704.1:120661-130594 GCF_006229205.1 Suricata suricatta
AAAAAACAACAGAAAATTTTATTCTACCTAGATTTGCAAAGGTCAAATAAGCTCATGTTATCTCTGTTCCAATCTGTGAACAAAAGGATGACTTAAAGTGATGGTTAATTTTGTCGGCCTCATAGTTTCCATGGCTAATTGTTAGGAGAGCTTTCAAAGTCCCTGGTAAATAAAACGTTAAAGTTTTGATTGCATGATAAATTGATATCGAATTCATTGGCTGTCTAATGAGATAAGAAGCTAAAGCACAAACTACTAGATGTAGGTTTGTGCTTTTGACGGCTTGCAGAAAAACTAAGGCTATTTGGAACTGTTGAAAAACATGCTTTGTGCTTAATGGATTCAGAAGTTTGCCATCTTAAAAAATTCTGATAGAGTTCACAGTTGTTTACTACTTAGTTTTCACTGGAGACCAAGGTTCCTGGCAGTTAAAATTCTGCTAAGTGTACTTAAGACTGTTGGAAATAAGAAAAGCAGCTCTGTATGTAGGAAAATAGGACATACATAAGAACGCATGGAAATATATTTTTGTTAAAGGTAAAAGAAAGTGATTTTGTCCTACATGAGACTGGTTTTTTGGAGAAAAATGACTTAGGACAAAATCTAAAAGCAGAAGAAAAGTTGTAAAATGTTTGTGAAGGATAATCTTCAAAAAGAAATTTTATACGTGGTCAGGATGGAATAAGGTTAAAACAAATGGGTTTTAGAAGTACACAGGATTAAAGTTCAGATTCCTCCTCCTTTGATCCAAAGGCTGGGAAATGATGGCAACACCCCTGGTGCCGGCCTCCGAACCCTCCACATCTGTGCTGTTCTCGGTTAGCGGAGGAATGGAAGCCTCTGCACACGAGGGGTTGATGACATAGGGCTTTTCCTAAGATACATGGGAGCCGTTTTACTAAGCTTAGCTCATTGTATGCCAAAAATAGACACCCACGTGGCTAAAACATATTTGTGTGGGCATTGTTGAAAAAGGCAGGGGAAAAGACCTTGACTTTGGCCCTTTAACCCCCTCCTTCAATGGCTGATGATCAATATGTAAGTTTCCGTTGGGCCAAAATAAAATTAGTGCATCCTACGACAACCAAGAAAATCTTGCTCAGTTCTAGTCCATACCCACAAGGTGCTGCAAGCAGAAACAGGAGTAAGAAAAAAATTTTAAGGGAATCTAAGATTTAGCCCTTAATTTATGCTAAATTAGTCACTATTTCACAAACACAAAATGAGAGTCTGATGGCTTTCCTGGAGAGGCTGCGGGAGGTTCTCCTTACATATATGATTATCGCCCTTAACACCCCTAAGGCTGAGATAATTTTAAAAGACAAATTTGTCATTCAATCAGCCCTAGATAGAGAAAATGCAAAACTTGGCTGTTGGCCTGGAGGAGCTCTTATGAGCTGCCAACTGGGTATGTTACAAACAAAAGAGAAAAGGAAACTTAAAAAAAAAAAAAAAAAAACCCTAAGCCTTAGTTGTGGCCTTAGGTACTGTCAGACCTGACTTCCCGAGGTCCAGGCACCGAGTGCCATTTCTATGGCCATTCAGAGCACTAACATGAGAACGTCCTCAGAGCGGACACCAAAATGAAAACCCCATAAGCCGTGCCCCTTGAATGGAAACTATCACTGGAGATCTGAGGGCCCGCGGGGACCTATCCATGTGAGGGCTCAGATAACCCGTGTCCCTGGAAGGGACTGACAGGGGCCTGGGGCTCTTCACGGTGGCTCCCCTAAACCAACTGTGTATCAGAAACCCAGAGCCTTGGGTAACTCTAAATACAGAAGGACTGATTGATTTCCTTCTTAACACCAGACCTCCTTCTCCTGTCCTCCTGTCCACTCCAGGCAAACTATCCAAACGCAGCATGACGATTAGAGGCATCTCCCGAAAACTTCTAACTAAATTTTCTTCTCAGTCCTGGGATGTATATGGGGAAGCCTATTTTTTTTTCTCATTCTTTCCTGATAATGGAGAGCCTTATCCCTAGCTAGAAAGGGACATTATAAGTAAGTTAGAGACTATGGTGCTACTAACTCAGGACAGATAAACGATTAGGTGAACTGCTGAAAATGACTCGCTATTGTAGGCCACAGACACTAGGGTTCAGGAAGATAGTTTGCTGCTACGGCAATTATTAAAGGAGACTCAATCCACCTACTCTCCCCTCCCCCCAAATAAATAAATAAACAAACTGGGGTCTGACGCCTAAATATTGTCTCCAGTCCTTGGAATGGTTAAAACAGAGCAGGGCGATCACTGTTACCAAGCTCACAGAGCGAAAAGATCCTTAAGACACAGCAGCAGACCTTTCATTGAGGGAGGGACTTATCAAATGTTTCAAAGGATGTTTACTAAAAAAAGATAAAAATAAAAACGGTCATGGGCAGTTCTGCAATCTGTTAAAAACAATCCTTTCAACCACACACTTGCTCTCCCAGACAATCAAGGACCTGGAGACTATCCAGGAAAAGACTAACAATTAGGTCTCAATCAGTTGCCAAGGTCAAAAAAAGAAAGAGAGCCAACATCTGTTTGTACGGGTTAATACTTTTACTAATTGGGTAAAGGCCTTCCCCTACAAAATGGAAAAGGCACAGAAAGTAATAAAAATTCTGCTTTATAAAATAATACCCAGGTTTGGCTTACCTAAAAATTTACCTAAAAGTTCTATACATCAAAATAAAGCAGACTGTCTGCTTATCCTCAGCAAAATTCTAAATAACACCTCAGAAGCATTTGATGCTTTAAAAATTTTTTTAATTAAGTTAGGGCAATCTCTTGGAAATAGAGCCACCACTGGTGACTTGCTGCCCCTGCTTCTCCATTAGCTGCGTGAGGAGAGAGTCCCTGACATACGTTTACAAAGTCAGGGTCTCTCCTAGATTATGTGACAAGTCTGGAAACTACAGACATTTAAGCCATCTTGTTGGTCAATATGATCTTTACTTTGTTTTTCTCTGCATGTCTACTCATGTTGACGCCACCTCATGCCTTCCAGTAGCACCACACTGAGGGCCGCTCAGCCAGCCCTCGGGTGAACTCTAGCTGCTGGACCCCCACCCCGTCCCGTATCAGCTTGAAGAAGCCGGAACGGTCATTGTCCCTGTTCCCCCACAGCAGTCACAGGCCCTGTTCTGGGGCAGAAGTAAACAGGCAAAGGGGTAACATTAGGCAGGGAGAGACGAGGGCCCTTCAGGGAGGCAGACTGCAGCTGCAGCTGGGAGGCTGAAGCAGCAGGTGGGGGTTCTCCCTTCATAAAATCCTTCCTGGGTGCCCTGCCCCCGCATTATCAGGGGCAAAGGAAATACACAATCTAACCCTAAAACAGCAAGGCGGGCCCTTGGCTTCACCCGAACCACCATTCACCACTGGGTCAGGGAACAATTCAATGTAAATCTGACCACACACGCTCACTCCTTAAACCAGGAGATGCAATATGGATAAAGGAATAAAATGTCCAATCCCTGAAACCCCTCTGGAGGGGCCCGTTCACTGTCATTTTGTCCACCCCTACTGCATGAAAGTAGCCAGAGTGGGTCCCTGGATTCATTACAGCAGAGTGAAGCCGCATCTTGAAACTGGGAGCGCGTTCCTGACCCATCAACGCCGTGCAAGCTGCCCATACAGAAGAAGCAATCTGCAATCCCAGAGGCTCCGGGAGAGGGCGGCCCTGCTTTAACCGCCCGGCAAGCTGACTGCTCTGTGCACGGCAGAAGCTAAAGTAATCGACAGCCCGGTGAAACAGAAGTCCGCCCTTCTTTTTGTTTCCTTACTGTGACGCACTGCCATGCCTTATTTCTCATTAGTAATTCTTCCTCTACTCTTTGCCATAGGATTGGCTGAGGCCGCCTTGGCCGGCTGGAAATGTGGTAAGGTTTCTGTCCATGCTCACCTTCCCTCCGTGGATAGGATGCCTCATTGGTACCAACATTGGAAGACAATGGCCGTAAGAGACTAAAAAAATTAGATCCCCACAAACCTTATAGAAAAAAGAAATACTTCAGTCCTACTATTGGGGTTTGGCTTCTCAAAAGCTCAATTATTGGAAAAAGCTGTCTTGCCTATTGGGGGAAAAGTTCACCATCATCTCTGTTAAAAACTTAACATGCCTAAGGCCAAAGATTTTATAACTCAACTGCCCAGAAAACCCAATGGTGGGGGACCCCAGATCACCTTGACCAGATCCTCCCACTCCTCTCACTTCTCTCCTCTCCTAGAGGACTGAGACCATGTCGACCCAGCCATTAAATGGCAGGTCCCAGGTGGACTGTACTGGAGGTGTGGAAGGACAGCCTACATTATACGTCCCTCAGTCCGGTCAGGGTCATGTGTGCTGGAAACTGCTCGACCGTCTTCCTTCCTGCTCCCACTTGCCAGAGAAAAACATTTGGGAATTCAAGTGTATGAGGACAGGGAGACTCAAAAAAAAGCAGCGTGCCTTACAAGTTAACAACTAAAAAGCTAATAAATGGCCTCCCAACCCTTTCATCCAGTATTATGGCCCTGCCACCTGGGCAGAGGATGGTATGGGGGCTGCTGCACTCCTAGTTACCTGCTAAAGCACGTAATTCCGCCGCAAGCAGTTGTAAAAACTACAGCCAGTGAAACTGCCAGAGCTCTTAACTTACCGTCAGGCACCAAACCCAAATGTACAATGCCATCCATCAAAACTGCTTGGCCTTAGATTACCTGCTTCTTCTGTGAGAGTGTTGATGAAAAATTTAACCTGAACAACTGCTGCCTACAGACAGATGATGAGGGAAAAGTCGTAAAGGAGATGACAGACCGAATGAGAAAGGTTGTTCACGTCCTCATCCAGACCCAGAATGGCTGGAACACTGGAGAGTTATTGATAGGACGGTTTTCAACTCTTGGGGGATTCAAAAGCCTCATGGGAATTATCCTCCTAATTTTAGGAGGATGCTTAATCTCACCCGGCTTAGCTCCCCCAGTTGTACAGTCTGCCTCCAGTCTCACTGAGGCCATAATTTGAAAAAAAGAGATGTCCACTCATGTAGTGATGTCATAAAAATATAAATCTCTAAACCAAGACGATGCTCTCTGACCCTAAACAGAGGGGTCCGAGCATCAAAGGGGGAGCGTGGGGGCCCCTCCCTGAGGAAGAAGAAGAACATCTCATGGCAACCCTGCTATTCATGTGTGACAACAGCCCTCACGACCTTGTAACATGAGGCCACTTAATCAGACCGCATGCTTGTGTGCTACCATATATGGAAGACAAAGAGGTAAAAAGTATATAAAAAAAAAAAACCACGTCCCGTGGTGTCCGGGCTCAGTTCTTTCCAGATGAGCCGGACTGAGCGGTGCCGGCGGGAATGAAGCTGCTTCCTGGAAAGAAAAGCCTCGGAGCCACGACCCTCCAGGCGAGGATCCTGCTACACGTGGAGTGAGATGTTGCAAGTGGTGAGAGAGGGGCTTGAATCAGTCATTCAAGCATCTGATTTCGGCTCAAGTCACGATCTCGCAGTTCATGAATTCGAGCCCCCCATAGGGCTCTGTGCTGACAGCTCAGACCTGCTTCAGATCTGTGTCACCCTCTCTGCCCCTCCCCCCCACTCACACTCTGAACGTCTCTCTTTCTCTCAAAAGTAAACATTTAAAAAAAAATTGTTAAGTGTTGAGGAAAAAAAAACCCCACCAATATAGAATTACTTTAAAATTGAAAGAGAAATAGACTTTCTCAGATAAATAGAAACTGAGGGAATTTGTTGCCAGTAGACCTGCCTTGCAAGAAATGTTAAAAAGTTCTTTAGAGGGAAGGACGTGATACAGATCAGAAGCTTATATCTATATCACGAAAGAAACACTCTGAAGAAGGAACAAGTGACAATAACATTAAAACTTTTTTCTTAATTGACCTAGCAATTTGTTCAAAATAATAGCAGCACAGTATTTGACCACATATGCTTATGTATGCAAGTATACATATGCTTAGGTGTGCCTCTATATGCAGGTGAAATGACAGGAGGAAGAAATCAGGATGATCTTGTTACAAGGAACACCATCCATAAAGCGATACAGGGTTACATGAAGTGCAGTTGGATCCGTTGTAAATGTATATTGCAAACTATAGGGCAACCACTTAGAAAGTTTTTAAAAAAGTGTAATTGATATGCTCAGAAAGGTGAAAAAAATGGAGTCATACAAAAAGTCCAATCAAAACCTCAAATGGCAGAGCACCTCAATATATGAAGCAAATATTCAATGGAGAGGTCATCTAGACAAACAACCCTAAGGACACACTGGATTTAAGCTACATGTTAGATCAGACAGCCCAGTAAGACATACATACAACATTCTATCCAACAGCAGCAGAACACACATTCCTCTCAAGTACACATGGAACGGTCTCCACGACAGAGCAGATGTTAGGACACGAAACAAGTCTTAATAAATTTAAGAAGACTGGAATCATATCAAACATCTTTTATGACCATAATGGTATAAAAACTAGAAATCAAAAACAAGAAGGAACTGGGAAAAATTCACAAGAATATGGAAATTAAATAACATATCCCTGAAAAATCAATGGGTAAAAGGATTCAAAAGAAAAGTCAAATAATATGAGACAGATGAAAACAGAAACACAAGAGCACAAAACGTATGGCGTGCTGCAGAAGCAGGTTGAACAGGGACGTTTACAGAAATGCACGCCTACGTTAAGAAAAAAACACAGATCTCAAATAAACAATGTAATTTTGCACCAAGGAAGTAAAGAAAGAACTGGCCCAAAGTTAGTAGAAGAAAGTAACAAAGACCAGAGTGGAAATAAATGAAATAGAGACTAAACAGGTATGGGAAAGTCCAATGAAACAGAGAGCTAGTTTTTTGAAGATAAACACATTTTTAGCTAGACTCACCAAGTCACAAAGAAAAGGGCTGAAATACATAAAAATCCGAAATGAAAGAAGAGGCATCATGACTGATATCACACAAACACCAAGGATCACAACAGACTGCTATGAATAATTATATGCCAACAAATTGGACAATCTAGAAGAATAGATAAAATCCTAAAAAACTCACAACCTACCAAGACAGAATCATGAAGAAATAAGGCCAATTACTAGTAAGGAGACTGAATTCGTCACCGAAAAATTCCCAACAAACAAAAGTCCATGACCAGATGGCTTCACAGGTGAATTCAACCAAACATTTACAGACTCAATACCAAATCTCAAACTCTTCCAGAATATCAAACGGGAGGGAACACTTTCAAACTCATTTTACAAGGCCAGCATTACCCAAAGCCAGACAAGGACAATTTACAAGGAAATTATAGGCCAATATTCCTGATGAACATAGATGGAAAAATAAATCCTTAAATAAAAATTAGCAAATTGAATCAACAGTACATTAAAAGGATCCTATGCCATAATCAAGTAGGATTTACTTCTGGGATGCAAACATGGTTCAGCAGATGTGATACACCACATTAACAAAATGAAGGATGAAAGTCATATGATCATCTCAATGTATGCCAAAAAAAAATTTGATGAAAGTCAACTACATTCCATGATACAGATTCAAAAATCTGAGTATTAGGAGAACATATCACAACATAATAAAAGCCGTATGGCAAGCCCAGAGCTAACAGCATACTCGACACTGGAAAGCAGAAAGCTTTCCTCTAAGATCAGGTAAAAGACGAGGATGCCCACTCTCACCACTTTATTCAACATAGTACTGGAAGCCCTATCCAGAGCAATCAGGCAAGAGAAAGAAATAAAAAGCATCTAAATAAGAAAGAAAGAAGTAAAACTGTCTCTATTTGCAGATGACATATTATATATAGAAAATCCTAAAGACTCCACCCCTCAAAAAAATTCTTTTAGAAGAAACAAATTCAGTAGAGTTGTAGAATACATCAATATACAAAACCAGTTGTGTTTCTATACACTAACAATGAGCTATCAAAAAGAGAAATTAACAGTCGATTTACAGTTGCATCAAAAATAACACCTGAAAATAAATTTAACCAAGAAGGTGAAAGACAATGAAGAAATTAATTGAAGACATAATAAAGTAGAAAGATAGCCTGTGTTCACAGATAGGAAGAATTAAAATTATTTACATGTGCACTCTACTTAAAGCAATCTACAGATTCAATTCAATCCCTATCAAAATTCCAATGGCATTTTTCACAGAAATAGAAAACTCCATATACACATAGGAATTTTGAGAAAGAAGAACAAAGCTGAAGACCTCACACTTCAAATGATATTACATCACAGTCAAATCATAATTGAAACAACGTACTGTCATAAAAACAGACACATAAATCAATAGAACAGAACAGAGAGTCCAGAAATTAACCCATGCATACACGACCAATGAATTTTCAACAAAGAAGCCAAGGAAATGCAAGGGGGAGAAGATAACTTCTATGAAACGGCAATGGGGAAATTGGATGGCTGCCTGGACAGGAGTGAAATTGGACGCCTATCTTACAACACACACAAAAATCAACTCAAAATGGATTAAAGACTTGAACATAAGACCTAAAACCATAAAAGTCCTAAAAGAAAACACAGTGAATAAGCTTCTTGACACTGATCTTGCCAATAATTTTTTGAATTAGACACAAAAAGTTAAGGCACAAAAGCAAAACCAAACAAGTGGGACCACATCCAACAAAAAGGTTTCTGCACAGCAAAGGGAACCCTCAGCACCAAAAAGGTAAACTATGGAATGGGAGAAAATAATTGCAAACCACGTTATCTAATAAGGGGTGAAAACACAAAATATACAAGGAACTCGTAACAAATCAACAGAAAAAATTGTTTTTAATTAGACAGAGACTTTTTTTTCTAAGAAACATACAAATGGGTCACAGGTACATGCGAGGTGATCAACAGCACTAATGACTACCAGGGAATGCAAATCAAACCACAATAACGTATCAGCTCACACGTTATGTTTATTATCAAAAAGACAAAGGTAACAAATGCTAGCAAGAATATGGAGCATAGGGAACCCTGGAACATTGCTAGTGGGAATGTAAACTGGTACAGCCACTACGGAAAACAGTGCGGAGGTTCCTCAAGAAATTAAGCCCCGGAAATAACGTGATCCAGCAGTCCTGCTTCTGGGTTTATCTCCAAAGGAAACAAAATCATTATCTCAAAGAGGTATCTGCACTCCCATGTTCGCTGAAACATTATTCATAATAACCAAGTTATGGACACAACAGAAGTGTCCACTGACAGATGAATGGACAAAGGAAATATAAAATAGATATATAAAATAGATACATATATATAGATATATATATATAGATATACATATACACACCCAACTAAGTGTTGTCTCCAAGAAACCAACTTTAGGGGATCCTGGGCAGCTCAGTCAGCTGAGTGTCCAACTTTGGCTCAGGTAATGATCTCACGGTTCATGGTTCGTGGTTCGAGCCCCGCATCAGGCTTGTGCTGACAGCTAGCTCAGAGCCTGGAGCCTGCCTTCGGATTCTGTGTCTCCCTCTCTCTCTGACCCTCCCCTACTTATGCTGTCTCTCTCTCTCTCTCAAAAATAAATAAAACATTTTTAAAAATTTTAAAAAAAGAAACCTACTTTAAATATACTGACACTTATAAACTGAAGTAAGTGGATGGAGGAAGATACACAATGCCAACCCAATCAAAAGAAAGCAGGAGTAGCTATGTTAATTTCAGAGCGGCCTTCAGAGGAAGGAAGTTATCAGAGATAAACGGGGGCGTAACCTAACGATAAAGGGGTCAATTCCTCAAGAAGACATAACAAACAGTCCTCACCATGTGTGTACCTAACAACAGAGCGTTAAACCGGGTGAGGTGAAAACAAGTCGTACTGCAAGGAGAAACAGATGAATCCACTGCCATAGCTGGAGACGTCACACCCCTCTACCAGCGAAGGGCAGACCGACCAGGCAGAAAA